>NC_073377.1:42551531-42864388 GCF_028641065.1 Leucoraja erinaceus
AAATCTGGTTCATTACATAACACTAAATCAAGAATTGCCTTCTCCCTGGTAGACTCCAATACAAGCTATTCTAAAAATCCATCAAAGGCACACAACAAAGTCCCTTTCTTGGGATCCAGTACCAACCTGATTTTCCCAGTCTAACTGCATGTTGAAATCTCCCATAATAACCACAGCATTACTTTTGCTACATGCCAATTTTAACTCCTGAATCAACTTGCACCCTATATTCAGGCTACTGTTTGGGGGCCTGTCTATTAGTCCCATTAGGGTCTTTTTACCCTTACAATTCCTTAGTTCTATCCATACTGACTCCACATCTCCCGTTTCAATGTCACCCCTTGCAAGGGACTGAATTTCATTCCTCACCAACAGGGCAACCCCACCCCCTCTGCCCACCTGTCTGTCTTTTCGATAGGAGGTATACCCTTGAATATTCAGTTCCCAGCCCTGGCCCTCTTGCAGCCATGTCTCAGTAATTACCACAACATCATACTTGCCAATTTCTAACTGAGCTTCAAGCTCGTCCACTTCTTTATACTTTGCGCATTCATATACAGCACTTTGACCTCCGTATTCACTTCCCCCCTCGCACCACTCGCAATTGGCCCCGACTTTACTCTGTTGTCCATTCTCAAGCTTGGAGTCATTCAAGTAAGAAACCTTTCAAAAATAGTCCCCAATATTCCAGTATACAGAAAAACTTAGATCACTCATTTCCCAACTAATCAACTTATTAGATGAATTAAGATTTTTTTTAAAGGAATAATACATTGGTGCATCATAAATATCCATTTAATTTGTTCTGAAATTTATGTTACCAAATGTAAGACATTTATTTAGCTAATGTTGGAAGCAATTTACAAGACAATAAAAATGGTTGAACAAACAGAAATAACTTAAAATTACAGAAAAGTAAAATAACCACACTCTGACTTGAGCATTATAACATGTAAAGAGAGATGAGAGATTAGAGAGGCCCAAAATAGCAACAAAATGTCAAAAATGCTTCGCATCATACAACCCGAATTTAGGAAGAGCACCAGTTTGGACATTAGTCATTCAGCAACTCAGCTAGACCCTGCCATGCTACTGTCGAGTCCCTTTTCCAAAATAGTTATTAATTGGAAACAGAACATAAAAACAGTCATTCTGATCTGTACCCAAAAAGTACAGGAAATCTCACTTGCTCAAAAGTGGGGAAAATGCCCTCGTATGTATTAGTAATTTTTAAAGCATTAAATTGTTCAGAATTTTGTAATGGTCTTCTACATAAATGAAATAATAGAATAAACAGAATCCCTTGATTACAAAATTATTCAGTCAACAAAAAGAGAAGCATCTCCAAAAACTAATAACAGAATATTGACAGTATATTCTCCTTTTATGAGCAGCCCTACCCAGCGACTTGTAATTTGAGAACAAGGCAAGTGGAAAACAAGTTTAGTTTTTGGCCTCTCACCAATTCTGTGAATGCTTGGCCTGCTTTCATTTTCTTCATGTGGAACTGATAATACAAAAGGGTTCAGGATTAAAAGATAATGGCAGGATTTTACACAATTTGACAGTGTCCAGTTCATCAACGATGCCACATTTAGATTTAAATTAGAAATGGAATTTGTTTCCAGCTGACTAAAAAATTCTATTTGTGGAGCTTCATGGCAAAGGCTATGATTAAGTGCCTTTTAAGGGTCGTTGTCTACATTGGAGACAAGAGACAGGCAAAGGAAGTTAAATAAAATATAAAAGTCTCACCACCAAAATAAAATACACCACATCTTAATCAATGACCTGACATCCTTGAAACTTTTAAGGTAAATTAGTTTACAATAACTTTCAGATAAAGTTTCCTACTATCCCCTATTCTACTAAAAGTTCTAAAAATACAGTTCAACAGCTTGCACTCATATCACACTTTCAATTTTGAAAATATCACAAGGTATTTCACTTCAGGAGAAAAACTAAGTTTTGAACATACCGAACATTTGGTAAAGAATTTGGAAAGACGAAATGCCAAAAAAATTAATTTCCAAAAAGTGTACAGTTTAATACTTTGCCACAAGTGTAAATTATATTGGTGGTGGTGGTGATGATGGGGGAGGAGAGGAGGATTGTATGCAGGACCGAGGCTGGAAATCAGTATGGAGAGTGATGGAAAAAAAAAGTTCAATGGCCAGAATAGGCAGGAGCATGGCAGGGAGCAAGGAAGGACTGTTGATTTGAATAGCACTTATTTTAATGCTAGAGGCCCGACAGGCAAGGCAGATTAACTCTGGGAGTGGATAGGTACGTGCGACTGGAACATTGAATCCATTACAAAAACCTGGTTAAGAGAGCAACAAGACTAACAGCTTAATATTCCAGGTCACAGATGCGACAGGGGAGATAGGGTGCAGGTTACAGAGGAGGGGGTGTTGCTTTATTGATTAAGGAGAATGTTACTGCAGTAGTCCGAGATGACATTATTGATGGTTTGTTCCGTGAAACCATATGGGTGCAGCTGAAAAATTAAAAAAGGATGATCACCTTGTCAGAAGTGCACTACTGCCCCCCAAATAGTCAATGGAAATTAGAAGAGCAAATATGGCAGGAGATTGCAAGCAGCTACAGGACTAATAAGGTTGTCATAATAGGGGATTCACTTTCCCGATATAGATTGGGACTGTCTTACAGCAAAAGGTTCATATGGGGCAGAATTTGTCAAATTTGTTCAGGTAAGTTTCCTCAGGCAACAGGTAAAGGGCCCAACAGTGGAGAGGGCAATGCTTGATCTAGTCTTCAGAAAATGGGAGTGGCAAGTGAATGGATGAGGCTTTTAGACCAGCATCCACTGTTCTATTGGTTTTAACATAGTTATGGATAAAGACAGAGTGGGCTCACAAGTTCTAAATTGGGGTATGGCCAACTTTGATGGTACGAGACAAAGTATCGCAAGTTGATGGCAGAGGAATGTCAGGAAAGAGGGATGCTTTTAAAAAGTGTAATGGATGGAGTTAAAGGCATGCATTTTTCTGTTAGTGTGAAGACCAGGCAGGTGGGTTTAGGAAGCTTGAATGATGACAAGATAAATTGAAGCTCAGGTCAAGAAAAAGGAGGCATGGGACAGATGTAGGCAGCTGGGATCACTGGAGTTTTGGCAACTGAACATGCTAAAGGAGGAAATCAGGAGGACAAAAACAGGGCAGGTGATAGTCCTGGCAGATAATATTAAGGATAATCCAAAGATATTTTATATACATTAAGCATAGCCAGAGAGAGAATGGAATCCCTCAGGAATCAAAGTGGTTATCTCTGTGTAGAGCAACAGGAGATGGGCAAGGCCTTCAATGAGTATTTCGCCTCTATTTTAACCGTGCATAAAGACCAAGGAACCTAGGACCAAGGCAGTCAATGGAAGTGCCATGAGGGCAGTCAGTATTGGGAGGTGCTGAATGCCCTATGTGTAGACAAATCTGCCAGGCCTGACCAGATATATCCGAGGACACTGTGGGTAGCTGTAGAGAAAATTGCAGGTTCCCTGGTTGAGATTAATGAGTCATCATTAAATACAGGTGAGGTGCTGGAAGACTGGAGGGTAGCAAATGTTGTCTCTCAATAAGGGCTACAAAGAGAAGCCTGGGATCTATAAGTCAGTGACTAACATCTGTGGTTGCAATGTTACTAGAGAGTATTCTGAGGAATTAGATATGCATTTAGATGGACAAGGGCTGATTAGAGATAGCCAGTATGGTTTTGTTTGTGGAATCAGCCACTGTCTGAAAAAAGCTCAGAGAATTGCTAAGGACAAACTGCACCCCCTCCACATACACCTGGATCTCCTGCCATCAGGCAAGAGATCGAAGCATCGAAGCCCGGACTACAAGACTGCTAAACAGCTTCCTACCACAGGCTGTGAGGCTGCTAAACAGTCACTCTGTACTCAGTCACTTGATTCTGCAGCTGGCACGGACACTTTAATAACTGGCACTGGCCACTTTAGTAACTGGCACTGGCCACTCAAATCAGCTGCCCCGGACATTTTTATGATTGGTTTATTGTATTTTAGCATTGTGTTTTACCTGCTTTTAACTATTTATACTGTTCCATCGGGGACTGGATTGTTTTTAGTGTTATTATGTGTGAAATGTTTTAAATTTCATGTGCGATGCTCCGCTATTCCCTGGGAAACGTCTTTTCATTTTTGCACTGTACAACTGTTGCTTGCAAGATGACAATAAAGGTTGATTGATTGATTGATTGATCATGTCTCATGAATCTGATTGAGTTTTTTGTAGAAGTGACCAACATGGTTGATGAGGGCAGAGCTGCAGACATTGTATATATGGATTTCAGCAAGGCATTTGACAAGGTTCCACATGGTAGGCTGCTCTGGAAGGTTAGATCGGATGAGATTCCGGGAGCGCTAGCATTCGGATAGAAAACTGGCTTGATGGAAGGAATCAGAGGGTGATGATGGAAGGTTGTTTTTCAGACTGGACGCCTGTGATCCGTGATGTATCTTAAGGAGTAATCCTGGTCTCATTGTTGTTTGTTGTTTATATCAACGATTTGGATGAGAACGTACAAGACATGATTAGTACATTTGCAGATTACACTAAAGTGGGTGGTATTTTAAATAGCGAAGGTGGTTACAAAGGTTACAGCAGGATCTCGATCAGTTGGGCAAGTGGGTAGAGGAATATGCAATGGAGTTTAATGCTGATAAATGCAAGGTGGTTTCCAAAATGCATTTTGGAAAGTCTAAAGGGCAGGACCTTCATAGTAAATGGCAGGGCTCTGTGGAGTATTCGTGAGCTGAAGGATCTAGGAGTGCAGGTACAGAATTCCTTGAAAGCTTCGTCACATGTAGATAAGGTGGTCAAGAAGGCTTTCAACACCTTGGCCTTCATCAATCAGGATATGGAGTCATGTTACAGCTGTACAAGGCGCTGGTGAGGCCACAGATGGAGTATTGTGCTCTGTTTTTGGTCACCCTGCTATAAGAAAGATGTTAGGTGGAAAGAGCACAGAGAACATTTACGAGGATGTTACCAGGACTTAAGAGGCTGTGCTGCAGGGAGTGGTTGGGCAGACTAGGATTGCATTCCTTCGAGCATAGGAAGATGAGAGGTGATCTAAAAAAAGGTGTGTAAAATCATGAGGGGAATATATAGGGTAGATGCCCAGTCTTTTACCAAAAGTAGGGGAAACAAGAACCAGGACAGGTTTAAGGTGAGAGGGGAAAGATTAATGGGAATCCGAGGGACAACTTTATCACAGAGTGGTGGGCATACAGAATGAGCTGCCAGAGGAGGTAGTTGAGGCAGAAATAATAACAATATTTAAAACAAATTTGGACAGGTACATGGATAGGAAAGGTTTAGAGTGATATGGGTCAAACACGGCCAGGTAGGATGAGTGTAGATGGGGCACCTTGGACGGCATGCACAGCTGGGCCAAAGGGCTGTTTCAGTGCTGAATGACTCCATGACTCCAAGTACCAAAGCTAGGGGAAAACCAGAGTCATGGGTAAGAAATGAATGGGTTGATTATTGGGCAAGAGTAGGTTACAGAATTTTTTTTTTTTTGAATTGTACAAAACTGATATTTAGGTAATAGATGTTTGGTCCATTGAGCACATCATATGGTTGACAAGGTAACACAACTCGCAAACGGGCACTTTCTACCCCACCATGGGAAGGTTTTAAGTTTGGGGGAACTTAACAAGAACTCGGGTTTAGTGCTATGTAAGATAGAAAGCTACAATAGTTAGAAGAAATAATGGGCATCTATCTTGGATCATAAAATGCTGTGTGTGTGGTCCACCAGCTGGCAAAGTGAGCAGTGGGAAATAATAGTATGTGGACTATAAAGGCATAATAGGATTGTGGAGTAGTGAAAGTCGTTTATCTGGAAAACAACATATAGAATTTGAACCTCAGCCCAGAAGCCACAATTTTAATATAACAACAAAAGCTAAATATTCTGCAAATATATAAATATAAAGAATACAAAAAACAATATATTATGCAAATTGACAATTCAATCAATCTCACATAAATCATTCTCATAAGCCGATTAATTCCTACCAAAATAAACTTGTTTCAAAGCTAAAAAGCATCTTGTAATTAGATACTTTCATGCTCCACAGAATTTATGGCATACAAGGCAGCCTTTCATCCATTCGAGTTTTTAAGATGGAATTATTTAATGGTCCCCAATTGCACAGCTGTTTAAATGGGAACAGGGTGGTCAAGAGATTAAGGTACTGAAATCTGTGCAAAAGGTGTCATTTTCAATATCATAAAACAGAAACTGGTGACATTGACTTGGAACCTCTAATGCATATAAATCTGCATCCAGCAAGAGGCATTGAGAGAATTTAGGGCCAATGTATTCATGCAAGGGTGAAAGTTTTGGAAGGCAAGTCAAAGGAACATTTCGTAAACAATGCAAAAAGAAGCATATGAAAGCATAAAATACAGAACACAGGGAGCCCTTCAGCAGTGTAGGATGCCTGTGGGGTAAATTAGAAGGGCAAAGAAGGGCCATAAAATATCACTGGCAGATAAGTGCAAAAAACATTCCAAGGCATTTTCTAACTATTTTATGAGGAAGAAGGCAACCTGCATAAGTACCAGACCTACTCGGGACCAAAGGGGTAATTCATAAGTAAACCCCGCTGATTTGGGCGACAAACCCATTGTTCCTTAAAGATGGCAGCATAGTTAAAGTTCAATTAGATAACTTGATCTGCATGGACGAGTTGTACCAAAGGGCCTGCTTCTGTGCTTTATAATTCGATGACTTGACGACTCCAAGTGACGAAGGTGGCATACAATAGACAATAGGTGCAGGAGTAGGCAATTCGGCCTTCGAGCCAGCACCACCATTCAATGTGATCATGGCTGATCATCCCCAATCAGTACCCTGTTCCTGCCTTCTCCCCATATCCCCTGACTCCGCTATTTTTAAGAGGCCTATCTTGCTCTCTTGAAAGCATCCAGAGAACCCGCCTCCACTACCCTCTGAGGCAGAGAATTCCACAGACTCACCACTCTCTGTCAGAAAAAGTGTTTCCTCGTCTCCGTTCTAAATGGCTTACTCCTTATCCTTAAACTGTGGCCCCTGGTTCTGGACTCCCCCAACATCGGGAACACGTTTCCTGCGTCTTGCGTGTCCAAACCCTTAATAATCTTATATGTTTCAATGAGATATCCTCTCATCCTTCTAAATTCCAGAGTATACACGCCCAGTCGCTTCATTCTCTCAGAATATGACAGTCCCGCCATCCACTCCCTCAATAGCAAGAATGTCCTTCCTCAAATTAG
Source organism: Leucoraja erinaceus (assembly GCF_028641065.1). Taxonomy (NCBI): domain Eukaryota; kingdom Metazoa; phylum Chordata; class Chondrichthyes; order Rajiformes; family Rajidae; genus Leucoraja; species Leucoraja erinaceus. The sequence continues at coordinate 42,558,842 of NC_073377.1, forward strand.
GGGATCAAAACTGCACACAATACTCCAGGTACAACTGCAGAAGGACCTCTTTTTTGCTCCTATACTCGACTCCTCTTGTTATAAAGGCTAGGATGTTAGCTTTCATTAGTCAGACCATACTTGGTATATTATGTGCATTTCTGGTTGTTACACTATTAGATGAGATTTACCAGGGTATTGCTTGGGATAGAAAGTTTTGGTTATGGAGGAGAGACTGGATCGGCTGGGTTTGTTTTCCTTGTAGCAGAGGAGGCTGAAGGGTCCCAGCAATGGGTAACAAAGTTATGAGAAGCATATGTAGGGTGCATAATGCAAAACTTTTGCACATCACAGATGTCCAAATCCAGAGCGCACTGAATTCAGGTGATGAATAAGGTGATTAGAGGGGATTCTATAAAAAAAATTTAAAAAAAATCTCCCAGAGGGAACATGTAATCTGGAATGCACTGCCTGAGGTGGTGGTGGTGGAGGTTGATTTTCTGACAACATTTAAAAGGTATCAGTACGAGAACTTGATTTGCAAAGGCAAAGAAAGTTGCAGACCAAGTGCTGGGAAATGAGATTAGTATAGATGGGTACTGGGTGGTCAGCATGTATATGGTGGTCAAAGGGACCTGTTTCAGTGTTATATTCTATGACATGATAGAGATTAAAATAAAGTGAACATTGCAGTTCAATGATGGTTCCTCAGAAATGGGAAAAGCGAGAGTCAAAACGCCTTAAGATTCAGAAAAAGGCACAGGTAGCAAGTAACAAAAGCTTTTCACTCACTGTACCCCAGTATACGTGACAATAAACTGAACTGAAACAGGAGATGTGTGGGTGGTGGGACGAGGAAGAGTAATATAGAAATCTTGGGGGGGGGATATCCACTACATTAATGGGTGGAAGAGAGGTGGAAGAGAAGTAAATAAAAAATAAAACAGTGCAGATGTTGGATATCTGAAATAAAACAGAAATGTTTTAACTATTTAGCATCCTTGCAGAGTTAACGATTAGGTTAATATTCTAAGTGTTAATGTTTCAGGTTAATGACCTTTCACCAAAAATGGAAAGATAACCACCCTGCATTTGTTCTTTCTGATATCTACCCTTTCTCTGAACCTAAAAAATCCTTTCATCAGTTCTGATGAAAATTCACCGAGCTAACATTAATTATTCCTTTCTCTACTGATGCTGCCCGAGCGCTAGAGGAGCTCAGCGGGTCGGGCAGTATCCGTGGAGGGAATGGACACTATGCTTTGGGTCAGGATCTTTCAACAAACTTTTTACTGCTGCTTGATCTTGGTATTTTCAGCTTTATTAGTATCTCATTTAATAATTTCAAGCCAACATTATCCATCTAGCAGACTTGGTGCAAACATTGCGGTAATTCAAACAAATTGCGCTCTCTCTTTGCGCCACCTGAACATCAAACTTACCTTTCCACTATTCTGATGATTGCCTTGTTTGGGGATAAACTGTGTCACACAACTTTCTCGGTACAATAAATTCCAAATAGTTTTCCTGTTGGTGTCAGCTATTTTGGCAAATCCATCTTCACTACTGCAGATACCAACTGGTTGCAGAGTAACTTCCACCATCACTGGAGCATGCAATTTGATATTTACGTGTTACTTGATCCCCACTCAAGTCTTAGGACCCTGGAATACTAAAGAAATAAATTAATTATATTTCAGTTTTATTATTTCAGTTTTGTATGCAAGGTTTATGGAATTAAAGAATGTGAGACTTTAGGTAGCTCTATATAATATTTGCATTTCTAAGAAAACTCAAATTAAAAAAAAGGTGTGGAAAAGGGGGTTGAAGGGTTGAGCGTTTCAGACTCACGATAACATGTTATTTTTTCTTGCAGGATTTTCAAAAATAAAAAGGTATTTTTAATAGCCATAAGTTTATTTTTGTTACTGCAAGCTAAAAATAACAAAGGATATATGTTACATTGCTTAATAGGCATGATTGCATAGTGTCATTAGAAGCCACTCCTGCTCAATTTCAATGTCCACCTTGGTGAAACTGACAGATTATATCCTTAAGAGGCTATGTGGAAAGTTATGTTTCCTCCAGACACTGTTTGTTTCCCAGGACAGGCTTGTTCATTTTCAAACTGCTATCTAGGTCCTGATCAAAATTGTGTTATAACCAATTCGGCCCGTTCATCACGAATAGTTCTCTTACTTATCAGTCAGCTTATGGAATTAGCATTATGGAAATATGTAATATAGCAGAATTACCTGTATTTATCTCAGAAGAAGTTAAAATAATTATAACGTGTCCCAGACATTTTGAAACACTGCAATTAAACCATCTATGCTCAATTTCAAAGCCTCAAATTACAATACAAGGTACGGGTTTCTGCAGGAAACCAATAATTTGTGGCGAATTCAAACAATACTGGAACATTTTCAATCAACTTGAGAATACAACGTTACACCAATATTTCGAATCATTATTTTTCCTAAAAGATCGACTTCACAACGTGAATTAATTAAAACATGATTTCACCCCTGTACAGCATCATGCCATTCAAACGAGATGTAAAGCATCTCACCATGGCAGAAACAACGAACTGCAAATGTTCAATAATATTCCAAAGTACACAGTGCTGGGGTAATTCAGCAGGTCAGGCAACACTCCAAGAGAACGTGGATAGATGTTTTTGTGATCAAGACCCTTCTTCAGACTGATTACCTCTCCAATTTTCCAGTTTCTTCATGCTCCCCACGTCCACAATCAATCTGAAGAAGGGTCTCGGCCAGAAACATCACTTATCCATGTTCTCCAGAGATGCTGCCTGACCTGAGAAGTTATTCCATTACTTTGTGTCATCACGGCATGTGGTTTAGTTGAGTGATAGAGCCTGGAAACAGGTCCTTCGGCCTAATGAGGTAACGCTGAACACTGTTTGCATTAGTTCCCACTTTCCCATCAATTCCCTACAATCTCGGGGTAATTTACAGAGGCCACGTAACCTACAAACCACACGTCTTTGGGTTATGGGAGGAAACCAGAGCACCTGGAAGAAACTTGCTTGGTCACAGAGATCCTGCAAACATCACACAGACAGCACCAGAGGTCAGGTTTGAACCTGGGACTCTGGCACTGCGAGGCAGCAGTTCTGACAGTTGTGCCAGTCCATCAGAATTTGATGGGGTGATCTCATGTGGCTTATAACTTGCATATGTACTCAGCAATGCACAGGATCAAGTATAATTTGATACTACATGGTCAGTCACCCTTTTGATCACCCAGGAATGAGTGGGTTAGCATTTGACAACACTGGCCCTGTACTTGCTGGAGTTTAGAAGGTTTAAGGGGGACCTCTGAAACTTAGAGAATAATGAAAGGCATAGAGCGGATGTGGAAAGGATGTTTCCACTGGTGGGAGCGTCTAGGACCAGAGGTCATAGCCTCAGAATTAACGGGCGCTCTTTTAGAAAGGAGGCGAGGAGGAATCTCTTTAGTCAGAGGGTAGTTAATCTGTGGAACTCACTGCCACAGAGGTCTGTGGTGGTTAAGTCAGTGGATATTTTGAAGGCAGATACATACAAATTCTTGATTAGAAAGGGTGTCAAGGGTTATGGGGAGAAGGCAAGAAAATGAAATTGGGAGGCAGAGATCAGCCATGATTGAATGGCAGAGTAGACTCGATGTGCCTAATGGGCTAATTCTACTGTAACTTGTGAACTTGGGTGCCGGAAGACTGATCTGCAATTTAAAAATTGTAAATTTATAATGACTGAAATCTTGCTTTGAATGCTATTCATATTATGTACATTTATCATAAATATTTGATCACTTTACAGTTTGTTAACAATACAGAGCACGTCATTTTATTAATGGAATAAACATTACAAATATCTGCAACAAAAGAATGTGTTTTAGTTGGGTAGAGAGAATTCCGAGTTGATCATAATGAGCATCTTGACTATTCACCAAAACAAAGAGGAGTTCTGGTAGATTATCCAAAGTATAGTATGTTATAATGCAGCAGTTGCCTGCAGCAGTGCAGAGAGCTCACCTGGCTTATACATTCATTAAAAATACATTTCACTTTGGAATGCTTATTACTGTCCCCAATGTAATAAGTTGAAAAACTGAGAAAATGCAAAAGTGATAAAATTTAATTTTTGTCCAACTCTCACACACATTTAAAGGAGTCATTTTTCTTGGCTGCATTATTATATTAATATATCTTCGAATAACAATCAAAAGAACTACAGACTTAATGCTACATTTATCAGGTTCGGTTTCCTCCACTACACTCCTCACCTCTAAACACAACTGCCTCCTCCCTCCACCCTTATTCACGTCTCAAATACAACCAAAATACTTTGGGATTTGATCAGTACCCGATATGTTAAATCATTTTATTCTGTGAAACTTGGTGTTTTTCCATTATTTTCTGTTTAATCTAATTTCCAGTACAGCTGTTTTTACTTTTGGTGTTATTGGAATTTTATTTCTTGCACATTCTCTTCCTGTAGCCAAGTTTAATTTGATACATTCTGGTTTCATTTAATACACTTTGGTTTACCAAGTGTACAATAACAAACACAATTAAGGTAAATTTAAAAATCCTTGAACTTCATATGTACTTTAAAATGTAATTCCTGCATTTATTTTTAAGCTGGCTCTTAGGACTACATTTTAGATTTGCATTGCTTTATTTTGGCCCTCACAATACACTTGCTAAAGTGATCCAGAAGAGGTACAGAATAATGACGAGCCTGACAAATCAACTTTAAAATCTCCAAGGCCTTGCTCATGAATCTTACAAAGACAGTAATACAGCACGGAAACAGGCCCTTCAGCCCAACCTGACCAATTCATGAACCAACCTGCACAATCCTAATCCAACCACATCAATGAAGCTCTGTGGACCATCTCTTCCACTACTATGGACTTGTTATCATACAATCACAATACTTTATTAGCCAAGTATGTTTTGCGACATACGAAGAATTTTATTTGCCAAGTCAGTCGTACAAATAAAAAGAAACGGAGCACACAAAATACATTTTGACATAAACATCCACCACAGTGACTCCTCCACATTCCTCACTGTGATGGAAGACAAAAAAAGGAAAGTCACAGAATTATGTAATTCTGACAAAGGACCTTCAGCCTGAAATATTATAACTTTCCACAAATGCTGCCCTCTTTTCTCTTTCTTTTCTGTTTCCACAAATGCTGCCTCACCTGCTGAGCGCTTCTGATCTAAATAACTTTTAAACGTGTAATTGAGCCAGCTTCTACCACTTATGGCAGTTCATTTCAACAACACCTTCAACCTCTCGCTTCTTTTGTCCAAGATTCCCACTTGCTTCTAAAGTATATTTATCAAAACAATCTCCAAGAGGAATGCCTGTCTCAATGACTGCCATCCGGTAGAACTTAGATCCACTGTAATGATGTGCTTTGTGAAGTTGGCTATGGCACAAATCAACTCCTGTTTCAGAAATTACCGAGATCAGCTTTGATTTGCCCATCATCAAAATAAATGCTATCTCACTGGCACTTCATTGTACTCTGGACTATTTGGATAATAGGGACACCTACGTCAGGGTGCTGTACATCCACCAAGGTTTGGTGTTCGACATTATCATCCCATCCAAACTCATCACAAAGGAATGGGCCTCTACCGCCCTTTGCAGCTGGACCTTCAAATTCTTCATCGACAACCTCAATTAGAGCGGTTTGGCAAAAACATCTCAAGGCTGCGTGCTTAATCCCCCAGCCCTACTCTCTTTACACCAATGAATGCGTGGCTCCAACTCAACATGAAGTGTTTCGAGAGGCTGGTCCAGCAGCACATCAAAGCCAGCCTCCCGCCCACCTTCGATCCACATCAGTTTGCCTACAGAGCAAATAGGTCCACTGAGGATGCCATCGCCACTGCTCTTCACACTGCACTGACCCACCTCGAACACCAGGGGAGCTATGCGAGGATGCTTTTCATCGACTTTAGCTCCGCCTTCAATACCATCATCCCCAGCAGACTGGTCACCAAACTCATGGATTTAGGACTCTCCCAACCCATCTGCCTCTGGATCAAGGACTTTCTGTCTAACCGCCCCCAGACCGTCAGACTGGGCCATCACCTCTCCACCCCCATCACACTCAGCAACGGCTCCCCACAGGGCTGTGTGTTGAGCCCCCTCCTCTACGCCCTCTACACCCACGATTGTGCCCCCGCCCACTCCACCAACACCATCGTCAAGTTTGCGGACGACACGACTGTGGTTGGACGTATCTCAGGAGGAGATGAGACAGCCTACAGGGAGGAAGTCCAAAGACTGGCAGCATGGTGTTCAGACAACAACCTCATCCTAAACACCACAAAAACAAAGGAAATTATCATAGACTTCCGTAAGAACAGTGCAGCCCCCAAACCCCTATTCATCAATGGGGACTGTGTGGAAAGGGTCTCAGACTTCAGATTCCTGGGCACACAAATTACAGAGGATCTCTCCTGGACTACAAACACCACCACAGCAGTCAAGAAGGCCCAGCAGCGACTCTACTTTCTGAGGATCCTCAGGAAAAACAACCTGGAGGAGAAGCTGCTGGTGTCCTTCTACCACTGCTCCATCGAGAGTGTGCTGGCGTACTGTATAACCACATGGTATGCCAGCTGCTCTGCAGCGGACAGGAGAGCCCTTCAAAGGGTCATCAACACCGCACAAAAAAATCACTGGCTGCCCACTGCCCTCCCTGAAGGACATCTTCAGCTCTCGCTACCTAGGCAAGGCAACCAACATCCTGAAGGACCCTTCCCACCCTGGACACAACCTGTTCCACCCGCTGCCCTCTGGCAGACGGTACAGGTCTTTCAAAACTCGCACAAACAGACTCAGAGACAGCTTCTACCCCATAGCCATACGTGAACTTAATGCAAAATAAGAAATAACACTCACATTCAACTGAATGGTTCTACCTCAGATGCTATTGTTATTTATCTGTAATTTTTTTTTATGTGTATATATATTTACCTTTTCTTATATATTTAAAATTGCTCTTGTGAATCGCACCGTGGGATTGACTTTTAAATTTTGTTGTACCATGTGCAATGACAATAAAGAGATTCATTCATTCATTCCATCGATATATTAGACGACACCACCGTGGTTGACTAAATTGTGGAGGCGATAAGTTATCATGCAGGAGAGAAATAGAAATGTCCCAGCATTGTTACTCAGCACAATAGAGGCCAACCTACCAGACTAAAGCAGCTAATAGAAAAAGGGGATAGGCAGAGATCATGGGCTGTGGAAAAATTGGGGCGGGGGGGGGGGGGGGGGGGCAGGGAGGGAGGAAGCAAGGACTACCTGAAATTGGAGAAGTCAATGTTCTTACTGCTGGGGTGTAAACTACCCAAGCGAAATATGAGGTGCTGCTCTTCCAATTTGCGGTGTGACTCACTCTGGCCATGGAGGAGGCCCATGACAGAAAGGTCGGATTCGGAATGGGAGGGAGAGTTCAAGTGTTGAGCCACCTGGAGATCAGGTTGGTTATTGCGAACTGAGCTGCGATGTTCGGCGAAGCGATCGCCAAGCCTACGCTTAGTCTCACCGATGTAGAGCAGTTGACACCTGGAACAGCGGATGCAATAGATGAAGTTGGAGGCGGTGCAGGTAAACCTCTGCCTCGCCTGGAAAGACTGCTTGGGTCCTTGGATGGAGTCGAGGACGGAGGTAAAGCGACAGAATAAATGTGTTTGTTTTTATGTTTGCCATTATTCTGAAATCGTACAGCAATTACTATGAATTGGTGGGATTGCATCTGGAATATCCATATACAGTTTAAAACATATATATATTTTGCATAATGGGGTTGCAACAACTGATTCCTAGAATGTCAGGTTTGCCAAAGTGCTCAAAGTCTGTATTTTGAGCAGTTCCCAAGAACGAGAGGCAATCTCCCTGAAATTGACAAAATTCATACAGGACATTCTTGAACAGACACAGGAAGGATATTACCCTTGAATAAGAAAGTAGGACAAGGAGTCAAAGTTTCAGAATAAGGGACAAGTCAGGACTGATAAGAATGTTCTTCATGCAATTATGTTCGAATAATAGAGTGGATGTGGAGAGAATGTTCCACTCGTGGGAGAGTCTAGGACTAGAGGTCATAGCCTCAGAATTAAAGGATGTTCTTTTAGGAAGGAGATGAGGAGAAATTTCTTTAGTCAAGAGGCTGGAGAATCTGTGGAATTCTTTGCCACGGAAGGCTGTGGAGACCGTCAGTGGATATTTTTAAGGCAGAGATAGACAGATTCTTGATTAGTACAGGTGTCAGAGGTTATGGGGAGAAGGCAGGAGAATGGAGTTAGGAGGGAGATAGATCAGCCATGATTGAATGGCAGAGTAGACTTGATGGGCCGAATGGCCTAATGCTACTATTATTCATAGAAACATAGAAAATAGGTGTGGGAGTAGACCATTCGGCCCATCGAGCCTGCACCGCCATTCAATATGATCATGGCTGATCATCCAACTCAGTATCCCATACCTGCCTTCTCTCCATACCCCATGATCCCCTTAGCCACAAGGGTCACATCTAACCCTCTTAAATACAGCCAATGAACTGGCCTCAACTACCTTCTGTGGTAGAGAATTCCAGAGATTCTCATTATGATGTATGTTTTTGAAATTATTTTTCCTGGAGGGATGAGAAGGCTTCAATAAAATCAATGATCAAAGGATTTCTGGAAAGTAATGGAATTAAGAAATATTGGGATAGTTCAGTATCATTGCAGACCTGCACTATCGCAGATCATTGCACAGTCTATTTGTGCGACTCGTTGACTTATTTCAATTTTGTCATATCTTTTTCCCTGCTCCAATTCTAGCTGGAAGTATTGTTTTATGTTGTCATGCTTTTCCTTTCAGACAGTTGTCGATATACATTTGACTACATTTTATTTGCCTCGTCTTTACTCTCCAACTTCCCAAATTTCCTCTTATCAGAACCTGTCCCCTCTCACCATCCCCCATAATTTAGTTCAAAGCTTTATCTACGGCCCTGGTTATTCCATTTACCGAGTCACTGATTTCAGCCTGATTCTAGTGAAGTCCCAATACGACTAGAGGCACATTTCCCCTGCACATTCTTTCGGATCTTTTGACCCTATAATAATTTACATATGGTTCAAGTAGTAATCTAGAGATAACCGTAACAGTGCTTTTGCATTTTAAATCTAGCCCCTAGCTGCTCATTTCCCTTGCTGAGATCCAACTTGTTTGTCACATCTCTGAAAGTGTTTCTCACACGTTCTGCAAAAACTGGATCTTTCCCTTCAAACCCCAAGCTCCTCTCCAGGCTTCGGGGAAACAGTCTTAATCCTTGCTTTAACTGGGTAACGACCTTCTCAACTCTGACTGGTGGCTGTAGCGAGTAGCAACACACTACTGCGCAGTCATAACTGCCAAAAAAGCCATGACGTAGTTGTATAGACATTTATGGTGAAACTGCATCTGAAATCGGTGGTTCGTAATCAGCCGAAAGCCAAAACATGTGGTCAGGTGTTTACTCTTTTCAAATATATTTCCTCCATCATAACTGAGCGTGAAACCAGAATCTATCACAACATAATTGATCACCTACCCAAATATACGCTTTGCTGATTGCCAAATTGTGTCTGATTGTGGCTCAGGATGCTTTGCTCAAAGTAGGTGCTACGTAAATGCAAGTTGTTTTTCAGATGACATTTTGTGGATAAAGCATCTTCAGAAGACTTTGCATTTGCACATGAAAAATCTAAGTGTTGCAGTACGAAAGACAACAGATCAAATCATATTAGTCCACTTCCAAAACCTGCATGTGAAAAGGGTCCATCTCACTGGCTTTTTAAATTCCACAATTTAAATTGTTTTTAATGTGTTTGAATTCAGAAACATTTGAAAACTTAAAACGATTAAATAATTGAAATTTGAAAAATCATTAATAATTAGAAACATTATAAAGAAACAAACTGATGATACTTCACAAAAAGATGCTTTCATTTTATCTCCCAACTAATCCTTTGTCCTATTCCACGGTTGAGTCACAGATCTTGAGCCAGCTCCAATTTGGTCTACTGAACTCATTGGAGTCTCAGACCTCCCTGTTTGACAGTTCATAAGTTTGGAACGTACAGTTTCAACGGTTGAATGCAGGCATTTCTCACCAGCACTGGAACAAAAATTGAAACAGCAACATCTGACTCAATTGGGTCACCAGAGAGAAATGGCAGAGACAGAGAAAAGTATGACATGTGGATTAAATATTAGAGATAATTTCAACACATTCTGCTAGAATTTTGTATTTTATTTCTAAAAGTAATGGGGACTGTGTAAGAATAGTTGCCAAATGCTTACACATCAAAACAGAACTCATGATAGACCAAGAGAAGGATTTCCCATTGGACAGTTACATCCATAAATGCTTTCACTACCCTTCCAGATCATATTGTAAACATTTTTTATCGCACATCTCTTGGTCATCACTTTGAAGATTCGGTAGGTCTTGTCAGATCGAGTGCAGGTTTGCGGCAAAATGATCACCTCGTCTACATTTTGTCTTGCTGACATAAAGGCAGGCACATCAAGAGAACCAAATTCATTAGATAAGGTCAGATGAGGTGGTAGGGACCCTTTACCTCTCTCGGAAGGACTGCTGGTGAACCTGGATGGATGCAAGGGAGATATTGGGACAAATGTTGCAACTGGCCTGCTGGATCTCCCGGCAACCATTTCCTATATTGAAATTTCTGTCCTGGCTATTGCCAAAGTGAAGTCACGTACAAACTGGAGGGGCAGCACCTCATATTGCACTTGGGTAGTTTACAACCCAATGGTAGAACAATTAATTTAATTTTACGCAACTCACCTACAACAATCTTTTCCCCTTCACCATTCCCCTTCCACTGTATCCACCTATCACTTCAAGCTTTATCCCACCCCCTCCTCTCCTTCAGCTTTCTTCTCTGATTAGAGTTAGTCGGAAGAAGGATCACAACCTGGAATGTCGTTTGTCTCTGCAGCCAAAAGGGGAGGTTGGATTGTTTGTCTGATGCATCAGAGGGCAAAGGAACCCACATGCATGCATATCTTGTTAACAAGGGAGGTAGTGGAAGCAGATATGATAGGAATGTCTAAGACACATTTAAACAATCTTATGAAAACAGAGAATGGAGTAACACAGACCATGTGTAGGCAGATTTTATTTTGTAGGTGGATTTTTTTGCTTCTGTGTACTGTTTTTAGGGTTTTAAATTATGTTGAATAGATTTTGGCAACATTTCAAACATCTTTTTGAGTTTTCACTTACCCATCAATTGCAATACCCCAATTGTCTTATTTCATTACTAAGAAAACAAATCAAGATTATTCGAGATTATCATTTCTAAAATTGTCACTACTGTTATTTGACTAAATGGAGTAATTACGGAGGTTTCCCGGTCTCATTTTAAAACTAAACGATGTACGTGCAAGGCCAATGAATCTTAAAGCGAGTAAAAGAGAAGGAATGGCTTAAAAAACCCACAGCAGGAATACTGCAGACAATTCTGGGTATTTCCATTAGAGGAAGAATGTTACAGCAACTGGAAGGGTTAAAAAATCTGCATTGCAAGATTATACTTAAAGGTTCATGGCACTTCATCATTATCATCAAAAATATTCAAGATGGAGAAATTATTCCAGGGAATTAGAGATTAAAGAGCAATCAATTGATGGCACTTAGAACTGAAATAATTAACAAGATACACGAGGAAGGACTTGTCATTTGTTAATTGGAACAATGTTCAACAATTGTAAAATTCTATATTGGAAAATAACATTAAGGATTATGAGAAAACAAAATATGACTGAAGATTAAAACACTTACTAAAATATTTATAAGGATTGTGAAATAATGTGGAAAATAAAGTTGAAGCAAAAGTGATCAGAATATAAAAGCGTAAACGGCTCCAAGCAAAAAAAAAAAAAAAAAAAGAAAAAAAAGTGGAGGAAACTGGTGGAACTCAGCTGTCAAACAGACTTCATGGAAGGAAGTGGACAGATGATGCTGTAGGTTACAGAACATTTAGTACAAACTGGAATTCTGATTGCAAATAGTGAAACAAAACTTCAGATGCATCTCAGCATATATAAAACATCACTGCAAGAGAATTACTTGTTGTAATAAATAACTTAAATAACAACTCGCAAATTCATTACTTTACCTCAAATGTCTTTTCCACACTATTATATTCAAGCATTTACAAGTCAATCTTAGTTTCTCAACCTGGCAGTGTCCTTTACTTCCACAAATTTATTTTAAAAAGTCAAGAATTTTGAATGTACAAGTACACTCCAGCTTCATCACTTCAGAATATTTTGTTTATACATCTGCACAACACTAAAAATAGATTGGCTCCTGCAGTCAAGCATAGTTTTAGATATTAGATGACATCATAATGAGGCTATGAAATCACATAGGGCATAGATAGCATGGAGCTAGGAGACTTGTTAACGGGACACCTCGTAGAGAGGATTTTTATTATATTACATTCCTTTCTGGCCTATATCCTAAAGGATATAAGTGAATGGGCTAATAGATTGTATGCCAGAGGATGCCATGCAAACTACGTTCCTAACCAGAGACAGAGCAAATCCTTGGGAAGGCTGGAGCGAAGTAAGTTCCAATACTTACCTCAAAGCTTTCTCGCGGCAGTGTTGCACCTAACCTATAATAAACTATCAACGGGATACCAGGCAAATTAGGAACCCATCAAACTTCTGACAGCTATGTTCTAGAACCAAAATCACTTAAATTCAGTTGTCAAATGGCAGAATTCACATAATGCTTGGATTTGTGCAAGCTTCAAGCAAGCATCGACTCAGGCCAATATCAATTCATTCACAGAATGAGCGAAGGAATAACTTTCGTATTCAACATTCTCAAGACAAAATGTCCTCCAGCTCTCTGCTCCTGCTGTACAACACTGCCCTTCAATGTAAAAATCATAAGATCAAAGGAAAGATAGACCACGTCTCAAATCCCAGGAGCCACCTTTCAGGGAAGGAAGACATCCGTACTGAACCCCACCAATATATTCAATGCACCAGCACAACCTTTGGTCCACGAGGAAAAGGGCATGTAAGGATCAAATCCTCAAATTGATACTAAAATCACAACCTGGGAAGCAGCAAAAGGGCCGACCCTTCCGAAATGCTTTTAAGATCTTGCACGATCTGCAGGAGACAGCTCATGGGCCGGCTGTAGAAAGATTCCACAAATGCAATCTCTGCAAAATTCCTCCAAATTCATTGGAATAAGTCAACCCTCAACATCAAAATCATGAGCATCGAGACCCCAATTACATATCATCAGCTCTGTTAGTCAGGCAATGTTGTTTGTATGCCAAATGTTAGACGCTCAAAACTCTGACATGGGAAGAGATAACCAGATGAAGGAAGTGCTCGAAGTTTCTTTGAACAAATGCAATGTCCACAATGACTTCCGAGATCCCCAGCTGATGCCTGGTCAAAATAGAGAACAAGCCTTCAGTTTGGCACAGACCACTTCAAGTCTACGTCAAGCCTAATATAGCAGCAGTAGTGCGTCGCCATATTAACTTCCAACTTGCCTGACTGATCAAATAGCTCCCACCCCATGTAGGGAAGAGTTTGTGGGTGCCACACTGGCCTCACCAGTCAGTCAGCATGACAACAGGCCCTTTGGCCCAACTTGTCCACACCAACCACATGCCCCAACTACATTCGATCCAAATGGTCTGCATTTCACCAATATCCCTCTAAACCCATCCTATCCATGTACTAGTTCCAATTTTAATTTTGAACGCTGTGATAGTACGTGCCTCAACTACCTCCTCTGGCAGATCATTCCATACACCCATCACCTTTTGAGTAAAAAAAGTTACTCATCATGTTCCCGTGATATCTCCACCCCCCCTCACCTTAAACCAATGCCCTCTGTTTTTTTATTTCCCCAACTCTGGGGAAAAGACACCATGCATTTACCTTATATATTTCTCACATGTTCTTATACACCTCTCAGATCACCACTCATCTTGCATGGGTTCTGCAGGAGGTTGCTCCGATGCAGTCATCAATATAGCATAGAAAGATATGCATACTAATCTCTATCCTGCATTCAAATTCACTTGGATCATAGATAGACACAAAAAGCTGGAGTAACTCAGCGGGACAGGCAGCATCTCTGGAGAGAAGGAATGGATGACGTTTCGGGTCGAGACCCTTCTTCAGACTGGTTAGGGATAAGGGAAACAAGAGATATAGACAGTGATATGGAGAAATAAAGAACAATGAATAAAAGATATGCAAAAAAGTAACAATGATAAAGGAAACAGGCCATTGTTATCTGTTTCTAGGGTGAAAACGAGAAGCTAGTGTGACGGGAGGGGGAGGGGGGGGGGGAGGGGGGGGGGGGGGGAGGGGGGGGGAGGGGGGGTGGGAGGCGGAAAAGGGTGGAGATGGGAAAATGTGGCTAGTGGTGGAATCCCATTGGAGGTGGCGGACATTTCAGAGGATTATGTATAGTATGCGACGGCAAGGACTACGGGGACTCTCTGTTGCGACTAGGGAAGGAGCAAGGGTGGAGCTGTGGATTACCTAGGAGACACGAGTGAAGGCCTCATCTATGACAACTTGGACCATCTCTGATATCTTCCTACCATTTCTTGATCTCACCTTATCCATCACAGGAGATAGACTACCTACTGACATCTATTATAAACCTACTGACTCCCACAGCTTATTAGACTATACTTCTGCCCACCCTGCCTCCTGTGAAGACTCTATCCCTTATTCCGAATTCCTACATCTCCACCGCATCTGCCCCCAAGATGAGGTGTTCCAGACCAAGACATCCAAGTCCTCATTCTTTTGGGAACGGGGGGGGGGGGGAACCCCTCTTCCATCATAGATGAGGCCCTCACCAGGGTCTCCTCAATATCCAGTTACCCCACTCTTACCCCCCCTCTCCCCCTGTAGTCCCCCTAGTGCTCACATTTCGCCCCATCAGCCGTCGCATATAGCACATAATCCTCTGACATTTTCTCAATACTCTAATGAAGACTAATGTGCCGAAAGCCTTCTCCCCTACCCCACCAAGCTGTGACGCCCTTTCAAGGAACAATGTACCTGGACTCCTAGAGCCCCCTGCTCTACACCACTCGCTAACGGAATAAAAGGATATAGGGACAAATCAGGAACGCAGTACTGATTTTAGATGATCTACCATGATCATATTGAATGGCGGTGCTGGCTCAAAGGGCCGAATGGCCTACTCCTGCACCTAATTTCTATGTTTCTATGTTTCTACTCACCAGAGCCCTTCCATTCACTGTGTAGGTCCCGCCCCGGTTTAACTTCCCAAAATGCAATTCCTTACACTTCTCTGCAATAAACTCCGCCAACCATTTTTCAGACCACCTGCCCAACCAATCAAGATAGAAACATAGAAAATAGGTGCAGGAGGTACCCATTCGGCCCTTCGAGCCAGCACCGCCATTCATTGTGATCATGGCTGATCGTCCCCAATCAATAACCCGTGCCTGTCTTCTCTCCATATCCCTTGATTCCACTAGCCCCAGAGCTCTATCCAACTCTCCCTTAAATCCATCCAGTGATTTGGCCTCCACTGTCCTCTGTGACAGGGAATTCCACAAATTCACAACTCTCTGGGTGAAAACGTTTTTTCTCACCTCAGTCTTAAATGGCCTCTTCTTTATTCTAAGACTGTGGCCCCTGGTTCTGGACTCGCCCAACATTGGGAAAATTTTTCCTGCATCTAGCTTGTCCAGTCCTTTTATAATTTTATATGTTTCTATAAGATTCCCCCTCATCCTTCTAAACTCCAGTGAATACAAGCCGAGTCTTTTCAATCTTTCCTCATATGACAGTCCCGCTATCCCAGGGATCAATCTCGTGAACCTACACGGCACTGCCTCAATCACAAGGATGTCCTTCCCCCAATACCATGTACTCTAATTTTAGTCACCAGTCTCCCGTGCGGGACCTTATCAAAGGCTTTCTGAAAGTCTAGATACACAACATCCACTGGCTTCCCTTCATCCATTTTACTTGTCATATCCTCAAAAAATTCCAGAAGATTAGTCGAGCATGATTTTCCTTTCATAAATCCATGCTGACTTGGACTAATCATTTTCCTGCTATCCTGCTGAAATTTTTGACAACCATCCTCGCTATCTACAATACCACCCACTTCAATGTCATCTGCAAACTTATTAATCATGTCTTGTACGTTCTCATCTAATCATTGATACAGATGACAAACAGCGATGGGCCCAGTACCGAACCCCGAACCACACCATTAGTCACAGGCATCCATTCCGAAAAGCAACTCTACCATCACACTCAGCTTCCTTTTGGGGTGTGAGATTGCAACCTTCACGTGGTCCGCCCTGTTTTGACGAATGCAATCAACCTGGTGTGCACAATCAAATAAGATCAAATAGAACAAGTTGTCCTACAACTTTAGGCTGTGCACGCCATACGCAAGAAGAAGCTTCCTTTAATTTAAACCAATTTTCTTTCCAGTTGGAATCTCGCCTTAATCCCTCGCAATCTAACCTTTCAGAGCAGCCTAACATGCAGAACTTTGTCAAATCCATATATACTGTATGTCTACGGCTCTGCCCCCAAGAACCTTTTTGATTACATCTTCAAAACAGATGTAGATTCAAGAGACATGATCTGAGACATGATCTCCCATGTACAAAATCGTGCTGACTATCACTAATCCCTAAAAAGAGCACAAAACAGTTGCACAAGCCTCTTGATGTTTTTTTTGATGCACAAAGGTAGTTAAATCTGTCAATGGAACATCTATTGTCCATTCCTGGCTGTCAATAAAAATTATCAACTTAATGCCAAATTGAATCACATACACAGAGGAAGAGTTTAGAATGAGTCTTTCTTTATTACTTCTAAGAATTTCCCCCCTACCCAAGATGATTTTGCAAGCAATCAGATTTTACCTAGCCCCATTCACCTCATTTCAAGCAAGATGACCTAACCTAGATTAGCATTTTGGTATTTTTGATCTGAATGATTCAGTACCACAACGTTAATCAATGATTAGAAGCCAATACAAATTAAGTGCAGTTTCAAAGTTAAATGGACTACTAAACAATACAAAAAAAGCTTCAAATTGAACTTTGATGGCATAATAAATTCTAAGCTACTTTGCTGAAACTAAAAGTCCATTCTTTACCTTTTCAAAGTAATCTTGTTGCTGGATTATCAGACTTGGTTTCCATTACCACTCTCTTTAGGACAGCTCAGCTTTATGTTGTGTCCCAAGAACAGATGATATTTTACAACATTTTTGATCCTTGACCATGGATATTATGGGCGGCCAGTTGGTAGAAATGTGCTGTTTTAAAGGCACAGTTCTCAAAGGTGTAAGCATACTGTAATGAGCTCAGGCAGCTTGATTGAAGGACAAAAACACAGCCTGCTCATCCATTATTTGCTAATGCAGTCAGTCCATCGCCAGGTTGTAGTCACTGTGACATCAGAAGTCAGAAATTGTCACTCAGTGGGACTCCTATCCTTTTAATGAAACTGCTGTTTTTCCAATGACTCTGCAGGCAACAGTGAAAGCTGTTTTAATGTCATCCCCAACATTTTGCTCAAAACATGTTCCTAATTAATAGAACAATTACATATTCCAAATTAACTTTTCAGAAAGCATTGATAATGTTGAAAAGGAATATCAGTCATAAATTTACAATTGGACAATTTTGCATGTTTACTAATCAGATAGGAGTTGAGTCTTAATCAAGCATACTCCAAGCAACATAATTGTCTGCCAGATTACTTGGAACACGAGATTCGATTTTATCATCCAAGATCCAAACTAACTCTAAGTGCAAATCTAATTAAACTATTTGTAACCCATTTAACATTATAATGCATCATTTACATCAAACTTGCATTCAACTCCCCCTCCCATTCCAAATCTGAACTTTGTCTTGTGCTTTCTCCATTGCCAGAGTGAGGCCCAGCACAAATTGGAGGAACAACACCTCATATTTTGCTTAGGTAGTTTACACCCTAGCGGTATGAACATGGACTTCTCTAATATCAGATAGTCCTTGCTTTCTCCCTCCTTCCCCTCCCCCTTCCCAACTCTCCCACAAGCCTACTGTCTCTGCCTCTTCCTTTCTTTTCCCGCCCCCCTGACATCAGTCTGAAGGGTCTCGACCCAAAACGTCGCCTATTCCTTCTCTCCATAGATACTGCCTCACCTGCTGAGTTCCTCCAGCATTTTTGTCTACCTACATGAAACTAAGATAGGTTTGCAAATAATTTAAAAATGCATCTTAGAAACAGTTTTAAATTTTCACTCTTTAATTTTTAAGACATTGACACTAGTTTTGAAAAATACAAACCAGTAAAACTGGTGAGAAGTAGGGTTATAGTAGAGAAAGCAAAATGCTAACATTTCTGGGTTGACCTCAAATATGAGATTAAGCAATGATCTTACACAAATCTCTGCGTCATTTAGTTTAGTTTAGAGATACAGCATGGAAACAGACCCTTCAGTCCACCGAGTCCATGATGACCAACACGCATGTTATCCTGGTTTTGCATCCTAAACACTGGGGGCAATTTACAGAAGCCAATTAGCCTACACATCTTTGGAATATGGGTGGAAACCGGAGCACTCAGAGAAAACCTATGTGATCACAGGGAGAGCATACAAACTCTGAACAGACATCAGGATTAAACCCGGGTCCCTGTCGGTGAAAGGCAGCAACTCTACTGCTGCGGCGCTGGAAAGATAACTTTTGTACTTGCCAAAGTACAAGCATTATCAAAGATGAAAACAGAACAAAAAAAAAATCCAGCAAGTTAGGTAGCATCTATGGATTGAAAAACAGCATTAATGTTTCAGGTCAAAAGACCCTTTGACAGATCTAGGAAATAGAAAACAAACAAAATTTGTTTTAAGCTGGTGGTTCGGGGGGAGGGAAATGGGAGAGTAGTGATGAATAGGACAAAAGAATATCTGTGACTGATCGAAGTGAGGGATAACATGGGGATACGTTTTAAATGTCATCCAGTCAGAATTAGGAGCAGTTAGGTGATGATATTACGGACACAAGTATAAAGTGTTGTAAACAGCAGAGCTGCAGGACGTGCCTAGTAGTCAGGATGGTACTAATGGAAAAAAGAGGCAATATCACACACTGATGATTTACAGAAGTGACCAAATTTGACATCCGTTAGAGAACGCCACTTACTGGAAGTTGGGCAATTCAACATAATCCACAAAAGCTCCATTATGCCGAGATGCAAGATGAGGTACTGTTCCTCAAACTTACGTCTAACTTGTTATAAAAGCGAACATTGCAATGGAGAATAAAAGTGGCAAGCAACAAAAAGTTCAGGGTCACTCCTGTGAACAGGACACAGATGCTCTGCAAAGTGTTCACCCAATGTGTGATCTATGTAGTTCCCATTGTGAACACAAAATGCGCAACCATGAATCACAAGTTTAAATGTGTCTGGAAAGATGGCAAAATGGTTTGTGTTCTTGGATTGGGGGGGGCGCTCAGGGAGGTGCAGAAGATGCAATACCTGTCTACCCTTACCCCTACAACTTGAAAACATATTTTTCCCCCCTTTACCCACAGATCTGAAATGTTAACTTTCTTTCCACTGACACTGCCTGACCTGCTGAATATCTCTACGTTTTTTTTTAATATATGAAGTAGATTATTTAATATCCCAAAAATGAGAAATGTCACAGAATAAATAGTTGACATCCTCCTCCATTAGTTCATCTGAAATTACTCAATATATACAGCTTAGACTCACCTTTAAGTTAATTCAGCAAGATATCCTTAATATTATGATAACATTTCAATCAGCGCAATTAGTAAATAACTATATTAGAATTGGAAGAATTGTACAGAGAAGCAGCAACAATATTTTCATCCAAGTGGTGGCAGGTTTATGAAATGGTGTTGGAAGCTGAAGCCTTGATCACATTTAAAGAACATTTGGAGATGTACTGAAAGAACTGACTTAGTTAGTTAGTCAAGCTTATGCCTGGTGCCAGGGGGTGGAATTGAAGTTATTTTTTGACCAGAAAAAAGATGAGTGGTTTGAATATGTTGGAAACTTTCCATGAGTCACAAGGCTGATCCACATGGTTGCCTTACAGATAGAGCTAAAGAAGAATACTTAACCAGAAGTGGGCACAACTTAACATTTGAAGGAAAATAATGTACACATCTCGGCTCTCCTGTTTTTTTGTAATAAAATTAAATCAAGAGAAAATGAACATTGTCCAGAATTTTGAGATTTCACTTTGCCTCCGGTCTCATTTTCACAATTATCTAGTCAGAGGGCGGTGACTAATTCTTTAGTCAGAGGGTGGTGAATTTGTGCATTTATTGGCAACAGAAGACTGTGGAGGCCGTCAATGGACATTTTTATGGCAAAGATGGATAGTTTCTTGATTAGCACGGGTGTCAAGGGTTCTGGGGAGGAGGCAGGAGAGTGGGGTTTGGAGGGAGAGATAGATCAGCAATGATTGAATGGCGGAGTAGACTTGATGGACCGAATGGCCTAATTCTGCTCCTAGGATCTATTTTTGACCCCCTCTTCTGCACCTCCATCACAATAAATTCTTGAGGCAATTTAAAGTTGAAGTAGGAAGTGAAATAAGCACTTGTTAAACATTGCTCCAAGGCAGTTCTGACTTCAAAAATTAACAACATGTGCAAAGGTCCATTTTCTAAATTTGCCCGCACCAATTCCTTCTTTAGCCATTTGGTTAAAATGTCCCCCAGTATTTTCAGAAATACGTTTAGTTTTGAATCTGCATCCGATCTGTTTTCCAGAAAACCTCAATGTACTGGAGAGCTTCACGTAAAGGTGCCGAGTGCTCAATATATTATTTCCTTGTGCCGAGAAAATTAATTTTAAAGAAAACTGACTAAATTATTTTTTCTTTTCCTCCTTCCAGTACCGAGAAGGAAGACACCATATACAAAAGTAATGATGATAATATATTTTTGTTTAAGAAGGAACTGCAGATGCTGGAAAATCAAAGATAGACAAAAATGCTGGAGATACTGGTGAGGCAGCATCTGTGGAGTGAAGGAAAAAGGCAACGTTTCGGGACGTTCTTCAGATAATATATTTCATCAGGATGTAATCCATGTATACAGTATATAGTAAATAATGCTTAGGATTTTTTTTCATGTACGGAAATCCCAATTACTCCAAAGGAGGATATAGGCTATACAGACCTCCACTTGGAGATACTACGATGCAAGACAAAGTTTTGAAAGCTTTCTGCTTTAAGATGATTACACGGACAGCAATTCAGGAATAACTCTAATCGCTTATTCTAGGAAAGACGACATTCAGAGGATATCGTATTCAAACACACCCATCGCGCATACTCAATGTCCTTGATGATTAGAGTTTGTCTTCAACCACTGGCTCTATCTTTATACAATTGAATGCCATTCTAGGCTACTTTGGAGAACAGTTAAGAGGTAATTATGGTAGGCCATAATGGTAATAATAAGTTTCCTTGCCAAAAGACCATCAGGGTTTTTCTTGAGATCAAAATATTACATTTGCCTTTTAAGTTCTTTTTGGAATTTCGTCAGCCGAATTCTAATTCTTAGACTAACGCAGTAGAATTTCTCAAATTCTGTGTATTTTTAGTTCGAGCTTGATTACCAATACTGCACTACCACATCTACTAGCAAAGCTCTTAATTCTAACATTCTAACTCGATTTTCAGCTGTACTCGCAAATCATGAAATGGCAACAGCACAGAAGAGGAGCATCAAGTCAGAACAATGCAGCAAGGTCCACTTCACACTTTCTTGTAGTCATGCAATATTATTTTTCAGCCACTTTTGAAAATCACAATCTAATCTGTCATCCAATATACTGAGACATTAATCATTCACTTCTTAGAAAGTTTTTGCCTTGCAGCACTTTTCCTAATTACCTTAAATCGAGCCCCGCTCCCCCCAGGTTCTCCATTGCTCCACCAATGGGAACATCAATCAACCCCTAATAGCTTTCTGTTTAAGAAGAAACTGCAGATGCTGGAAAATCGAAGGTAGAAAAAAATGCTGGAGAAACTCAGCGGGTGAGGCAGCATCTACAGAGCGAAGGAAATAGGCGACGTTTCGGGTCAACAGCTTTCTTATTATTTTGTGCTTCTTTACGACAACTTAACTCCAACATGAACAATTCAAATCTCTTCAGCCTTCCTTTCTATGCAAATCATTAATTCCAGAAACCATTCAGCAAGTTTAACTTGCACCTGCCCCAAGGCCTTTACCTAGTTCCTGTATCTTATATTTCAGGCTTCTTTACAATCTCTTTTCAAAGTCAATTAAAAATCTGTAGGATTCAATCATATGTATTACTCACAACAAAACATTTTAATAAACCAAAGCATCGACAAATGCCGTAAAGTATTTTGCTATGGAAAAGGAAGAAAAATATAAAAACTAACCAGAACAGGAGAGTGAATAAGGAAGGAAAGCATGTCAAAGAGTATAAAACAATATTGATCAATGTGGATCAAAACTGGAAGTATTCAGTTCATTCAGAAAGTATTCAGACCCCTTCACTTTTTCCACATTTTGTTACGTTACAGCCTTAATCTAAAATTGATTAAATTCATTTTTTTATCATCAATCTACACACAATACCCCAGAATGAAGAAGCGAAAACAGGCGTTTAGAAAATTTTTGCCAGGTAATTAAAAATAAATAACTGAAATATCACATTTACATAAGTATTCAGACCTTTTGCTATGACACTCAAAAATGAGCTTGGGTTCATCCTGTTTCCATTGATTATCCTTGAGATGTTTCTACAACTTGATTGGTGTCCACCAGTGGTAAATTAAATTGATTGGTCATGATTTGGAAAGGCATGATTTGGAAAGGCACACACCTATCTAAGGTCCCACAGTTGACAGTGCATGTCAGAGCAAAAACCAAGCCATGAAGAGGAAGGAATTGGCCGTAGACCTCCGAGACAGGATTGTGTTGAGACACAGATCTGGGGAAGGGTGTAAAACACTTTCTGCAGCATTGCAGGTTCTGAAGAGCATAGTGGCCTCCGTCATTCTTAAATGGAAGAAATTTGGAACCACCAGGACTCTTCATAGAGCTGGCCGCCCAATCAATCTGAGCAATCGGGGGAGAAGGGCCTTGGTCAGGGAGGCGACCAAGAACCTGATGGTCATTCTGACAGAGCTCCAGAGTTCCTCTGTGGAGACGGGAGAACCTTCCAGAAGGACAACTATATCCGTAGCACTCCACCAATCAGGCCCTTATGGTAGAGTGGCCAGACGGAAGTCACTCCTCAGTAAAATGCCCGCTTGGAGTTTGCCAAAAGGCATGAGAAACAAGATTCTCTGGTCTAGGGAAACCAAGATTGAACTCTTTGGCCTGAAGGGAGGAAACCAGGCACCACTCATCACCTGGCCAATACCATACCTACGGTGAAGCATGGTGGTGGCAGCATCATGCTGTGGGGATGTTTTTCAACGGCAAGACCTTGGAGACTAGTCAGGATCGAGGGAAACATGAACGGAGTAAAATACGGAAAGATCCTTGATGAATACCTGCTCCAGAGCGTTCTGGACCTCAGACTGGGGCGGAGGTTCACCTTCCAACAGGACAACCCTAAGCACACAGCCAAGACAACGCAGGAGTGGCTTCATGACACGTCTGCGAATGTCCTCGAGTGGCCCAGCCAGAGCCCGGACTTGAACCCAATCAGACGTCTCTGGGGGGACCTGAAAATAGCTGCGCATCGACGCTCCCCATCCAACCTGACAGAGCTTGAGAGGATCTGCAAAGAAGAAGAGGAGAAATTACCCAAATACAGGTGCTCCAAGCTTGTAGCGTCATACCCAAGAAGACTTGATGCTGTAATGGCTGCCAAAGGTGCCACAAAGTACTGAGTAAAGGGTCTGAATACTTATGCAATGTGATATTTCAGTCATTTCCTTTTAATTACATTGCAAACATTTCTGAACACCCGTTTTCACTTTTTTTATTATGGGGTATTGTGTGTAGATTGATGAATAAAAAAATGGATTTAATCCATTTTAGAATAAGGCTGTAACGTAACAAAACGTGGAAAAAGTGAAGGGGTCTGAATATTTTCTGAATGCACGGTAACAAAAGAATGGGTTGCATTATTTCAAATCATAAACATTACTTTTAGGGAGGTTTACAAAAAAAGTCATTGAACTAACCTGGCATTGGAAATCATTTGTTTATCATTTTCAAGTTACCAAATGTTAGACAAATTCCAATAATCTGTACAACTTCCAAGCTTACGCAATAGTTCACCAGATCAGAGATTTTGAAAGAAAATTGTCTTCCTGATATTACCAGAACCTGTTGACAAAGAAAGCCATTCCTAATCAAATACTGGTGTTGCTGGTTTTAGCACATGAACAAGGCAAGAATATAAACATTTCTCTTTGCAAATGGCATCAACCCATATAGGATTAAGACATTCAATTTTGCAGCATTCTTAATATTACAGCTTTTTCAGATGAGGAGCAAGAGTAAATATACCAATAACTGTGGAATTTGGGATCTTGCATTTTTAACTCCCAAAGGCACTGCCCAAGAAAATTAGTAAGGGTGTAACCGTTGCTGCTCAAAGACGCGTTGGCCCCAATAGGCCCAAACTATTGGGGCCAATGTGTCTAAACTACAATGTGAGCAGCAACATTTTCATCTGTGGCCAAATATATGTTATGAACCCTGCCTCAGATGAGAGTTATGCACTCATGTTCTTTTCAGAATTTGAGCAATTCACTGGAATTTAATGTAGGATGAATGGAATATCACATTCTAGATGTATTTATTCTAGTTAATTCTAGAATACAAACTAGTTTATTCTAGTCTAATTGTAATTGAAAAGAGATAGCAAAAAAGCTTGAAATTGGGCTTAAGGAACTAGGTGAATGTATTGTACAACTGCTTTAAAAAGATGGACAGTGGACCAACTACTTTGATGTGACAGCCAATAAGGCACATCACCAGATCTATTTCTGGAGAGACCAAGGAAATTCAACATATCTCCAAAAGCTTGCATAAACTTCTACAGAAGCACCATAGAAACTATATGGTAGGGACTGCCCAAGAAATTGCAGAGAGTTGTCAATGTAGCCCAGTCCATCACACCAGTCTTAGCACCATTGACTCTATCTGCACTTTACACTGCCTCGGAAAAGCAACCAACATAATCAAAGACTCGTCCCACCCCAGTCATTCCTTATTTTCTCCCCTCCTCCCAACCTTCCCCACACCGTCTAACAGAAGGTACAGAAGCATGCACCACCAGACTCGGGAGGAGCTTCTTCCTCTGTTATCAAGCTTCCGAATAGTCATTCCATAAGTTTGGATACTCCGATTCACTTCTACCCACTGTGGATATTGGACTTTATCCGTATGAATATTGGATATGCGTAGGAAGGAACTTCAGGTCATGGTTTACACTGAAGATAGACATAAAATGCTGGAGTAACTCAATAAACGGATATTTCTGGCCAAACCCCTTCTTCAGACAGAGAGAAACTAGAGGAATGAAAAGGTTAAGCACAAAATTAGACCCAGCATCGATGACCTCAGAAAGTTGGAGCCCACAATGTTTTATTGTTGTTCTACCCATCCTCACATTGTAAAAACATCTGGACCTAAAGAATAGATAAGAGTTTAACAGAATATGCAGGGATACTCAGCATATCAGGGAGGATGCAGGGAAAGAAACAGCTTTAAAACCTATAGATCAATAACCAATAGTCTAACCAGAAATTAATCGATCTAAAACATGACTGTTTCACTCTCCGTTTGGAGAGTTACACAGCACTTTCTGCTGATAGAATTTTTTTTTCATGGGATACGGATTTTGTTGGCCATTTCCGAGGACAGATTGGTCATTTCAGAGGATAACTGACCGCGAGACATAATGCCGGGTCTGGAGTCGCTAAAGAACACAGAAGTGATGATTCATATTTATGAGACAGAACTACTGTAGTGCAAGTTTTAAGGGCTAATGCAAACTAATTTCTAATTAGACCATGTTAACTGCACATAGGTTTCTCCAAGTTAACTGGCAAATCAGATTTTTTTTATTGTAGTTCCATCAATTTTATAATACTCTTGTCAACTCATTGCTTTGTAGAATTAGGCCATTTGGCCCAAACGAGTCGCTCCACCATTTGATCATTGCCAATCTATTTTACCCTCTCAACCCCATTGTCTTGCATCCTTCCTTTAAACTGTGACACCCTGATTAATCAAGAACCTATCAAACTCAATTTCAGAAATACCCAATGTCTCCACAGCCGACTGTCTCAATGAATGCCATAAATTTACCACCCTCTGGCTAAATAAATTCTTCTTGAATTCCATTCTAAAGGAACAGGCCCTTTTATTTTGAGGCTGTGCCCTCTGGTCCTAGACTCCCCCACGAGTGGCAACATCCTCTCTTTATCCACTCCATCTACACCTTTCATTATTTGGTGGGTTTAAATGAGATCCCCCCCCCCCCCCCCCCCCTCCCCCATCCTCCTAAACACCAGCAAGTACAGGCCCAGAACCATCAAATGATCTTCACATTAACCCAATAACACCATGATCATTAACATAAACATCCTCTGAATCCTCTCCAACACCAGCACATCCTTCCTCAGAGAAGGGGCACAAAACAGCTCACAGGCGTCAGAGGTTATGGGGGGGGGGGGGGGGGGGGGGGAGAATGGGGTTAGGCAGGATGGGGTTAGGAGGGGGAGAGATAAATCAGCCATGATTGAACGGCAGAGTTTACTTGATGGGCTGAATGGCCCAATTCTACTTCCATCACTTATGACATGACAATATTGAATACGTGGCCAAACCAGCATCTTATAAAGCCCCAGCATTACACCAGTGTTTCTTAATTCCAGCGTTCTTGAAATAACATTGCATTTGCCTTCCTTACTACCGGCTCAACCTGCAAATTAATCTTTTGGGAATCATGCCCAAGTCCCCTCTGATTTCTGAATCATCTCCCCATTTAGAAAATAGTACACAAATGTATTCTTCTCCCAAAGAATTTCAATAAATATTATTTTTTACATAATCGATTTGGAAATGGACACGAGAGAATAATTACAAAATTACAAAAGAACTGTTGTTCACACAACATACGAAGAGTTATTAACATTGTCAACAACATTTTCAACAGAAGATCCAGTTTTCCTCCCTATTTTCTGGACAAAACTGCAGTCATTCTTCTAGAATAATTCATATTCATCAGCAAACATTTTAAGAAAGAAAGCCGGAAAAAAAAATGGGCAATAAGGTTTCATAAATTTGTTCTGGTGATACTGGGTTCATGACTGTTTTAACAGGAAAAGATAAATGAAAGAAAGGATACAAGCGTTTTGGGAGAAAATAAGCATAATTTGAAACAGTAATCTGGAAGTACAACAGATTCTGGAAGTACAATTTCTTGGGGGGCAAGGGGGGCATTGGGAAAATCAGTGCACGTGATAGTGGAAATCCCATCATTTGAAGTTGGTGAAGGCCTGGCTCTTGAGCCATTGCAGCTTGTGTGGTCCTTCCATTATGTTTCTACGTGGAGTTCCAGAAGTCAGACTCCGTGATAAGGGGTGGGAGATTGCAAGCTTCACGTGGTCCGCCCCGTTTCAACGAATGTAATCAACCTGGCGTGCACAATCAAATAAGATCAAATAGAACAAGTTGTCCTACAACTTTAGGCTGTGCATGCCATACGCAAGACGAAGAAGAAGAACTCAGTTATAAGGGAACAGTCATACACATTCTAGTCAGGGTCATATACTTGTGAAGGGATATGCAAAGTGTGAAGGGATCTAATCTTCTGAGCAGCTGTGTACTTGTTAGTCATAAGCTCATAAGCGATGAGCAGAATTAGCCCACTCGGCCCATCAAGTCTACTCCGCCATTCAATCATGCTGATCTATCTCTCCCTCCTAACCCCGCATTCTCCTGCCTCCTCCCCATAACCCCCGACACCTGTACTAATCAAGAATCTATCTCTGCCTTAGTCATGGACCTGCTCTTCCAAAAATAATAATCATAAATTTGTCATTCGAACATGTAAGTATACATTTGAATGAAATGTTGTTCCTCACGGGGCTGAGGTGCAAGGTGCATAGTGGTTGATATTGATGCAAGGTGCCAGTGCAGTGCATGTGTGTTTTAGTTGGGTGTATGTGTGTGTTGGGGGGCATCAGGGTGTTTGTCATTGAAACAGCCAGGGGGAAGAAACTGTTGCACATCATGGTATTGCTGGCCTTGATGCTCCAGTACCTCGTGCCGGACAGCAGAGGGGCAAAGAGCCCATGGGAGGGGCAGGAGGAGTCCTTTATAATGTTGGAGGCTTTTCAGAGACATGTTTTGTTGAAAATGTCCAGAATGGATCGGAGAGGCTCCCCGATAAAGTTTTCCGCTGTCTTGACTAATTGCTGCAGGGTCTTCCTGCCTGACGCTGTGCAGTTCCCGTACCAGACGGTGATGCAGCATGTCATGACGCCCTCTATGGAACCTCTGTTGAACATAGAGAGGATGGGTGGGGGAAGCCTCCCTCAATTCAGCCTCCTGAGGAAGTACAGCCTCTGTTGAGCCCTCCCGGCCAGGTGCGTGGTGTTGAGACACCAGGAAAGGTCATCAGCAAGGTGTACCCCTAGGAATTTGATGTTGCTCACTCTCTCCACGCTGGAGTCGTTGATGTGCGGGGGGGGGGGGGGGGGGGGGGGGGGGGAGTGGACAGCCTGCGTTCTCCTGAAGTCTATGATCAGCGTTTGGTCTTGGCGATATTTAGGGACAGATTGTTGTCATCACACCAGTTCACAAGCTGCGCCACTTCCTCTTTGTAGGCAGTCTCGTTGGTGTCTCTGATGAGGCCCATCAGTGTCATCTGCGTATTTGATTATTTGCTTGGTGTTGTGTTTGACGGCACAGTCGTGGGTAAGTAGTGTGAATAGTAGTGGACTAAGCACACAGCCTTGGGGGGGGGGCTCCAGTATTCAGGACGATGGTTATAATCCTGATGCAGGGTTTCATCCCAAAAAATTGACAATTCCAAGAAGCAGATGGTGCTCAACCCACTGAATTCCTCCAGTAGATTGTTTGTTGCTCCAGATGCCAGCATCTGCAGTCTCCTGTCTCCGCTGGGCATTATTAGATTGGTGTTTAATTTTACATCATAAGAGGTTTATTTGAATTTCAGCAGCAGATAATAATAATCCATCATTGAGCCAAGTTTTCTTCATTTTGATTATAATGTTTCCAGTGAAATTGTAAAGAAGAGGTCGCATTTAGAGTATTGTGTTCAGATCTAGGCACCACGTTATGGGAAAGATGTTCTCAAGCTGGAAAGGGTACAGAAAGAAATTACGAAGATGCTGCCAGGACGAGAAGGGCTGAGCCATAGGGAGAGGTTGAGTAGACTGGGACCCTATTCCTTGAAGCGCAGGAGGATGAAGGGTGATCTTACTGTCACTGTATATCATGTTGTCATTTGCGGGCGGAGCACCAAGGCAAATTCCCTGTGTGTGAATACTTGGCCAAAAAACATTCATTCATCTTATAGAGGTGCATAAAATCACCCTATCCCTTAGGTGGCCTATCCCTTATTCTTACATTGTGACTGCTGGTTCTAGACTCCAACATCGGGAACACTTTTCCTGCATCTAGCCTGTCCAATTCCTTAAGAATTTTATGTTTCTAAACGATCCCCTCTCATCCTTCTAAATTCCAGTGAACATAAGCCCAATGGATCCATTCTTTCATCATATGTCCGTCCCGCCATCCCGGGAATTAACCTGGTGAACCTCCGCTGCACTCCCTCAATAGCAAGTGTCCTTCCTCAAATTAGGAGACCAAAACTGCACACAATACTCCAGGTACGGTCTCACCAGGGCCCTGTACAACAGTAGGACCTCCTTGCTCTATACTCAAATCCTCTCGCAATGAAGGGCATAATGCCATTTGCTTTCTTCACTGCCTGCTGTACCTGCATGCTTACTTTCAGTGACTGGTGTACAAGGACACCCAAGTCTCGTTACACCTTTCCTTTTCCTAATCGGACACCATTCCGATAACAATCTGCCTTCTTGTTCTTGCCACCAAAGTGGATAACCTCACAATTATCCACATTATACAGCATCTGCCCACTCACCCAACCTATCCAAGTCACCCTGCAGCCTTAGAGCATCCTCCTCGCAGCTCACCCTGCCACCCAGCTTTGTGTCATTCGCAAACTTGGAGATGTTACATTTAATTCCCTTGTCTAAATTGTTAATATATATTGTAAATAACTGGGGTCCCAGCACCGAGCCTTGCGGCACCCCACTAGTCATTGCCTGCCATTCTGAAAAGGACCCGTTAATTCCAAGCCTTTGCTGCCTGTCTGCCAACCAGCTCTCTATACATTTCAATACCATGTGCTCCAATTTTGCACACTAATCTCTTGTGTGGGACCTTGTCAAAGGCTTTTTGAAAGTCCAGATACACCACATCCACTGATTCTCCCTTATCCATTCTACTTGTTACATCCTCAAAAAATTCCAGAAGATTAGTAAAACATGATTTCCCCTTCATAAATCCATGCTGACTTTGACCGATCGCATTACTGCTTTCCAAATGCGCTGCTATTACACCTTTTCTAATTGACTCGAGCATTTTCCCCACTGCTGATGTCAGGCTAACTGGTCTATAATTCCCTGTTTTCTCTCTCCCTCCTTTCTTAAAAAGTGGAGTTACATTAGCTACCCTCCAGTCCACAGGAACTGATCCTGAATCTATAGAACATTGGAAAATGATCACCAATGCATCCACAATTTCTAGGGCTACCTCCTTGAGTACTCGGGGATGCAGACCATCAGGCCCTGGGGATTTATCTACCTTCAGTCCCAACAGTTTACCCAACACCATTTCCTGACAAACACGGATTTCCTTCAGTTCCTCCCTCCCAGTAGATGCTCGGTCCCCTGGTATTTCTGGGAGATTGTTTGTGTCTTCCTTAGTGAAGACAGAATCAAAGCACTTGTTTAAGTGGTCTGCCATTTCCTGGTTTCCCCATTATAAATTCACCTTTCTGATTGCAAGGGACCTACATTAGTTTTCACTAATCTTTCCCTCTTCACATATCTTCACAAACACAAGTTGAATTCCTATACTCACACAGTACCTCAGGATCATTAACAATTTGCTTCTCGTTCAGTTTTGAGGGTTCTGAGATGGCTGCTGAGGCTTCCATAGTTGATTTGATGGTTGTTAGCTGGGCACATAGTTTTAGATGGTATTGAGCATAGTTTTAGATGGTATTGAGCATTATTGAGAGCCTCAATACTATCTTGAACGCCTCTTGTCCATTTTTATGGTCATGGGCCAGAAACCAGTGAGGTTGTGCAATTCAAGGAGGTTTGGACTTCTTCTTCTCTTCAGTCACTTGGTAACTTATTTCCATAAGAGTGCTCAGAATATAGTCTGATATCAGGCAAACAAACGATGTGGCCTTCTCGACAAAGCTGACAGAATAAATAGAGGCTTGATGCTGGGGAAATAGCTCTGTGAGGGGACAGACAGTGGTGTGCTCATCTTTCAAGTAAATCTGGGGAATTTTACAGAGGTAGTGTTGGAAATATTGCTCCTGGGCCTAGACACACCTGCTTTATGTAGTCCAGGCCTCAAATAGCATGGGCAGGATAATTTCTGTGCTAGGTCAGCACTCTTCATTTTCAACAATCACCTTCTCCTCATATAAAATCAAAGGCCGCACATGAAGAAGGTGGTGAATTTCAATGTTTGCTTTCACTGAAATGTGTCTTTTGAGATTTGCTGGTGATCCAAGTTTTCCAGGACCTCACCACAAATCCTAATTGTCGGAGAATGGTGATGTTTTGGAACTCTGCCTTGGAGTGTGGATGAAGTCAAGCACGGCTCATAATGCAGCTTGCCGATTGAGTTTCTGCAGTATGGTTGTTGCGGTGTTAAGTGTTGTACATTTAGTTCTGAAGATTAACTCCACTCTCATTGGAAGTATGTTAGATACAAGCTGCAACATGGTGGCGAGAGGGATTGAGAAAAATTGTTGAGGCAATGACAGCCTTGTTTGACACCAGTCCTTACGGAGACTGATTTTGTTGGAAGCACACTAATTAGTATTGTGTTATAGAGTGAACACTGTGCGCCCCTAGATAGACAGAGTCCATGGTGTGATTTAAGGAGCAGCTGTTTCTGTCACTGGGAGGAGCACTGGAGAAGGAACCAGTTGATGATTTGTGCTGCGGCAGACAGCAGGTGGTCATACATGTTAGCCAAAAAAGGATCATTAATTTATATTATATTATCAGTTCTAAAACTGCTGGTTTTGTGGTACCTTAATTGCTTAAATAGTAATTAAAATTTACCTGACAATTTTCTGGACTTACTGTCATAATTTTGCACTGTTACAAATAACTTCAGAATATTCACATGGATTTTTTTAAAATGACAGCTAGAAACTCAAGTTACTGAAATGAAACATTATTTTTGAAATAGTCACAGTAGGGCACTAAAGGACACAATTTCAACCTGTCCGTGAACAGCTCTCATGCTGAGGAAGCACGATGATCATTTCCAGACTGAAATACATCAGAATGAAAAGTGAAATAGATTAGAAACTTTGCTTATTTTTCCAGGAGAACCCACAAGAAGCTGGAATATATAAAAGTATACAAATGACATTATTGACCAAAAACATTAAAACTTGCAAGGAATGTTTATTTAGCTTTCATAACTTAGTGACTTTCCTAACTAGGTTCCACCATCTAAAAGCAGATTTCAAAAGGCATGTGCCTTTGGATGTTTTGTAGTCAATTCATTGTGGTCTAGCAGTTACGTGCTTCGGAAACTGACCAGCAGTTGACACAAAAAACCTGACAATTAAACCTTTGTTAAAGCAGGTCTTTTATGATTCAATCTGTTTGTATGAGGTTATGCTGGAATATTACCTTGTATAAATGCTGGTGCTAATTCAGGGGAAAAAAAGAAAGAAGGGTGGTTAAAAGGCACCTTTCACTGGTAGAAGCATGTACAAATCAAATAGTATACACATAGGATATTATGACTGTTCTCCACTCACTGGCTGTAGCCAAGCTAAAAATGGCAACTTTGCAAAGCAAATTTATAGAAAACTCTTGTGAAAATAATATTCCAATCCCAAATGAAGATGATTCTTTGATGCATTGGGTACGCCCACACATCATTCTTTGGTGCTTTGGCTAAGCCCACAGGAACCCAAGGCGAATATGAGATGCTATTCCTTCAATTTGCATATGGCTTCACTCTGACAGTGGAGGAGTCCTAACATAACCTAAAATGAACAGTGCAAGGGTTATTGGTGAATAAGTGTTGTTTGTTAGCACTTTCAACATCAGTTGTCACCATGGGAACAGTTGAGAGTAGAATGGTAACCAGTTACTGACTCCATTAAACATGCCCAGCTATTTGATAATGGGGTACATGGTGATATTATTCAACTTTGTTGAGTGAATGCCCTCATTGTAGTTTGGCTGGAGCAGAAGTATTTGCTGCTGGTACAAAAATCTTTCACACAACAACCAGAATGTGGCGATTGTTGGAGACCAATATCTCAGCTCCAGACAACACAACATGAGTTCGGAGAACAGTGAATCAAACCAGCTTCCTCATCACAGCTTAAGGTGGGGATGTTCTCTGATGATTTAACTGCTTTTGTTCAATTTCCATCTCCTTTGATAAAGGCAATCCTGCCAATACCGTGGTGAGATTGAGAGACATTCAGGCTTGGGTTGTAAGAACAAGTAAAATTGCATCGCATAAGTGCTAGAAAATAGCAGTCTACATCAAGAACGTCTAATTAACTCTTCCTGTTCAATGACATAATCAAGCTTCCTCGCAGGCCTGAAACATGATAGGACCTACCACAAATTAAACACAAAATGCTGCGTGCTTAACAGATGAGGCAGCATCTGCGGAAAGAAAAACAGAGTTACTGTTTCAGGCCAATGACCTTCCACAAAAAAATCATGGTGATAACAGTTCAACAGCAATAGATTTTGCAGGAACTGACTCTTCTCTGGACTCCCACAAACCTTACTGCTGTCTCAGTACAAGTCTGGGGTACTGAAGGAGAGTCTCCAGAGCCTCACTAAGCACCTCCAAACCACTCAAGCAGTTCAACACATGCCATAAAAAAATAGCCAGTTTCATAGGCACTTTAAACATTCACCATTATCACACTGATACACAATACCCGCCTGCTAAAGATATACAGCAATTGTTTGCCAAGCCCTCTTTGACAACATCGCCCAAACCTGCAAGCTGTAGCGACCACAAAGGAAAGCAGATAAGAACCCCATGGCTTCCAGGTCAGACATTTTCATTCAAAACACAGGAGCAGGAGTAAGGCATTTGGCCTCTAAAGCCCGATTCATCAATCAATCCTCTATCTAATACCATATTCATGCTCTCCCCACTTCTACATTTATTGCTGTTTGTTCACTGTTGGTCCATCTAAATACTAGAATACCTTTGTGACAAGAATGTCACAACAGCAACTTAATAACTGCTTAAAAGCAGTGAACAATTTAACAAAGAAGAAAAAAAAATCTTACCCATCACTATATACTGTGATGAAATCATCCTTCATGGATCACACAGGTAAGCATTTTTAAAAATACAATCAAATACATCTACTATTGTGTTAAGTGTGGATACAAGGAACTGCAGATGCTGGTTTACAAAATAGACAAAGTGCTGGAGTAACTGAGCGGGTCAGGCAGCATGTCCAGGAAAACATGGATAGATGACGTTTCAGGTTGGGATCCTTCTTCTGGCTATTGTATTAATCTGGTTTAATTTATATGATCAATAATGAAAAATGCATCAAAATAATTGGTTTAAAAAAAAAACACAAGTATGGATTTCCCCCCCCAGAAATATTCACAGTAAACTGTTAATAAAGAGGCAGGGATTGTAAATTTGGGTAAAACATTAGTACTATAATAGGTCACTAAAACATACACACTGCCATTCCGAAACATATTCTTGCAGAATTTCCTCTCAAGATTCATGAACAATTGTGCAATTACAAAGCATTTCCTCTAATCTTTGAAGGAAAAGCTAATGCATCATTGTTTCTGTTGGTCACCATGATTAATCAAAATGAGAGCACAAAAAGCTTTTAACACAGGCACACAGACAGTTTGTGACAAGGGTCAATCTACCCAGTATCACGGGTCTCTGCTGAATAGGTTACTTGGTCCTGAACAAATGCTTTATTTTTAATATGTGATTTGCGTTCAAACCTAGATCAGCCACAGTGACAAGTGCTAAGTAGAATTCTTAAAATATTACCAAGTCCCATTTAATAATAAAAGCAGCAATTTCAACCCCATGCACAACACAATAAAAGAGCTCTAATTTTGGATAAAGATAACAATTGAGCCAAGATTAGCACGCAAACCATATAAAAGCAAGATATTGTAAATAAAGCAGCAGTACAATGTATCAGTAACTACTTTAAAGTCAACATTAAAATTCTTCTCATCAAGTACAGGGCAAAGTACCCTGGGCTACACCGACAAAGAACATTTTCTGGTTATCTTAACCCAACAGCAATTACCCAGTTAACTTTTCTACAGAATTTTCTACTCCAGTGCTATTAGAACGACACAGCGCCTGCCAGAAAAAAACTCAAAGCTTTATATTATTACTTAGAAATATGGTAGTTTGTAACAGACCTTGAGTTGTATGATCTGCTTTTGTGACCCTTTTGATTGTACCCTTGCCGAGGCACAATGAAAAAATGCTCACATTCACAGCCTTGTTCTTGCCGGCTCCAGCCTTCACTTCATTTCCTATCAGCTGACTAAACAAGCTCATTCCGTCAGCTCGGTCTTTTCAGCATAGCGCACTGCTGATTGGAAGATTCCTGCCTGTTACGATTGGCAATTAACTTAGAAGAACTCCTCCTTGTTGCCTAGCACGATGACGGTAGGTTATTCTGACTGAACAGAAAGCTGAATACCAGTCTGGTTGAAAAGGGGAGGATAATACATCAAATGCAATTTTAAACATTTGCAAAGGTGGACTGGAAACAACTGGGGGGAAAAAGGGGAACTGCACTTCGCTTAGGAACGCACTGTATTGGGAAACCGTTTGAATTAAGTAGCATTTTTAGTTTGCCTTTGCTCACCTCCCACAAACAAGATTGCTTAACCAAATATGGCAATTTGAAATGTTTGCAGATTATTCAAGTAAATATTTCAATTTTGTAGAGAATAAGGTTTGCATTA
This sequence comes from Leucoraja erinaceus, assembly GCF_028641065.1. Classification (NCBI taxonomy): domain Eukaryota; kingdom Metazoa; phylum Chordata; class Chondrichthyes; order Rajiformes; family Rajidae; genus Leucoraja; species Leucoraja erinaceus. Next base: position 42,595,250 of record NC_073377.1, read on the forward strand.
GAATGCAGTCAGTTAAGTACTATTTATAGCTCCAATTAAGTTTCTAAACTTTTGTATTCCTTTCCAGTTTTTTTTATGTCTGCATGCTTTACCAGTTTTTCCCCAAAATTGTATTCTTAAATCCAATTATTTAATATGGTTAGGCCAGTTTTAAAAAGGCTCTCGTTCATTCTGCATGAAAATAGTGCTATTGTCATATCATTACCTTTTCAAAGCCCTGACAGATGGGTTTAACTAAGCACTGACAAATCTAATTTATTGTTCCCCACTACACATACCTTGTGCATTGCCATCCCTTAATTCATCATCAAACAACAATAAATAGGAGGGGGTTTTAAAGCTGCTGACAGGTGATAAGTAGGGACACAAAAGGTACAAATGCTGGAATCTGATAAGCAAGGAAGATGACAAATGAGGGAGAGATGAAGGATAGAAAGACACACCTGCAGGAGGGGAAATTGTGGAAGACGTGGGGTAGTAGGTAAATTAATCCAGGAAGGGTGAGGGGCACTAAAATAGGTGATGGGGAACTGAAAGTGGTGTAAGGGGGTTGGGAACAAAATAAAGAAATGGAAGGAGACACAAGGGAAGCACACGAAGTAAGAGTTACCAAAAATTAGAAAATTCATATGTTCTTATGATTTGGTTGTAGACGACTCGGTTGCAATATGAGATATGTCCTTCTAGTTTGAGTTTGGCCTCACCTTGGCAGTGAAAAAGACCAAAGGCAGACAGGCCGGTCGGTGTGAGAATGGAAAGGGGAATTGAAATGAGATGCAAACAAAAGCCCAGGAGAGCCATTGCAGACTGAGTGCAGGTGGTCTCTAAACCTGTCACCTAGTCTGCACTTGATCTCACCAGAGTAGCAAACATTGGAATACACTTAATTTCTGCAAGAAATAAGAGTTAGCTCCGTCAAAAGAATGGTTCCGACCCAAAATTTTACCTACTCCCTTTCTCCAGAGATGCAGCCTGATCCGCTGACTTACTCCAGCATTTTGTGGCTATTTTAGGAGGAGTTAGACTTGCAACTTCATGGTATATCTTATTGCTGGGCTGAAGGTCATGACCCGAAACGTCACCCATTCCCTCTATCCAGAGATGCTGCTTGTCCTGCTGAGTTACTCCAGCATTTTCTGTCTATCTTTAAACCAGCATTTGCAGTTCCTTCCCCTGCAGCATTCTGGTAAACCTGCACTGCACCCTCTCCAAATCTTCCTCATCTTTCCTGTAATGGAGCAACCAGATCTGCACACAGTACTCCACATGCAGACTAACCAAAGTCCTACAATGCTGCATCAAGATTTCCTACCTCTTATATTCAATGCTCCTAGCGATGAAGGCAAGCATTCCATAAGCCTTCTTTACCACCCTGTCTACTTGAGATACACTTAATGATTCAGCATCCAAACACTCTGGAATAGAGAATTACCAATTCACGATTCTCAGAAAATAATCCGAGATATCTATCTTCAGATTCAGATTCAGATTCAATTTAATTGTCATTGTCAGTGTACAGTACAGAGACAACAAAATTCATTTAGCATCTCCCTTGAAGAGCGACATAGCAAACGATTTGAATTAAAATAAATAATAAGTGGGGGGGGGGGGGGGGATTGGCAGTCACCGAGGTACGTTGTTGAGTAGAGTGACAGCCGCCGGAAAGAAGCTGTTCCTCGACCTGCTGGTTCGGCAACAGAGAGACCTGTAGCACCTCCCGGATGGTAGGAGGGTAAACAGTCCATGGTTGGGGTGAGAGCAGTCCTTGGCGATGCTGAGCGCCCTCCGCAGACAGCGCTTGCTTTGGACAGACTCAATGGAGGGGAGCGTGGAACTGGTGATGCGTTAGGCAATTTTCACCACCCTCTGCAATGCATTCCGGTCGGAGACAGAGCAGTTGCCATACCATACTGTGATGCAGTTGGTAAGGATGCTCTCGATGGTGCAGCGGTAGAAGTTCACCAGGATCTGAGGAGACAGATGGACCTTCTTCAGTCTCCTCAGGAAGAAGAGACGCTGATGAGCCTTCTTGATCAGAGTAGAGGTATTGTGGGTCCAAGAGAGGTCATCGGAGATGTTGACTCCCAGGAACCTGAAGCTAGAAACACGTTCCACCTCCGTCCCGTTAATGTGGATGGGGGTATGCGTGCCGCCTCTGGACTTCCTGAAGTCTACAATGAGCTCCTTAGTCTTCTTGGAGTTAAGGGCCAGGTTGTTGTCAGCGCACCATGCTGCTGACAACAATCTTGGATGATTGTATCAGGATGAGGGAGGATCATGTTGACAAGGATCCGCATGGTAGATTGCTCTGGAAAATTAGATCGCATGGGATCCAAGGAAAGATAGCTGAATGGATAGCAAATTGGCTTCATGGAAGGAAGCAGAGGGTGATGGTGGAAGGTTGCTTCTCGGACTGGAGCCCTGTGACTAGTGGTGTGCTACAGGGTTCGATACTGTGCCTGTTACTGTTTGTCATTACATCAATGATTAGATGAGAACATACACGGCAAGATTAGTAAATTTGCAGATGATACAAAAGTGGGTGGTTTTGCAGATAGTGAAGATTGGTGTGAAAAATTGGCTGATTGGCCAGGTGGGGTGATGGAGGTGTTGCATTTTGGGAAGTCTTACATGGGCAGGACTGACTCAGTGAATGGTAGGTATCTGTGGAGTGTTGTGGAGCAGAGGGATCTAGGAGTGCAGGTGCATGGTTTCTTGAAGGTGGAGTCGCAGGTATATAGAGTGGTCAAAAAGGCGTTTGGCACATTAGCCTTCATCAGGCAGAGTATTAAGTATAGAAGTTGGGATGTCATGTTGCAATTGTATGGTGCAATTGGTGAGGCTGCATTTAGAATATTGTGTTCAGTTCTGGGCACCATGTTATAGGGAAGATGTTGACAAGCTGGAACAGCTACAGAGAAGATTTACGGGAATGTTGACAGCGCTAGACAGTCTGAGCTATAGGAAGAGGTTGAGTGGGCTGGGACTCTATTCCTTGCAGTGCAGGAGGATGACCTTATTGAGATGTATAAAATCATGAGAGGAATAGATCAGGTAGATGCATAGAGTCTCTTGCCAGGGGTAGGTGAATCGAGGATCTGAGGACATAGGTTTGTGAAGAGGAAAAGATTTAATAGGAATCTGAGGGGTAACAAAGGTGTGTGGAACAAGCTGCCCGAGGAGGTAGTTGAGGCAAGGACTATCCCACCATTTAAGAAACAGATAGACATGTACATAGATAGGACAGGTTTGGAGGGATATGGACCAAAGGCAGGCAGGTGGGACTAGTATAGCTGGGACATGTTGGCCGGCATGGGCAGGTTGGGCCGAAGGGCCTGTTTCCACACTGTATCACTCATTATGCTAAGATCCAGTGAATTTGGGGCAAATTCACTTCGCTTATCCTCATAAAACAAGCGGTTCATATAAGCCTCCTTCGAACTGCTTTCAAGGTAAGTACATCCTATCTTAAAAAAGGAAACTAAAACTACACAGTACAATGAAGGGAAGCTTATTGTACAATAGCAACAAGACTTCACTACTGTATTCTGTTGGCAACATCCCATTTGTTTACTAATTACTAGCCACATCTGTATTCTAACACTGTTATTTATGCAATGAATCACAGATTTCTCTGGATACAATATGTTAATCTCATATCATTTAAGTGCTTTCATCTCTTGCTAATGAAGTGGGTAATCTCACAATGTCATCCATATGGCATCTCTTTACACCACTGATTTAACCTAACCCTTGCAATCTTTCTGCATCTTCCCAAGTTATTTTCTAACAATCTTTGAGTCATAGATTCAAAGACACATACAACATGGAAACAGGTCTTTTGGTCCACCTTGTTCATGCCGGCCAAGTTGGCACATGGGGTAGTCAAAACCATTCCTTTCCATATATCTGTCCAAATGTCCTTTAAAAATCTTCTTTAGCTTTGCCTGGCAGCTAATTCTAGATACAGCCTACCCTCCGAGCGACGAAGTTGCCCTCAATGCCAAATCTCTCCCCTCTCACCCATGAGCATTCACTTTATCTGTGCTCCTCATGACCTTGTACACCTGTGCTCCAAAGGAAAAAATTCCCCTGTTAAAAAAGTCCCTGTAACAGAACCTCTCCCTGTAACTGGTCTTGTGCAAATTAAAACTATCGGGAAAAAAAGGCTGCAAACACCAAATTGTCTTGTATTTGCTTAAAGAATGTTGTTTGATAAATACCTATGGTCTTGATTTCCATTGAAAATGACCATTATACAATTTCTTCAGTACATTATCCAAGTCTTACAAACCCACAAAAATACATACTAACAGTGTGATCACCATAAAAATGAAATTCCATAGTATTTTATTGTTAAGTGTATCATATTTCCCCTCCCCCCCCAAAAAAAATGACATTGAATTGAAATATGAGAAAGTGCTGGTGGATGCGGTAAAAGTCATGGTATGATTTAAAAGCAGAAGAAAAAGGTTGGGGCAAGTGGCAGAGTACAGCTTCAAGAAATAACTAAATTACAAAAGACTCTGTGTTGCCAGTTACTGTAAATATCATCAGGAAACAATTCAGAAAATAAATCATACAACAAACGATTTTGTTAGCCAGCAAAGTAATCACAATCAGGAATGATGAAAATCCAGATCACCATTGCCTGGAAGAAATGGAAGCAAGAAAGCTGAATGGAAACTTAGCCTATACCTGGCGTAATGTATGATAGGAATGTGCTGTTCAAAGTTGGACAATCTTTTCTCTATGCAACTTGTAACTTAATTTGAAAGAGGCACCATCATAAATCATCATGCCAACAACCAACGTTTGATCAAAAGTGTACGATAGATCACTTTTCTGCTTCCTACAACCAAGATTGAAAAGGTGATATTTTAAGAGCGAAATGTTTTGAAATGAAATAACGGGAAGCATGGCAATGGACCACAAGTAGTAAGGAATGTGCTTAAAAACAAATACAACGTAGCTCCACTTCTGGAATTCCAAAACAGGCCTTTTTTTTCCTAATCATGGAATGTTCATATCCACTGATCTTAGTAACTTGAATGAGAGAGAAATGAGTACAAAGACTATTATCATCACTGCTCAATTTTTCGGTAATAGTTTCTGTAAAAGATTATTCACTTGCACTGCTCAACAAGACCAACTGAAGACTGCCAGCATTTTCTGTGATTAGCTTGCAATGTCTCAATTTTTCACCAATCAGCTGATTTTATTTTAATATCCTAATGATTACGTACTGATAACAACAGAAATATCTCCATATGGGAGCAACATTGTCCTAGCATCTTCGAATCACTAGCAGATGAGGAAAAACCTTTTCAACCAGAGAGTTGTGAATCTGTGAAATTCTCTGCCACAGAAGGCAGTGGAGGCTAATTCATTGGATGTTTTCAATTGAGAGTTAGATTTAGCTCTTGGGGCTAAAGGAATCAAGGGATATGGGGTAAAAGCAGGACAGGGTAATGATTTTAGATGATCAGCCATGATCATATTGAATGGTGGTGCTGGCTCAAAGGTCCGAATGGTCTACTCCTTCACTTATTTTCTATGTTTCTACGTTTAAATACTCAAAAAAGATCAGAACAGCTCCCAGAGAGTAAAATAAAGTGAAAAAAATAGAAAGGTCACATATTTTAAGCAAGCATTGTGGCAAAAGGCTGGCAAAGGAAAAGGCAAGCTCAATGATAGTAGGGATGGAAGATAGGAGGAATCAAATCACAAAATATTTGGGGTGCACATGTCAATGCAATTTTGCCTTGCACCTTCTTCCCACAACTCATTTGTCAAGATGGGAAGACATACACCGAACACCCTCACCCTGAACAAAGGACCCCCCCCAGGGTTGCGTCCTCAGACCCCTACTGTACTCCCTGTACACACATGACTGTGTGGCCAGGTTCAGCTCCAACTCCATAATCAGGTTTGCTGATGACGCTGTGGTGGTGGGCCTGATCTCCGATAACAATGAGAAGGCCTACCGGGAGGAGGTAGCTGATCTGGCACTCTGGTGTCAGGACAACAGCCTCCTCTTTAATGTCATAAAAACTAAGGAGCTGATCGTGGACTTTAGAAGGGCACAACATCCGAGGATGTATACGCCACTGGAGATAAATGGGGCTACTGTGGATAGGATGAGCTGCTTTAAATACCTGGGAGTCCACACCACAGAGAATCTGACATGGACAACACACGCTGCCGCACTGGTGAGTAAGGCAAGGTAGCGCCTTTACCGTCTCAGGCAGCTGAGGAAATTCAGAGTCTCTCCGAGGATCCTTCAGTGCTTCTACTCTGGGGCTGTAGAAAGCATCTTGTCCGGCAACATCACAATCTGGTTTGGGAACAGCTTTGCCCAAAACAGGAAGGCTCTGCAGAGAGTAGTGCGTTCTGCTGAACGCACTATGGGAACTACACTCACCCCCCTGCAGGACCTTTACATCAGAAGGTGCAGATCCAGAGCCAGCAACATGATGGAGGCCCCTACCACCCTAGTAACGGACTGTTCCAGCTGCTACAGTCAGGCAAACGCCTCCGCTGTCATGTTTAAAATTGCTGTTTTATTTCTAATAAGTAAATACTGATTCTGTTCTATTGTTTTTTGCACAATCCACAGGCATTGCCACTTATATTTCACTACATATCTTGCATGTGTATGTGACAAATAAAGTTAACTTGACGACTTTAATCTCTCAATTCAATAAACATCTTCTTTATTCTTCTTTCTGCACTTCCTCTGGATTTTAAAAATTCTTTCATTGCTAACTTTCACAATTTTCACGAATGATCATTGCCCTGAAATGCTATCTCTACTTCTGTATCAATAGATGCTGCCTGACCTGCTGACAATTTCCAGCAATTGACCTGCTGTGATTATTTCCAGCAATTTTCTTCAGATTTCCAATATTCACAATATTTTTCTTTTGCTTATTTATTTCAGTTGAGTTTCCAATATAGTATGTAGGTTTGTTGTGGTCATGAATACTAACAATATAAAAGATGGAACACAGAATTTTTACAGTTGAATTTATGCTATCAATTGTTATTATAATAATCTTTATTGTTTTGGTTATCTTTTGTGGTTTCACAGCAAATTTAGAAAAAAACTATGCTGTGTGACAAAAGATTTAACACTAGCCACAGTTTAAAATCATGGGTTTAAGTAGATTGTAAACTCAAATGCCAATTAATTATTTGAAACGAGTCTCTAATTGCAGAACGCAGCAATCTTAATTCTGCTCCATAACAAATCTCGACTGCTAACCCTAAAGACAAAAAAGACCAATTAAATCAGACTGGCAAGAGAAACATAATTTTACGCTTCAACCCCTACCCCCCATGCACAAATAAAGCCGACAATTCAGTGGAGCATCATTATCAGAAATCACACATTTTAAAGTCACATATGTTCTTGAGATTATTAATGTAGACAACAATGTTTGTCCTAAAATTCATGCTGATTTTTTAACGATTTTTATTTCATATCTCCCATATCTTATCTTTTCCACTTTTGATCAATGCCTCCTGAAAGCAAATTTGACCATTTCATGTAGTTTTAGGTTCTATTGATTAACGTGGACAACATATTCTTATTTTTCTGCCAAAAGATCTGGCTAGCTGTATTCTATATATTATTATATTACATTGAATTTAAAACACATGCTGGTGCTGGTAAATGTCAGTAAAGGATGCATCACAAACCCATCGCAATAGAAACTGCCAAAGATTTAATGTGTAACCATTAAAAAGTCATCTGGAATGAGATAGCAGACAAACTGGATTGTAAATGACTGCATTGAAATAGGTCTTGGGGAAAACAAAAAAGCACAAATCAATGAATAAAGTTTGAGGCCAAAGGGAAATTTTTATCACATTCAATTCATACCAAATGGGTGGGATTGTAATGTTTAACCAATTCGGTAATCAGATCAGAGAGCTCTGAATTGACTTGGAAGACCATAATCTGAGAGTTGTTAAATGCACATTCAAGCAAATCTAGACAATGGGAGTGGAAAAACTATTTAGGAATGACAATCATAAGGCCAGTAAATATAGCAACCAGAAAAATTAAATTCTGCATGTCAGAAAATTCACTGATACAGTATTTATCAAAACCTGTTGGTTAGTACAACATTTTCTTTCTAAATGAGAGAGATCAATTTCTTCACAGTTTTCCATTAGTATTCAGGTCATTTGCGACATGAATCGAAAGCCTAGATTATTAAAATGTCACATCATGCGCTGCAAATGCAATTAAACTGGGTTCAAGAGTAGAATAATTTTCCTAAACACATCATCTAATGTACTTGGGGAAATAATAGTACAGCATACACTTTTTAAAAACATTAACCCTTGAAAGAAGTTCAAATGTTCCAGAAATAATAGCCATATATTTGTCAGACTTACAAATATATTCTATAGTATAAAGAAATTCAAGTCATCTTCATATATTTTCTCAGCAAAAAAGTGACACAGCTTCTTTCTTTTTAAACGTAGGAAAGGTATTTCTACCATTTCAATTAATGCTGGAACCACAATCGTTTCCAACATCTAGTACAGATTCGCATTTTTGATGGAATCAGACAATCTTGCACAATTACACCACTTACGCCTTAACTGGAGGGGACCTACGTTCTGGCAGGCAGGTTTGCTAGGGCTACACATGTGAGTTTAAACTAAATAGTGGGAGGGAGGGATTGACAAATTGGGAGTATAAAGATGGAGTTAAAGGGGAAGTGAGTACAGGAAACGTTACAAAAGACTCCTGAATTAATGGGAAGGAAAGTTCGAGAAGGGATAAGAGAGTAAGGTCAGGGCCAATTGTGAGTGTTGTGAGAGGGGAGGTGAATACCGAAGTCAAAGTGTTGTATATGAATGCGCGAAGTATAAGAAATAAAGCGAATAGCATGTTGGCCTTCATAACAAGAGGAGTTGAGTATAGGAGCAAAGAGGTCCTTCTGCAGTTGTATAGGGCCCTAGTGAGACCACACGTGGAGTATTGTGTGCAGTTTTGGTCCCCTAATTTGAGGAAGGACATTCTTGCTATTGAGGGAGTGCAGTGTAGGTTCACAAGGTCAATTCCCGGGATGGCGAGACTCCTATGCTGAGAGAATGGAGTGGCTGGGCTTGTATACTCTCGAATTTAGGAGGATGAGAGGGCATCTTATTGAAACATAAGATTATTAAGGGTTTGGACATGCTAGAAGCAGGAAACATGTTCCCAATGATGGGGGAGTCCAGAACCAGAGGCCACAGTTTAAGAATGAAGGGCAAGGCATTTAGAACAGAGATGAGGAAACACTTTTTCACACAGCAAGTTGTGAGTCTGTGGAATTCTCTGCCTCAGAGGGCGGTGGAGGCCGGTTCTCTGGATACTTTCAAGAGAGCGCCTGATAGGGCTCTTAAAGATAGCAGAGTCAGGAGATATGGGGAGAGGGCAGGAACGGGGTACTGATTGTGGATGATCAGCCATGATCACATTGAATGGCGGTGCTGGCTCGAAGGGCCGAATGGCCTACTCCTGCACCTATTGTCTATAATTAGTACACACTATTCACAAAAGATGCATTCCTAAGTATAATCATCTTAATCATAATTTCCTTCACACAAAATACCTTAAGCTTTTTCCCAGTATATTATTTTGCATAATAACAAAACATCCATGATAGACACAAAATGCTGGAGTAATCGAGTGGCTCAGGTAGCATTTCTGAATAAAATGGATAGGTAACGTTTTGGGTTGGGACCCTTATCTTTGGTATAAACCAGCATCTGCAGTTCATTTTTATTACATGCTGGAAATACCTAGCAGTTTCTATGGAGAGCGAGAAAACAGTTAATGTTTCAGGTCACTGACCAATGTTTCTCTCTCTACGCATGGTTCCTGACCTGCTGAGTATTTCCAAAATTTTACATTTCAATTCAGATTTCCAACATTAGCAGTCTTTAGATTTTAGAGATACAACGTGGAAACAGACCCTCCGGCCCACCGTGTCCATGCCGACCAGCGATCACCCCATACACTAACACTATCCTACACACGAGGGACAATTTTATAACAAACCGAAAGCCAATTAACCTACAAACTTGTACATCATTGTAGTGTGGGAGGAAACCGGAGCACCCGAACAAAACCCATGCAGTCACAGGGAGAACACATAAACTTTGTGCAGACAACAGCCTTAGTCAGGATCAAACCCAGGTCTCTGGTGCTGGAACTCTACCGCTGCACCACTGTGCCACCCCTCAACAGTCTTTTACCTCAAGTATGTTTAGAATATACAATTATGGTTGGGTTATATAACATTTTATTTTTGGAAAAAAGAAATGGCAAGTGGGCTAGAAATTGAGGAATGAAACAGACCATGGTACCATTAGGCCATAAGTGATAGGAGTAAAATTAGGTCATTCGGCCCATCAAGTCTACTCAGTCATTCAATCACGGCCGATCCTTCTCTCCCTCCTAACCCCATTCTCCTGCCTTCTCCCTATAACCTCTGACACCTGTACTAATCAAAAATCTATCAAAAATCTATCTCTGCCTTAAAAATATCTACTGATGGCCTCTACAGCCTTCTGTGGCAAAGAATTCTGAGGCAATGACCTCTAGTCCTGGACTCTTCCACCAGTGGAAATATCCTCTCTACACCCACTACACCCAGGTTTTTCACTATTTTGTATGTTTCAATGAGGTCCCCCCTCATTCTTCTAACCTCTAACGAGTACAGGCCCAGTGCCGACAAACACTCATCATAGGTTAACCTACTCATTCCTGGGATCATTCTTGTAAACCTCCTCTGGACTCTTTCCAGAATCAAAATTGCTCACAATATTCCAAATGCGGCCTTACCTGCACCTCAGAGCCTCAGCAATACATCCCTGTTTTTGCATACAAGCCCTCTTGAAATAAATGCTAGCATTGAGTTAGTTTCTATACTGCCGATTTGACTTACAGATTAACTTTTTGGCGATAGAAACAAGTAACTGCAGGAAAGGCAGGAGGATAGATAACAAAGCAATACTAAAAGATGTTCCACTGTACAATGACCCGATCAACCAGAGGAAGAGAGAGAAGAAAACCATCATGATAGATTACAATTTCACATTGAAGGAAATATTCAATGTGTGAACAACATGGCTGCTATGGCATCAATCAAATTACTTCAAAATTATGTGCCCACTACAGATAGACAACATTTTTTTTTAATGAAAAACACAGGGTTTTCCTCAAGTACATTGATATGAAAAGCTAGCTGATCTAGGTTATACAGCAATGTCTGGAGATACCAAACCAGTGGCTATGTACTGAAGGATGTTATGTGCCCAAAAAGAAAATGTAATTGAACTTTACTGGTATCTTGCAAATCATATATAACAAGAAATCTGATTGTATATAAATAGAAAATTATGGTATTATTACCTAAAGTTAAACACCAGTTATCTAAAGTTAAACACCAGTTCTTGTTCTGTTTGGCAATCTTGTCAAGAGTCAAGTGCTTGGTTTCATATGCACCAACAATTGAACAATGAAAATCTTACTAGTTCAAAACAAAGTACTGGAGTAACTCAGCAGGTCAGACAGCATCTGTGGAGGGAGTGGTTAGGCAATGTCTCCGGTTAGGAATGGACTTTGGGTGGAAGGGGAGAGGGAAGGGGAAGAGTAAGCTAGAAGAGAGAGGGGGGGGGGGGGGGTGACAAAGCCTGCCAAACGAGTGGATACAGGCGAGAAGTGGCTTTGATTGGCAGATGGATGGAGTAAGGAACAAGGCGAGAGATGAAAAGGAGACGAAATGGTGTCAGATGAGGAGTGAAATGTAAAGCCAGAGAGAGGAATATGGGTGGAAAGAGAAGGCGTGTGGGAGTGGGGGGGCAAAGGGAGGAGTATTACTTAAAGTTGTAAAAGTGAAACACAAAGTACTGTTTCTCCAATTTCCATGCGGCCTCACTTTGGCAGCGGAAGGGGCAAAAGACAGAAAGGTCAGTTTGAGAAAGGGAGGGGGAATTAAAATGGTTACCAACCAGAGAGCTGGCAGGCCTTGTCAGACAGAGAGCAAGTGTTCAGCGAATCAGAATCCTTACTTGCTGCAGCTTTGCAGTCCCCCTCAATGCAATAACACAAAGATAATAAATAATCAAAAACATAATAATACGAGGCAACCATGGACACAGACCATAGAAGATCAAAGCTGCTGAGATTAATGTTATGTACTGTTCAAGATGGTTGCTGTTCTCAAACCCGGTGGTCATAGTTTTCAGGCGCCTGTACCTTCTTTCCAGTGGTAGTTGCAAAATGAGTGCATGGTCTGTGTGGGCGTATGTTGATATTGGCTGCTTTTTTGAGGCATCTCCTCCTATAGATCCCTTCAATGGCAGGGAGGTCTGTAGCTATGATGGAGCACTCTCTGTAGCCTCCTTCATTCCTGGGCCTTTGAGTTGCCAAACTAGGCATATCTCACATTCTGCTTGGGCAGCTTACAAACCCAATGGTATGAACATTGAATTCCCCAATTTTAGGTAAAGAGCTAACAGCAGCCTTTCCTCCCCCCCCCCCCCCCCCCCCCCCCCCACCTATCCCTTCCTCTAGCTTCACTTTTTCACGTCTTCTCTCCTTATCTCAGCCTTCTGTCTTCTTCAAATCTCTAGCCTTTGTCCACCAATCAAAACTCCCTCATGTATGTCCATCTGTCACTTGCTGGGCTTTGCCCCGCCTCCACCTCTTTCCCGCTTTCTCCCCACGATTACAATGACTGGCAAAGGGTCTCGACTTAAATCATCACCTATTCAAGTGCACTTGAGATGCTGACCAAGCCACTGCGCTACTTCAGCACTTAGTCTCTTTCTTTGTAAACTGCATTTGCAGTTCCTTCTGTCTACAGGCCATGATATTTTGGATATGTAGAACAGTACAATGCAGAAATAAGGCCTTAATGCTTTCAAGTGATGCTTAATATGGAGAACATAGTACGTGATATTTTTGATAAGTAGACAGTACAGTGCAGGAATAAGGCCAACGGCTCACCTTTGCACCATTCCCTTAGTGCTTTCAAGTGATGCTTAATATGCAGAACACAATACATTATATTTTTGATATGTAAACGGTACAGAACAGGAACAGTCTGGCACCACATTCCCACTCCTATGATGCCAATCTATTTAATCCCATCTGCCTGCACATGATCTGAATACATCTATTTCTGGCCTGATCTTATATATTGCAAATGTATCATCTGCCCTGCAGTGCATTTTAGGCACCGTCTACTCGCTGAATTAAAAAAAGCTTGTCTGGACAGGCAGCATCTCTGGAGATAAGGAATGGGTGACGTTTCGTGTCGAGACCCTTCTTCTGAAGCCTCACCCATTCCTTCTCTCCAGAGATGCTCCCTGTCCCGCTGAGTTACTCCAACATTTTGTGTCAACCTTCGATTTAAACCAGAATCTGCAGTTCTTTCCTACACATCCCTCTTATAGGTCCTGCCAACACAAGATTAAGGAGCAGCACACCATCTTCCAAATGGGTATGTTGCAACTTTCTGGACTTAATATAGATAATCTGATATTCATCTGTATCAATTGTCCATCTGGAATTCATCTTGTTTATTTTTCACCCTGTGAGCATGGAGGACACGCCCAAGCCTGAACTGCTGAGCATGCTCTGCATTTAGCAACTTCTACTTGCTTTTGCCTTTGTTCTCACTTTCTAACTCTTCTCATTCACTGGTTGTCCTGATAAGTGTGTTTACAGCTTATTCCTTGGTCACCCTGATTTAACCATATCAGAGAACTCTTCCCTCATCCACCTTTACTACAGATTAAAAATGCATTTTTTTTCTCTTGCCGTTCCAATAAAAAGGGCCATCAACCAGAAGTAACTTCAAATTGCTGCATTTATAAAGGGCCCAGGAGAGACCAGGCATGGTCTATTGTATCCAATTGTGCTGCCTGGCCTCAAAGAGGATATAGAGAATAGAGACTAGTTCCAGAGATGGTGGAAACAAAGACCTGCAAATGTTGGTTAATACACAAAATGACACAAAGTGCTGTAGTGACTCAACAGGTCAGGCAGCATCACTGGAGAACATTTCAGACTGGAGAAAGTTCTAGACCCGAAATGTCACCTTACAATGTTCTCCAGGGATGCTGCCTGACCTGCCGAGTTACTTCAGCACTTTGTGTCCTCCACGGATGGTGGATTTGCGAGTATGAGCAGAGGTCGAGTAGATTAGGCCTGTATTCTCCAGAATGAGAGAAAGTCTCATTGAAACTTACACAATTCTGACAGTGCTCATTGGGCAGATGTGGGAAGCACACTTCCCCTGGTTGAGGAAAACAGAACTTACCACAGGATTAGGTTATTTTGAAGTAAGATGAGAAATAATTTCTACACTGAGAGTGTGGCGCATCTCTAGAATTCTTTAAACCAGAGACCCTCAGAGGTTCTGTCACTGAGTTTATTCAAAACCATTATGCAAGTGAAGTGGTAGAGCAGCCATAACCTTGATAAATGAAGTTATGATAAGGTTCACTTCTTAATAAAAAAAAGACAACTCACAAAAATGTTAGTTAGACCAACTCAAGCTTTACTGATCATCTGCTGGCGGAAGTGACGGGGATGCACCAGTCAAGTAAGCAACACAGACACTTGACTTCCCCCGTGCCTCCACTTCAATGAACAATAACCAGCTTGAAGGGCCAAATGTATTTCTTACATTCTTATGTCCTGTTCATAAAGGTACAGGACATCTTCAGGGATACAAGTCATCAGCACTATCATGATAGACAAAAATGCTGGAGAAACTCAGCGGGTGAGGCAGCATCTTTGGAGCGAAGGAATAGGTTACCTTCTTCATGATGTTCATAAAAAAATAATTTAAAAAATGGTTACTTTTATTATTGTTTTCACTCCATGTTACTTTTATCATTGTTTTCACTCCATGGACAGAAAGCGATTCTGAAATGTTCCAATTGGCGAGCCAGAGAAATGTCAGTGTGAAACAATTGTGGTGGCAAGGATCAGATAGACTTTGTGATCCATGAACAGACAAGTATCATGAAAAGATGCAGAATATAATTAAAATGGTAATGAATGTTGGTACAGGGTATTTGTATCTGGAAGTGCACCAGAGCATAGTAATCATTTGTAGCTGTACATTCAGTCCCGAGTACCAGTCGTTTGGGTGATAAATATTCGCCTTGGATGAAATGCTTACCAGAACAATACCTGGTCTCTAAGGGTTAAATTATGACCCAGGATTACACAAACTCCAAGAAAAATGTGCAAACTAAAACAACCAAATCGGGTTAGCTACTTTTAAAAGATAATTTTAATGACGTTTAAGATACTCTGGGGAATTGAGAAAGCACATAGATGGTGGGGGGGGGGGGGGGGCTTAAAATGCAGGTTTGTATTGGTTGTTGTAGAGGGATTTCCTCGGGCTGCTAGCTGATGAAGAAAATTATTTCGGGCTTCTGTTCCCAGGTTTAAAAAAAAAAAAAAAAAATGCTGGACAATTGTGTCATTAGATTAAAGTTAAACACGACTTCTAACGCCTTCAACATCACGGATCACAATATCTGGACAAAACAAAAGGTATGTCGTTTATTTAACATATTATCTTGCTTTTTGATGTGGCTTCATTTTAATCTTATGATGCGAAAAATGTTATTTAGGCAATTTACGAATCGCCATGTCTTGCCTGCCGATATGGCCTTAAAATTTATGGCAATGGCAACATTCCAATCGATCACATTCCAGAAGCAGCCACTCTCAAGATAATCAAATTCATTATTTTTTTGCACAATCATGTCACAAGAACATCTAAATGATCTATATTTTGTATTATTGTCTATCCATGATCAATATTTTCATACTAAATATCCACAGCACCGTTTTAGTCGGATGTATTGTGCAAAAAATAATGATTTTTATTATCTTGAGAGTGGATGTTTCTGGATAAATTTATGGGAATTAAACATTAAATTCCTTCTATTTGGCACATAAATTCATGACAGTGAGATTTAAAAATCATGTTATATTGTGAATTCTTGTGTGAATGGGATCACTTTGTTATTTGTTATTTGGATACTTAGGCTATTGAAAGATTTTAGCCTTTTCTTAAGAAATAGATAGATGTTTAGATCTAGTAATTGAATTTAGATTAATTGATTAGGTGAAATTAATTGATTTGATGAAACTGATGAATATGATTTTTTTGTTGGGTATTTACTATTTGTTTTAACGTTTAACTTTATTATTTCTACCTTTTTTTCTAAAACTGCAAATAATAACTTGTTTCTGTTAATGCTGTTCAGTGTTTTTTTGTCTTTACGCTTTAAACAGACATCTCCGAAGAAGAAATGTAAAATTGTCAATCCAAATGCCCAGCAAAAGAGACTGATTTAGACAGCATTCGCAGAGATTATCCGAATTTGGATTACTCCAAATGTGATGACCTACAGGACATTCTTAATGGGAAAGTAGCAGGCAGAAAGGCATGTCATGTGTGGTTTGTTGTAGTTGTAAACTTGTAGTTTACAATGCCAAAATTGAAAAGTTGAGGAAAAACAAGGTGTACAGAGTTGCTTATTGGTTATAATCTGAGGAGTATGATGATGCTACTGATTATGATATGCCAATGTTCCAGCTAGCAACTGACCCATAAAGACTTGGTCTTTTGCTAAAAATTGTAATTTCTTTACCTGTCTGTTACAGACTTACAGCATATAATACAATAATATTAAAGCTCTGATCTTGAGAATATCACATTTTTGAATTTTCAAGGCAGTCTCTGTGTTTATTACTATTTCCGTCACAACGGTCAATTTAGTAATTAGCTATAATTAGGTAACTCACTAATTATATGCTTTCATTTCAGGTCATACAAGTAAGATGTTTCATATTTGTTTCAGAATGCTTCAATCTAGAATAACTGAAAATTTCATTCAGTTCTCTTAATTTTTCAGAAAGTTATGGGCTTTTGATTGTCCACGATTGCAGCTTTTGTGTTAAGTCAATGGAAAAGCAATAGGGAACAAGATGCTAATTTCCGAGTATGAAAATGACCATAACCTTTTTTAATACTGAAGATATGAAAGTGAGTTAGGTATCAAATTAAAGTTATTTTTATGCTTTATCTGATGGGATAAATTACACGCTTGATTTTTAAAATCTCAAAATTTTGTAACATTCCTATAACTGTGGGTTTTTTTTTAATCATGTTTTTCAAAAGGGAGAATGGAGCACAGATAGGTATACAAGATTAATATGCAGAACCTCATTAATAGACAGAACAAGCTCAATGACTATTCCTACACTTGTGACACCCCATAATAGAATTTATAATAAACCCAAAGGGAATGAAAATAGCAGAAATAGGAAACCACAATTATGAAGAGATATTTAAATTAGACATTGACAGCAGGTCAGCAATTTAAATCAGCTGGAGCATTTTTTTTTAAATTCACCTTTTTTGGGGTGGCTTAGCAAAAAAACACACAGGTACCATGGACTCAATGACATTGTATTGTTATGGGTCAAGTGAACAACTCTAATAATGGAACAAAGGAGCAAAAATATTTATCAAAATATTCAGCTCCCCTGAATTTCTTAATTTTTATTTGCCCCAACTTAACATTGCTCTCCACCAACCTCCAACCTCCCCCCACCCCTTTAAGGGAATAATTAAAATGCATCACTAAATCTCAGAGTTTGCAGTGCATGCTGTCAGTTCAGTTAAAGTGGTAATTTTCAATATTTCAACTTTACAATGTAAAGCCTCCCCCTTGGAGTTGCAAATTAAAGAACTGCCCTGCACTCGGAATAGAGTCAAGTGCAAAAATCAAACATTGAGATCAATGAAAGCTCCATTGAACAACAGCTGGGAACATGTTAAACATTTAGCAAAGTCTCAAACATTCAAGTATTCTCTTCCATGTATAGCAATTCTAACATGCCAGTCTGATGATCCTCACGAGGTTTCCTATTATGAGAATGACAGCATGATATGAGTTTACACTGAATTCCTGTTGACAAAGGCAAATTCATAGAGGAGAGAAGCTTGCAACTTATGCACAGAGGAACTGTACTAGAGCCAGAGCTCATCCCAGCCTTAAACCCAATATAAATTAATTTATGTGAAATTTTGTAATTTGCTGCTGTGAGTACCGAATGAAATACAACTGAAAAGCATAGGAACAGGCCCTTTGGTCCACAATGTACAGGCTGAACATGATTCCAAGTTAAACTAATCACCACTGCCTGCATGTGATTTAAATCTATTCACGTGCCTATCTAAAAGCCACTTAAATGCCACTATCATATCTATGGAGAAGGAATAGGCAACGTTTCGAGTCAAGACCTTTCTTCAGACTATCCTGACCCGAAATGTCACCCATTTCTTCTCTCCAGAGATGCTGACTGGTCCGCTAAGTTACTCCGGCATTTTGTGTCTTTCTTCGGTTTAAACCAGCATCTGCAGTTCCTTCCTATACTATTGTATCTATCTCTGCCATCACATTAGCATAAAACAAGGGACTTCATCAAATGCCATTTTAAAATCCATGCCGTCAGTATCCACTGCCATACCCTCATGGGCATTTTTTTCTTGAAAACACAGAATCAATCACACCTGGAATGCACTGCCAGGGGAAATCATGGAAACAGATATTATAACAAGGCAGGAAATTTAGGGATGTGCAGGCAGATGTGCAGATTAAAACGCCATAATTGTCAGCACAGATATAGTGAGTGAAGGAGACACAAGGAACTTGATGCTGGAATTTTGCGCAGAACATGATGTACAGGAGTAACTCATCGATCAGGTAGCATTTCGGACGACATGGGTAGGCGATGTTTTGGTCAGCATCTTTCTTCAGACTGGTTGTAGTAAGGGGAAGGCTGGAAAGATGTTGGTGTGGAACCAAGTCTTGCAAGTGGTAGGTGGTACAGGTGAGGGGGGGGTGGGGGGGGGGTTTCATTGGCCGATGGTTGGACAAAGTAATCCTACCACCAGTCACAGGTTCTCATCCCCATCCTTCAACACTTTGCTTGGAGTTGCACTCCCTCCGCAACTCCTTGGTTCACTCATCTCTTCCCACCCAAAACACTCAATCAAAAGACAATCGGTGCTGGAGTAGGCCATTTGGCCCTTCAAGCCAGCACCACCATTCAATGTGATTATGGCTGATCATTCACAATCAGTACCCCATTCCTGCCTTCTCCCCATATCCCCTGACTCTGCTATCTTTAAGAGCCCTATCTAGCTCTCTCTTGAAAATATCCAGAGAACCGGCCTCCACCCCCCTCTGAGGCAGACAATTCCACAGATTCACAACTCTCTGTGTGAAAAAGTGTTTCCTCATCTCCATCCTAAATCGCTTACCCCTTATTCTTAAACTGTGCGTGGCCCCTGGTTCTGGACTCCCCCAACATCGGGAACACGTTTCCTGCCTCTAGCGTGTCCCAGCAATCCTCAGCTACTTTCCCCTGCAACCGCACAACATACAACACCTGTCATTACACCTTCCCTCTCACAACCATCCAGAGAACCCAGCAGCCTTACCAGGTGAGACATCTGTTCGCATGCACCCCTGTTGCAATCAGTGCACCCAGTGGTGCCTCCTTTACTTTGGCAAGATCAAGCATACACCTGGCTATTGTTTCATCAAATATTTCCACTCCATGACTATAAACGCAGGCAGTTGGGACTAATGTAGCTGGGACATGTTGGCCGGTGTGGGCAAGTTGGGCCGAAGGGCCCGTTTCCACATTGTATCACTTTATGACTCGGTCTGCCAAGGCTAGCTAGATCTTCCAGTTGCCAACTATGTCCCGTACAAACCTTTCTGCCCTCGGCCTCCTCTATTCCCAGAGTGAGGCCACATGCTAACTGAAAGAACAGCAGGTCATATTCCGCTTGGGTAGCTTACAACACATTCCAACAAATTCTCCAATTTTAGGTAACAGCTCTTACTTAACTGTCATCCCAGTGCCCCATCCGGCTGCACACCCATTTTCCCCCACTAACCTGCTCTTCCTTCCACCCACACCCATCCTCTTCCACCTATATCTCTCCCTCTAGCTTTACATTTCACTTCTTTTCACATCTGTGAGAACAAGTGCAGGTTTGGTGATCCCATTCCCAATCTGACCTTTCTATCCTGGGCCTCCTCCATTGTCAGAGTGAGGCCCAGTGCAAATTGGAGGAACCGCATCTCATATTTTGCTTGGGTAGTTCACACCCCAGCGGTATGAACATTGACTTCTCTAACTTCAGATAGTCTTTGCTTTTTCTCTCCATCCCCTCCCCCTTCCCAGTTCTCCCACCAGTCTTACTGTCTCTGACAACATTCTATCTTTGTCCCGCCCCCTCTCCTGACAACAGTCTGAAGAAGGGTCTCGACCCAAAACGTCACCCATTCATTCTCTCCAGAGATACTGCCTGACCCGCCGAGTTGCTCCGTTATTTTGTGTCTTCCTTTACTTCCTTTCTTTCCTTGTCTTACAGTCTTGTCTCTTTTTCCATCCCCAGCCTTTGTCCACCCATTAGCCAATCAAATACCCTTCACCTGCCTCCACCTATGACTTGGCAGGCTTTGTGCCGTCCCTACCCCTTTTCTAGCTCCCCCCCCCCCCCCCCCCCCCTCCCCCCACCCCCTACTATAATCAGTTTGAAGAAGCTCCTAACTCAAAAGCACCTGTCCATGTTTGCCAGAGATGCTCCCAGACATGCTGTGGATAAATGGCATGTTCAAGTGTTAAATATTCTATGTTTATTCAAAAGTGGTATATATGAACAAAGAGTGCTGCTCAAAACACAGCTGCCAACAGAAAGATTAAAATTGGGAATACTTAAGAAGTCAGATACCTTGGGGAAGATACAGCTGGGGAAGGTCAGAACTTGACACACACGACAATATATGTATTTGGAAACAAGTTTTTTTCTCTGTCAACATGGATTTGAAAACAAGTAAGAGATTTTATTGTCAACAAAATCCTGATGTTTCTCTAGGAGCTTACGGAGCTCACCAGAGTGACACGTGAATGGAAAGAGGTGATGCATCAAGTAATATTCTGGTATAGGAGTTAACAAAGACATGCATGAGGAACTCATCGGTTGAACAGAACTACATGTGGGTTCTAATAATGTTGACAATGGTAATGTTAGTGATGGTGCAAATGTGATCAGCAGCTAATCCCAGAATTACATCTGAATCACCTGGTACTTCATAAGATCTTAAAGGATAGGTGCAGAATTAGGCCATCCTGTGCTTGGCACTGAGATATGCAAATGAAGAAGTTGAAAAGTTCTTAATTGTCTTGGATCAGATGTCCATTAATACTGAATACTGATCACATTGAATGGAGGTGCTGGCTCAGGACCGAATGGCCTACTCCTGCACCTATTATCTAGTGTCTTAAATTTGACAATGGAAAAATATGGTCCCCATCATTTAAACAATTAGTTTTCTTTATGACCTGTTGTGCTTGCTATAGAAACTTGTACATCATGGAAATTCTTGCAGCAGCCTGTCCTAAATGTCTTCTTTCATAAACCAGCATTTGCACTTTCTCCATCCTAAATAGGTTGATGGCTTCCTTGTTAAAAAAATAATTAGTGACCTACAAACCTGAAATGTAAAGCAGTCATGTCACCAGCTGGCTGGATGAATGAACCAAGAATTAAAAATCATGACAGGCAAAAATCATCAGCCTCCTCTGCACCAAGGATTAAAGTTCTAGCCTGCCCAACCTGTTCTCTCATGTTCTGGCAAAATCCTCATGAATCTTCTCTGCACTCCTTTCAGATTGTTGCACTCTGTGTCATTCAAGATTGAAATTCTATTCTGGAGATGTGCATATAAAAAGTGAGTCTTGAAACCTATATTTTTCACATTCAATAGTAATTTATTCTGCGATCATCCCCCCCCCCCCCCCCCCCCCCCCCCCCAAAAAAAAAAAAAAAAAAAATCACACCTCTGCCACTTAGTGATTTTGGTGGCAGAATTCCCTTTTAGAAGAACGACGAGGTATTGATCGAAGTGTCTGTATCGGAGGCAATTCAAGCCTAACAAGGGAAGCTTCTAAAAGGGTTAAGCGTACTAATGCCAGAAATAAAAAGGACGGTGGTGAAGTTCAAAACCCCCTGCAGCACCCAATTAAGAGGAAATGGAAGAACCATAGGAAAGCCGACAAGCAAAAGATTTTAAGCCCAAAGGTAAGATGTCATTTGCCAGGAGTACAACAGGCAAATTTAACAAGCAAGAGGACTTCTTGCACAATTTACATTTATAACTTTGCTAATTTTAATTTGAACTAGACTGTGGGACCCATTGGGTTCCTGTCACACAGGCTTGGTCCCCTAATGCAATATTCCACCACTCACCCAAAGCCCCCAACTGCACAGGCGCAGCTCATTTGACCTCATCCCTAGCACTCTCTCCCTTCTTTTCCCCTCCCTCATCTCTCTCTCCCCCTCTCCTTTCCCCCACCCTCAGTCACCCCCTCCATAATCCTCTCCCCTCCATACCCCCCTCCTGTCTCTCTATCCCCCACCTCCCCCACTTCTCACCTCCCCTGTTCCTTCTCACCTCACCACTGCCCACCTCTCCCTTTATTCCCCACTTCCTACCTCCCCCACACCCCTCTCCTCTGCTCACCCCTTCTCTACCTCTATTCCCTCTCCTCCCCCACTCTCCCTTCTCACCTCCTCCCTCTTCTTTTCCATCTCCTCCTACCCTCCCTCACCTCTCCAGGTTGGAGACTTCCATCAGCCATCCTCAGCTCCAGTAAAGACGCGATGGCACAGGAAGGGGCGGAAGTCCCGGGGAGTGACAGGAGAAGCGACCAATCCGCGTGGCGCAGACTGGCAGGAGAGATCGATCTGCGCATGGGCGGTTTTTAAGATTTTTAAACCTTGCAAACTTTCACAACATACTACCGATCGGAACGAAACTTGGTGCATCCGCTGCACATGAGAAAGAGGAGTGAGCTGACGAAAAATCGTAGCGCTATCGTGTACCGTTTTGCGCAAATAGAAGAAACGCATAAACCGGAAGAGCACAAGATCAGAGGTTTAGTTATGTATAGATTAAATTTCAAAAGATGTCTGACTGTCTCAGAAACCCAAATAAAAATATTTGCATTGTAAAAATTGTATTATACATCACATTTCTGCAATTTAGGATTAATTTTCCAGGTTTTATAGGCCTAAATTTCAATTTTCCATCCCAGGGCTGTATTTGTCAGTCATACAGCACGGAAAAAGGCCCTTTAGCCCAACTTGCCCCTGCTGACCAAACAGACGACCCGCTGACCCCTCAAATTACAGCTATTGGTTATAGAATTATCTTCTCAGATATGTTCCCAGATTCAAGGTAGAATTGTTTCTGCGAGTTCTGATTTTGTTTGAGTAACCATATTATTAAAACACAATTTGAACCAAAACTGATGGAAGGCAATTGGACAGGTACCTGGATCAGAAATGAATAAGAGCGATTCAGGCCCCATGAGTTATTACAAGGAGACACAGCAATCAGCATGGATGTGGGAAGCTAAATTAGGTTGTTCCTGTGCTGCATGAATCTATGGCTCGGTATAAAATGAAATCAGTCTGACAGCCCAGGAGCAAAATGCATATGCATTCAAAAACCCAGAATTAGTCAGGGACAAATTGATCTGGATTTTCAAATGTCTCATTCACCTCAATGTTACTTGATCAATGTTGCTGCCAATTTGGGTTATAGCGTCATAAAGTATGGAAACAGGCACATTGGCCCAACTCATTCATGCTGACCTCAATGTCCCATCTAAGTTAGTCCTATTTGGCACTTCCTTATAAACATTTGCCCTCAATATACCATCCAAATGTCTTTTAGATGCTGTTATAGTTCCTGGCTCAACTGCCTCCACTGGCAAGTGGTCCCATATACCCACCACCCTTGATGAAAAAATTATCCCTCAGGTTCATATCCCTCGGGTAGAGCTGCGAAACACTAAGGGGCAGAAAACGCTTGTGGGAGTTGTGTACAGGCCACTTAACAGTAGTAGTGGAGTTGGAGATGGCATCAAACAGGAAATTAGAAATGCATGCAACAATGGTAAAACAGTTATAATGGGCGAGTTCAATCTACATATATATTGGGTGAATCAAATTAGCAGGGGTGCTGAGGAAGAGGATTTCTTGGGATGTATGCGGGATAGTTTTCTAAACCAACATGTAGAGGAACCAACGAGAGAGCAGGATATTCTAGACTGAGTATTGAGTAATGAGGAAGGGTTAGTTAGCAGTCTTGTTGTGCGTGGCCCCTTGGGCAAGAGTGACCATAATATGGTTGAGTTCTTCATTAGGATGGAGAGTGACATAATTAATTTAGAAACAAGGGTTCTGAACTTAAAGAAAGGTAACATTGAGGGTATGAGACGGGATTTGGCCAAGATAGACTAGCAATTGATTCTTAAAGGGTTGACGGTGGATAGGCAATGGAAGGCATTTAAAGACTGCATGGATGAACTACAACAATTGTTCATCCCAGTTTGGCAAAAGAATAAATCAGGGAAGGTAATGCATCCGTGGATAACAAGGGAAATCAGGGATAGCATCAAAACAAAAGACGAAACATACAAATTAGCCAGAAAAAGCAGCCTACCAGAGGACTGGGAGAAATTCAGAGTCCAGCAGAGGAGGACAAAGGGCTTAATTAGGAAAGGGAAAATAGATTATGAAAGAAAACTGGCAGGGAACATCAAAACTGACTGCAAAAGCTTTTATAGATATATGAAGAGAAAAAGATCAGTTAAAACAAATGTAGGTCCCTTGCAGTCAGAAACAGGTGAATTGATCATGGGGAACAAGGACATGGAAGATCAATTGAATAACTACTTTGGTTCCGTCTTCACTAAGGAAGATATAAATAATCTGCCGGAAATAGCAGGGGACCGGGGGTCAAATGAGATGGTGGAACTGAGTGAAATCCAGGTTAGCCGGGAAGTGGTGTTAGGTAAATTGAATGGATTAAAGGCCGATAAATCCCCAGAGCCAGATAGGCTGCATCCCAGAAATAGTGGATGCATTAGTGATAATTTTTCAAAACTCTTTAGATTCTGGAGTAGTTCCTGAGGATTGGAGGGTAGATAATGTAACCCCACTTTTTAAAAAGGGAGGGAGAGAGAAAACGGGGAATTACAGACCAGTTAGTCTAACATCGGTAGTGGAGAAACTGCTAGAGTCAGTATTTAAAGATGGGATAACAGCACATTTGGAAAGTGGTGAAATCATTGGACAGTCAGCATGGATTTATGAAAGGTAAATCATGTCTGACAAATCTTATAGAATTTTTCGAGGATGTAACTAGTAGGGTGGATAAGGGAGAACCAGTGGATGTGTTATATCTGGATTTTCAGAAGGCTTTCAACAAGGTCCCACATAAGAAATTAGTATGCAAACTTAAAGCACACGGTATTGGGGGTTCAGTATTGATGTGGATAGAGAACTGGCTGGCAGACAGGAAGCAAAGAGTAGGAGTAAACGGGTCCTTTTCAGAATGGCAGGCAGTGACTACTGGGGTACCGCAAGGCTCGGTGCTGGGACCCCAGCTATTTACAATATATATTAATGATTTGGACGAGGGAATTGAATGCAACATCTCCAAGTTTGCGGATGACACAAAGCTGGGGGGCAGTGTTAGCTGTGAGGATGCTAGGAGGCTGCAATGTGACTTGGATAGGTTGGGTGAGTGAGCAAATGCATGGCAGATGCAGTATAATGTGGATAAATGTGAGGTTATCCACTTTAGTGGCAACAGGAAAGTAGACTATTATCTAAATGGTGGCCGATTAGGAAAAGGGGAGATGAAACGAGACCTGGGTGTCATGGTACACCAGTCATTTAAAGTAGGCATGCATGTGCAGCAGGCAGTGAAGAAAGCGAATGGTATGTTAGCATTCATAGCAAAAGGATTTGAGTATAGGAGCAGGGAGGTTCTACTGCAATTGTACAGGGTCTTGGTGAGACCACACCTGGAGTATTGTGTACAGTTTTGGTTTCCTAATCTGAGGAAAGACATTCTTGCCATAGAGGGAATACAGAGAGAAAGTTCACCAGACTGATTCCTGGGATGTCAGGACTTTCATATGAAGAAAGACTGGATAGACTCGGCATGTACTCTTTAGAATTTAGAAGATTGAGGGGGGATCTTATAGAAACTTACAAAATTCTTAAGGGGTTGGACAGGCTAGATGCAGGAAGATTGTTCCCGATGTTGGGGAAGTCCAGGAAAAGGGGTCACAGCTTAAGGATAAGGGGGAAATCCTTTAAAACCGAGATGAGGAGAACTTTTTTTCACACAGAGAGTGGTGGATCTCTGGAACTCTCTGCCACAGAGGGTAGTCGAGGCCAGTTCATTGGCTATATTTAAGAGGGAGTTAGATGTGGCCCTGTGGACAAGGGGTTCAGAGGGTATGGAGAGAAGGCAGGTACGGGATACTGAGTTGGATGATCAGCCATGATCATATTGAATGGCGGTGCAGGCTCGAAGGACCGAATGACCTACTCCTGCACCTAATTTCTAATGTTTCTATGTTTCTATAATGATTAATAATTCAATACATGAATAATCTTGACTCTTGCGATGGATAATACTGATTCTCCACCCTCGAATGATTTTTCAGTTTGCCTAAGGAATTGCTGGTGGATGATGCTCTATGTTGGAGAGTAAGTGCTAAGTTATGAATCTCACATAGCAGAGGTATTTAAGAAGTGAGCTGGGCATGTAAATGGAAGGAATGAAATAAATCCGAATGGCCTACTTCGGCACCTATTTTCTATGTTTATGTAAATCCTGTCCCTCTCATCTTAAACCTACGTCCTCTATATGTTGACCATAGATGTTAAGCACATTAGTCTATAGTTCCCAGGCTTCTCTATGCAGCCCTTCTTAAAGAGGCAGAACATTAGCCATTTCTCCAGTCATGCAAAACTTCACCAGTGGCTAACAATCAATATAATTAAAAGTCTCATCTTGACCACTTCCTTGTTTGCGCTGTTGTTTGATTTTAGAAAAAAATTGCTACCATATATGGCTGTGATTTTTTGTCGATCTTACTCAGAGTCCTCCTCCGATGATCAGGCCCTGGGGATTTTTCCCATTTATGAAAAATAAAAGAGTTATTAGTGTTTAAAAAATCTTGAGGTTCTCTCTCCTGTCAATCACCGCAATGAAGGCCACTCCCCTTCTGGGGGGGGGAGGAGGGACTATAAAACCCAGATGTCTGGACGTGGCTCAGTTACTGCAAGGTGGTGAGGGAGAGGCCACGACTCTCAGTCCGAGCTGGGAATCTACACCACACTGAGTGTCTACTGAACTGCGAGTGCCCTTTATGTGGTCTGGAAACCAGTCCCTTCAGTCCACAACACCCATACTAGCGCTCCAGAAAGCCCCCCCCCCCACCCACCCCACTGACCAGCAATATTGGAATTGGTGGAGAGGTGGAATATTGCGTTGAGGGACCAGCACTCCCGTGTGAAGCTGGGACCCAATGGGTCCCACTTAGTCTAGTGATTCATATATCTTAGATGGGGCTTGCATCATTTCTTCTCTAGCTACCCACAGTGTCCTCGGATATATATGATCAGGCCCAGGATATTTATCCATCTTCATATCCCCATTGAAGTCATGTACCCCCTTGACCATAATACAAACTGTCCTCAAGACATCTCCATTAACTGTCCTAAGTTCCTTAGCCTTCAAGAGTCAAGTTAAAAGTGTTTTATTGTCATATGTCCCGAAACAGAACAATGGAATTCTTACTTGCAGCAGCACAACACGTATCTTAACATAGCATTCTGTAAACACCATAATAAACAATAAAAATGTACACACAAACAATAATAGTGCAAAGACAAAAATAATGTCCCCAAATCTATAGAGTTCAGACTTAGTTGGAGGTTGTGGTGTTTAATAGACTGGTGGTTGTTGGGAAGCTGCTCCTGAACCAGGATGTTAGAATTTTCAGGCAGAATTATCTGCCACAGAAGGCAGTGGAGGCAAATTCACTGAATGTTTTCAAGAGAGAGTTAGATTTAGCTCTTAGGGCTAAAGGAATCAAGGGATATGGGGAAAAAGCAGTTAAGGGGTACTGATTTTAGATGATCAGTTATGATCATATTGAATCATTATCTTAAGGATAAAGGGGAAATCCTTTAAAACCGAGATGAGAAGAACTTTTTTCACACAGAGAGTGGTGAATCTCTGGAACTCTCTGCCACAGAGGGTAGTTGAGGCCAGTTCATTGGCTATATTTAAGAGGGAGTTAGATGTGGCCCTTGTGGCTAAGGGGATCAGGGGGTATGGAGAGATGGCAGGTACGGGATACTGAGTTGGATGATCAGCCATGATCATATTGAATGGCGGTGCAGGCTCGAAGGGCCGAATGGCCTACTCCTGCACCTAATTTCTATGTTTCTATGAATGGCGGTGCTTGCTTGAAGGGCCGAATGGCCTACTCATATTTTACTATGTTTCTATACCTTCTTCCTGATGGCAGGAGTGAAATGAAAGCATGGCCAGGGTGGTGTGGGTCCCTGATAATGTTGGCTGCCTTTGAGGCAGTGACTCCTGTAGACACCTTCGATGGTGGGGAGGTCATTACTGGGCAAAATTCACCGCTTCTTGCAATCTTCTTCGTTCCTTGGTGTTAGAGTTGCCGAACCAGACTGTGATGCCACCAGTCAAAATGCTCTTGAATATGCACTTGCAGAAGTTCAAGAGGGTATTCGTTGACATGCCAACTATCCCCCATCTTCTAAAAAAGTAGAGATATTGATACTGCCCAGATATTTGTAGGTTTTGACTCTTTCCATTACCATCCGGTCGATGAAGACACGTTTGTGGATCCTTGGGCTTCCTCTTCCAAAGTCAAAAATTAGTTCCTTGGTTTTACTGACATTGCGAGCACAGTTGTTGTTCTGGCATAATTCAGTCAATCGACCGATCTCCCCCCTATATTCCTACTCGTCATCATCTGTAATTCATCCAACAACGGTAGCGTCATTGGCGACTTTGAAGATGGAGTTGGAACTGTGTCCGCTACACAGTCATGGGTATAGAATGAGTAGAGCAGGGGGCGGACCTTACAGTCTTGAGGTGCTCCTGTGCTGAT
Organism: Leucoraja erinaceus; assembly: GCF_028641065.1. Taxonomy (NCBI): domain Eukaryota; kingdom Metazoa; phylum Chordata; class Chondrichthyes; order Rajiformes; family Rajidae; genus Leucoraja; species Leucoraja erinaceus. The sequence continues at coordinate 42,624,405 of NC_073377.1, forward strand.
GGCTATCGAGCAGGAATTGTTGCTGCCAATTCGTATTGATTGTGTTCTGTTGATGGTGGGGATGGAGGTGATGATGGTTTTGAAGACCGAGCTGTAGTGTATGAACAACAGCCTGATGTATGTGTTTTTATTGACCAAGTGATCCGGTGCAAAGAAGAAAGCCCGCAAGATCACATCCTCCGTTGACCCGTTTGGCGGTAGGCAATTTGTAGTGGGCTCAGGTACTTGTTGAGATAGGAATTGATATGCATTTTAACCATCCACTCAGAGCAATTCATCAGGGATGCTTGCGCCACCAGTCACCCTACTCTTCTTAGGCACTGGTATCAAAAGGCACTGGCCCTTTTAAAGCATGTTTTACGCCACGGTAAAAACAAAGGAGAAATACTAATTGAAGAATTAATCTGCTGAAATAACTCAGCGGGTCAGGCAGCATCTTCGGAGAACATGGATAGGTGACTTTTTGGGTCAAGACCCTTCTTCAGACAGACCCAAAATGTGACCTATTCATGTTCTCCAGAGCTGCTACCTGACCTGCTGAGTGACTCCAGCACTTTGCGTGTTCTTCAGTAAACCAGCATCTGTAGTTCCTTGTTTCTACTCAATGAGGACCTTGCCCATCTCGTGCGGCTCCACACATTTTCCAATGCTCCTGCTTACCGGGATAAATGATAATGTGTTAATGTCATTTGTATTCCCATTTATTCACTCTCTTCTTTGCCTCTGTCCTGAATGCTGTTGGGTCCCATGAACATTAAATCCATTATCTTTCCTGCTCTCAGTGATTTATCCAATTGATGTAAACGTGTATAATAAATGCAGAGTGCTGAAGTAACTTAACGGGTAAGGCGGCAGTTATGTAAGAATTGGATTGGTGACATTTTGGTTTGGGAGCCTTCTTCTGACTGTGTAATTGGGAGGAGCAGGGGAGTGAGGAGAAAGTAAAAAAGCAAGAAAGAGGTAGGGGCAGTATGAAGAAGGGTTCTGACCTGAAATGTCACCTATCCATGTTCTCCAGAGATGTTGCCTGACCTGCTGAGTTACTCAGGTATTTTGTGTCTATCTTTGGGGGCAGAACAAACTCGCCAAGAAATAGATGAATACAGGTGGGTGGGGTTTTAGATTGGAAGATGGGTGTAAAAAAAAAACTAGAGTCTGAAAGGAGACAAAAGGGTGGAAGATAAGAAGTGGAATGAAATGTGAAACCAGACAAAATGATAGAGGTTGAAGGGGTTGGTGGTGGTGGGGTAAGGGAAAAGGGGAGTGCCAGGACAGTGGGAGAAATGGCTGTACAACTAGGTGGGGCACAGGAAAGAAAGTGGAAAAAAGTGGGGATGGGGAGTGTGAGTGTTTACCTAAAATTGGAGAGTTCAAAATTACATTGTATAAATTGAACCAATATACATTGTGCATGTTTGAACTGAGGCCAAAGGTCAGTACATTCTGTACTCTGCCCCAGCTGTTATGAAGTCAATTGTACTTCTGGTATAAGACATGAAGAGAAATGAAGGGCAATTGGTTTACACACAAGTTTGTATGCAAAACGTTTGAAATTTAGACTAATCTGTTGCTCGGCTTTCTCCAATTTTAGCAACAATCTCCAGCGGTAGAGAGACTTTGCAACATTGACCATACAGTGTAGCTTTATTACAGTATATCCTCATTCAATGACTATGTCACAACTGCTGTTTAACTCTTGCTCTTTATTTATTCAACCGAGTCGTTTGTAGAAGTGCTTCAATGACCAGATGAGAAACAACTATACTGAATTACGCGCTATTTTCAGGAACTTAACCCGCTTATAAAACATAAGGTGCATGTATTGATATGGAGTCATGTTGAGCAGCCGAATAAAGACATCTGAAAATTCAGCTGTGAAACTGTTGTGTTTTAAAGACATAGTTTTGCGACTACTTAATGGTGGTGGCTATTTATTTCCACTTTTTAAAAAAGTCATATTTTGGGGATTAAGCTCTAGATCTTCAATATCTAGCATTCTGATTTATTGTAGAAGAAAATTACAGGAGTCTTTTCCTTTTCTCAAACCTGGTTTGATGACAGATTACTGTTGATATTGGGCAAATGTGTGTAGCCCTCACTATAAGAGAAGAAAGACCCTTACACATTCCACAATTCTTCTTTCCAGTTTACAAATATTTTGTATTGTGCATAATAATTAACATAAATACTCACTGTTTGTGAAAGAGTGCAGAAGCAGGAATCGCCTTTTGCCCAGACTACCATCTAGAATTGCCCCTTGTAGCACCATGAAAACTAGATGGGAAGAATTTGGAGTTGGGGGAAGGGGATGGTGGGTGCAATAGAAGAAAGAGAAAACAATGACATTTTCATTGAACATTTCCTAACAGGATTAGTAGGTCAATGAAATAAGAAGATCTTGAAGATCAGAAAGAATAAAGGCCTAATTGAATAATGCCGTCAATCAATTTAACTTGCGTTAGCTGCTTCAACTAAAAAAGCTTGAATTTGAAATAATGTGCATAAAAGGGGTACATGATTATTTTATTTTCCTTAAAAGTTCTGTTTTGATGACATATTACATCATCAATACAAAGAATTCCTTTAGTAATTTTATGATTATATTGGCATAACCATTCAACAATCTATTTTCTACAATGTTGTTGTTTCTTTGCCATTGTGTGTTATTTGCAAAACATCACCTACCCATATTCTCCAGAGATGCTGCCTCAACTGCTGTGTTACTCCAGCACTTTTTTCAATAGCTACCAGAAATCAGATGCTACCTGGAGAAAATATTGCTATTGTAGTTTGCACAGAACTTCAATAGGGTATTTAAAAACCAGAGCAAATATCTTAAAAGGGTTGGAAAACTTACTGAAAGAAAACTAGTTTCTAAACTCCAGCATCCAGATATAAATTACCTTAATCACCGGGGGGAAATATACAGAGTTTAGTTTAGTTGAAAAAAAACTAATACCTTTCAAACACAATTTCACTGGTGGTACTTGATCCTGGAAAAGTATGCCTGGGAAAGTAGGCCCAATACACTGAAATCCAGAACACAATGGGTTAACTAGAGGATGCCAATACTTTTTATAAACCTTTGAAGGACTTTCCTATGGTCACCATGGGGACACAATCTCGTTGCCAATTATAATGAAAAACCGCCATATACATACACAAGAATTCGCGTAGTTGCAATTGTCAAATTAGTTTTTTGATAAAACAAGACGTCCAGTCCCTCCTTTTCCTTTTTATTGATGCACTGACTGGCAAACAAGTTGACAGATTAAACCAACACTGATACGAACCGCCTTCACATTCGCAGATCATTCGTGTTCTGGACAAATATTTGTACGTGAAAAGGGTTATAATTATCTTCGGACATCCCGTCTCCTTTGATTATCACCAGGAAATTATAAATATAGAAAGAGGATTTAATCGCTGATATGTAAACTATAAAACTGCAAGTTTTAAGACAGCACAAATTAGCGCAGACATAGCATAGTACATTCTTGCACACAAATCAAAAAGCAATGCCCGTCAATCTCTTGAATATCTTCAAGATGCATTGGAGCTGACAGACAAAAAGCCCGGCGGTGCATACCTTCACAGAGCAGCAGCCCAGCTCACAGCTGATCTGTTGCGGCAAGTCGGGAGTTTAACTCCTTCCTGAAACTAACTGCTAACAGCAGCTCGAGTGACTGGAAAACAAGGCAGAGGAACGCCCGCTTCAGTCTACCCCTCCCCTCCCCTCGATCCGGAACACAACTGACCTCGGGGCCGCCCGACTCGCTGTAACGTTCATCTGAAGCCGCCGGTCTCCACTCGGATGCTCGAGCCCCAGCTCAATGCGTCGCCTGGCCCGCACTGGCTTCCGTACACATGCATTCCTTCCGGCCTGTTGTCAGGCGACCGAGCTCCGCCAGTGCCCGCCCCCCTCGCCAGCTGCCGGCCCATTGGTCGCTCGGCGCCTCATTTGCATCGCAACGCCTATAAATACAACGCGGCACAAGCGGTCGTTAGAGAGCGAGCGCCACCCACATCTCCTCACCCCCCCCCCTACCCCCCCCCCCCCCCTACCCCCTCCCTCCCTCTCCCTCTCCCTCCCCTCTCTCCCCTCCTACCTCCTTCTCCCTCTCCCACCTCCCTCTCTCTCCCTCTCCCCTCCCTCCCCTCACCTCCCCTCTCCCTCCCCCCCCTCTCCCCTCCCTCTCCCCCCCTCCCCTCACCCCCCCTCCCCTCACCCCCACCCACACCCCCACCCCCCCCCCCCCACACTTCCCTCCTCACTTCCCTCCTCACTTCCCTCACCTCCCCCCCTCACCTCCCCCTCATCATCTGATCTCCAATCTGCAAAATGCACCCAAAGAAGTTAAGATCCAAGCATATAAGCCTTGTATGTCCACATGTTGAATATTGCTGCTTCATGTGGGATCCCTTTCACTCAAGGGAACACCAATAAGATCCAGGCAGTGTAAACAGAGCAGCAAGGTTCATATCTAACATCTACGTGGCAGAGCTCAGTCTCCAGCATGATAAAGGACTTTAAACTTCATCCACCTACTACTCGTCGCACGTTCATCAGACTGACAACATTCCACAATATCAAGAATACCACTATTGATTTAAAGATGGAGGACCACATCCAATTAACCCAAGCACCCATAGGCATGTCAACCATAAGCTACCAACCTGGAAATAATTTCATTCCGCACGGCACTTCATTAGCACTTTCTAACTCGTTTTTCTTCAAGACAGCAAGGGATTGGAATACCCTACCATCCAGCATCAGAGATCTCCAAAAGATCAACACATACAAAGATGCACTCCAAAAGCTCTCCATCTCGACTAACACATCCACCACCATCATAGCCTGAGTGATGCTCTACTTAGAGTTTTTCAGCATACTACATCCAGATCCAGATCCAGCCACCCAGCCGGCGTAAGGGTATTAGATAAGAAGAGAAGAGGTATGAAATATAAAGCCAACAACCTGTTGATGAAGACAGACACAAAAAACCAGAGTAACTCAGCGAGACAGTCAGCATCTCTGGAGAGAAGGTATGGGTGGCGTTTTGAGTCGAGACCCTTCTTCAGACAGAGTCATGGGAAAGGAAAACGAGAGATATAAACGAAGATGCAGAGCGATATAGAGCAAATGAATGATAGATATGCAAAAAAGTAACAGTGATAAAGGAAACAGGCCATTGTTAGCTGTGGCTAGGTGAGAATGAAAGCTGGTGTGACTTGGGTGGGAGGGGGATGAAGGGAGAGGGAATGCAGGGGTTACTTGAAGTGAGAGAAGCCAATGTTCCTACCTCTGGGTTGTAACCTGCCCAAGCAAAATATAGATAGATAGATAGCCTTTTATTGTCATTCAGACCGAAGTCTGAACGAAATTGCAGTCATACATATAATACCATACAATAAAACAACAATAAAACAACAATAAACACATATTAACATCCACCACAGTGAGTCCACCCAGCATCTCCTCACTGTGATGGAGGCAAAAGTCTTAGGTCCGCATATGAGAAGCAACCAGGAGGTCAGGTATGTCCAATAGATCGTTTCATTGAACACCTTTGCTCAGTCCGCCTGGACCTACCTGATCTCCCGGTTACTAAACACTTTAATGCCCCCTCCTATTCCCATTTGATAAGGGAACTCGAGGTAGTGGAGCCATTAGGAGGTAGAGATCATAATATGATGTTTTAATCTACAATTTGAGAGGGAGAAGGGTAAATCGGAGGTGTCAGTATTACAGTTGAACAAAGGGGACAATGGAGCCATGAGGGAGAAGCTGGCCAAAGTTGACTGGAAAGGTATCCGAGCAGGGATGACAGTGGAACAACAATGGCAGGTATTTCTGGGAATAAGACAGAAGGTGCAGAGATCAGTTCATTCCAAAGAGGAAGAAAGATTCCAAGGGGAGTAAGGGGCGACCGTGGCTGACAAGGGAAGTCAGGGACAGTATAAAAAATAAAAGAGAACAAGTATAACATAGCAAAGATGAGTGGGAAGCCAAAGGATTGGGTAACTTTCAAACAGCAACAGAAGATAATTAAAAATGCAATACAGGGAGAAAAGATGAGGTACAAAGGTAAGCTAGCCAAGAATATAAAGGAGGATAGCAAAAGCTTCTTTGGGTATGTGAAGAGGAAAAAAATTAGTTCAGACCACAATTTGACCCTTGAAGACTGAAAAGGACGAATTTATTATGGGGAACAAGGAAATGGCAGACGAGTTGAACAGGTACTTTCATGAATATTTAATTCATAAATAAACTTCACATGGCCCCTCATACATATATGTTTTGATAATGGTCTAGGGTAATATCTTCATCTATACTAGGAGAAAAATACAGTAACATAAAGGAAAACAGTACAGTAAAGATCCTGTAATTGTCGTTGTGCTTTGTGTCCATTGTCACAACGTCCGTTATTGGGGTCGGTGCTTCCGTAAGTTAAAACACGGAGGCTCCAAACCTCTAATTCATTTCAAACACCCACGAGGTATCCTATGGTAGTTGCAATCTTTGCGTGAGTTAATTATCTTTTCTTGTTTTGCAATTTAATATATCAAAAACATTGTGGTGTCAAAAACGCAATGTCCATTTACGATATATTTTCCGACTTTTTTAAATTAAAAAAAAAAAAAATCTTTTGACATAAATTGGTCACGTCACTAACTTCATTCCTTCGTGTCAACTTTGGGAAGCTCTGCAACGACCGTTACGGAGACATTTTACTTACAAAAAATTCAGCCCAAATCAAACGATCTGATGAATTAATGGCCATCGATGTCGCTCAGATCCATAAGGTAATCGGTGAAAATGCTTGGTTTTCTATGGGACATACTTGGTTTTCTACCGCAACATACATTTGTGTATATGATGTGTAACACGCGTTGCAGTGTCCACTCGGATGATCGGGTAAATGAAGTGGAAATGGTGTTTACAATTTTATTGTTCCATGTGGTATTCATAAACATAGAAAGGAATAAGAAGCATGTGTACTTACTGTGCCAACCAGGTCACTGGTGGACACCACGCGGCAACCGTTACACAAAATGTTTTTGTGTATTCTGATGCCATTTTCAGGAACTTGCCATCAATATGCAATCTTTTCTTATATTTGTTGTTGATACTATGTTAGTCATGAACCCAATAAAGTGCTTGTCAACTTTTTTGAAGGAATTTGAAATTTGATCCATTTGTCCCAATTTTGTGTTGCACGATTGTAAAAAGGCACGTATATATATAAATTACTAGACCAAGTGCAGACCCGTTGGGTCTGTTCCCCCAACGTGCGGTTGTGGGGGGGGGGGGGGGGGGGGGGGGGGGGTGGCAGCATGCAGCGACACACACTAACTACCCCTCCCCCCCGCTAATAGGGGGGGAGAGAGAGAGGTGGGGGGAGGAGAGAGGAGAGAGGGGGGAGGAGAGAGGGGGGATGGAGAGAGGGGGGGACGAGAGAGGGGGGGAGGAGAGAGGGGGGGGGGAGGAGAGAGGGGGGGGGGGAGGAGAGAGGGGGGAGGAGAAGGAGAGAGGGGGAAAGGGGGGGGTGAGAGAGGGGGAGGAGAGGGGGGGGAGGGAGAGAGGGGGGGAGAGAGGGGGTGAGATGAGGGGCGGGGGAGAGGAGGGGGGGAGAGGGGGGGCGGGGAGGGGGGGAGGGGGGAGGGGCAGGGGTGTTTCGTGTTTTGGGGAGGGGGGGTGGGGGGGGATTTTCGGGGGGGTTCTGGGGGGGGGTTGGGTGAGGTTAGGAGAGAGGTGGGGGGGGAGGTGGGTTGTGTTGGAGGGGTGTGTGGAGGGGAGGGGGGTTTAGGGGAGGGATGGTGGGGGAGGGGAGGAGGGGGAGGAGAGGGGGGGGAAGAGGGGGGGGAGGAGAGGAGGGGGGAGAGGAGGGGGGAGGAGGAGGAGGGGGGGAGGAGGAGAGGAGGGGGGGGGAGGAGGAGAGGGGGGGGAGGTAGATGAGAGAGGGGGGAGGAGAGGGGGGTAGAGGAGAGGGGGGGGGCGAGGAGAGGGGGGGGGAAAGGGAGGGAGGGGGGAGAGGGAGGGGAGGAGAGAGAGAGAGGAGAGGGAGAGGAGGGAGAGGAGAGGGAGGGGGGGGGGAGGAGAGGGAGGGAGGGGGAGGGGGAGGAGAGAGGAGAGGGAGGGGGAGGGGGAGGGAGGAGAGGGGGGGGGGGGAGAGGAGAGGGGGGGAGAGAGAGGAGAGGGGGGGGAGGAGGGGGGGGGGGAGGGGGGGAGGGAGGGGAGAGAGGAGGAGAGGGGGGGAGAGAGGCGGAGAGGGGAGGGGAGGGAGAGAGAGGAGAAGGGGGGGGGGAGAGAGTGCGTTTTTACTTCAACCCAAACAACCATTTGCAGGCAGTGATTTTTTACTAACCATATTTTCATTTTCAAACCAAATTAAGGGTACTCACAGTGCTGTAGACATTTGTCAGTGTCATTGAGGCTCTGATTGAGGCACACCACTTGCAGAGACTGATTGAGGCACACCACTTCTTGGTTTTATATTCCCTCCCTCTCCCTCCAGCGGGGGCAGCAGAGAGAATGGGGAACGTTGTAAAAACATTAATATCTCTGTCAATTTTCATCGACAGGTAAAATCCTCGGCACACACGCGGCGAAGGGGGGCTCTGAGCGAGGTGGCCAAAAATGATGGCCGTAGGTGGCGGCGTACTCTGGGAAACCGCAGCACAGAAAGCCAAAACCGGTCAAGAACAGAGTTTTAGTAATATAGATTTAGATGAAGGTGTAGCGGCACCTAGTGGTGGCCCTGGTAATGTCAAACCCTCAATATTGGCTGGCGCAGTTACGTGAACCGGGGGGGGGGCGTTTTTGTAGGCTTTCTGTAAAACCATTCATTCGAGCTCCACGCAGTTTCAGTGAGTATCGTTTATTTAAACTGTCAATATCGACTCGGGTAATCATTTTATTTTCATTTAAAAAATAAAGAACTGTCAGATAGATTCGACAATTTTAATTGTCATTGTCAGGGTAAGAGACAACGAAATGCATTAGCATCTTTGAAGAGCGACATAGCATTTAAAAAAAAATAAAGAACTTTGTTGGCACACCGAGGTACGTTGGGTACGTTGTCTAGGGTGACAGCCGCCAAAAGAAGGTGGTTCGGCAACCCGTTAGTCCGATCGGTACTCGGTTGGGGTCTGGACATGCAATCCGCCGCCGCCCTCCCCGACGCTTCCAGCTTCCCCAGCAAAACGCTGTGGGCCTGAAACTGACCGTTTTCTCAAGTGTGGTTCGCCCACATAGAGGCCCAGTTCCATCTTTGAAATATCGTTGCTGACACCACCCGATATTTCGACGCAGTCGGGGCGCTCAGCCAAGAGACAGCCACGCGGATGCTGCCCTCCCTACAAGACCCGCCAGCCATCGGCAAATAAGAGGGCCTCAAGGCCCTACTGCTCCGTTCCTTCGCCTGCTCCACATGGACGGCCTAGGCGATCGGAAACCGTCCACCTCGCGTTGATGGACGGTTATCGACCCTGCCTGCTTTTTGAGCAGGCGTTTCTAGAGCAAATGCCCAACGACATCCGCCTGCTGCTCGCCGGGTCAGACTTCACAGACCCTATGCAGCTTGCCGAGAGGGCCGATGAATTGTGGCTCGCGAAACAGCAGGACGGCGTGTCCATCAACCGAGTGTCCACGCCCGTATGTCAGCAGCCTCGTAGAGATGCCCAGCCCTCCGCTGCCATCGCCGCGCCACAGCCGCACGCTGGAGACCGGGGTAAATGCCAGTGGTGTTATTACCACCTACGCTGGGGTGCTGAGGCCCACCGGTGCCGCCCCCCCTGCACGTTTGCGGGAAACGCCTTGGCTGATTGTCAGTAGGAGCTATCGCGATCGGCCAAAACAACGGCCTCTATGTGCGAGACTGCCATTCTGGACTTCGTTTCCTGGTCGACTCAGGAGCCAACATCAGCATCTTTCCCCCGACTGGTGCTGGTAAGTGAAGCCCTGTCCTGACTGCCGTCAACTGCAGTACTGTCCGCACCTATGTCATGCGGACCCTATCCCTCAACTTCGACTCCAGCACATACGACTGGACCTTTACCGTTGCGGATGTGGCGCAACTGGTCTTGGGCGCCGACTTCCTTCGTGCCTTTTTGCTCATGGTGGACGTACGAAGCGGGTGCCTCGTTCCCCCGGCAGGGCCCCAGCCCTGCGACCCACGGAACCCTGTAGCTGAACACGGTGGTGCGGTCGAGGGCTCGTATGCCTCCCTGCTCGTGGAGTTCCCAGAGCTACTCACCCCCCCGTTTCCGCACAGCAACCCTCAAGCACGTGGTAGTGCACCATATCCCCACCATGGGACTGCCATTACATGCTCGGGCGCGCCGGCTCCCATCCAACAAGCTACGCATCGCCATGGAAGAGTTCAAACTGATGGACGACATGGGGATCGTACGGCGCTCGGATAGCCTGTGGGCATCCCCATTACAGCTGGTCCCTAAAACGTGTGGGTGGTGGGGACCATGCGGGGAATATAGGCGCTTGAACGCCGTTACGACCGTGGACCACTACCCTGTCCCACACATCCAGTACTTCTCTGCTCATTTGGAAGGCGCTACCTTTTTTTCGAAGGTGGACCTGGTCCGCGGTTATCATCAGACCCCTGTTCACCCAGCCAATGTCCCAAAGACCGCCACCATTGGTCTGTTCGAGTGGGTCCGTATGCCGTTCGACTTATAAAACGCCGCGCAGGCATTCCAGAGACTGATGGACATGGTGGGTAGGGGATTGGACTTTGTTTTCATCTACTTAGATGACATCCTGGTTGCGAGTCACTCCCAACGGGAACACCTCACGCACCTGCGGGCACTGTTCCAGCGGCTCCAGGACCATGGACTCGACGTAAACCCCGCCAAATGCCAGTTTGGCCTCCGCACAATTTCATTCCTGGGGCACCATGTTACCTCGCAGGGCACCACCCCATTTCCCTCTAAGGTGGAGGCCATCCGGCAGTTCCCCCAGTCGCTCACTGTAAAAGGGTTGCAGGAGTTCGTCGGCATGGTTAACTTTTATCATCGTTTCGTGCCGGTGGCGGCGAGGGTCATGTGCCCCATTTCAGTGCCTCACTGGTAAGCCATGGGACCTCGTGTGGTCCACCGAGGCTGAGGCCGCGTTCAACAGCACGAAAGAGGCACTGGCCAAAGCTACCATGCTGGTACACCCGCGGGCAACAGCCTCGAGTGCTCTCATGGTAGACACCTCCAATACGGCCGTGTGTGGGGTGTTGGAGCAGCTCATTGACAGCCTCTGGCAACCGTTAGCAACTGCTAGCCTGTTTCAGCCATCAGCTGAGTCAACTCCTGCGCGTTCGACCGGGAGCTCCTCGCCCTGTACCTGGCCATCTGTCACTTTAGATACTTCCTGGAGGGCTTTACTGACCACAAGCCCTTGAGGTCCGCCTTGGCCAAGGTGTCAGACCCCTGGTCTGCTCGACAGCAGCGACATCTGGCATTCGTGTCAGAGTTCACGACGGACGTACAGCACGTGGCCGGGAAGTTCAACACTGTCCCGCCCGGCCCTCCTGGCTGCGGTGGCCATGGACCATGGTGTGGATTACATAGAGTTTGCTGCAGCACAGCGTTCGGATGACGGGATGGATGGCTACAGGACGGCCGCTCCAGGGTTGCGGTTGGCTGACGTTCCGTTCGGAGCGTTGGTACTGTGCGATGTTTCCACTGGGCCCCCACGCCCCATTGTTCCCGCAGATTGGCGTAGCCGGATTTTTGATGCCATCCATGGCCTGGTCCACCCATCAATCCGGGCGACTTCCGCGCTGGTGCGTCTGGCAGTGCCTCTGGAAGCAGGTTGCGGCTTGGGATAGAGTCTGCATCCCCTGCCAGATATCCAAAGTTCAGCGTCACGTACGGGCCCCAGTGCAAGACTTTGTGGTTCCCTCAGGCTGTTTCCAACACATCCATCTCCTCATGGTCGTGGATCGGTTTACGAGGTGGCCTGAGGCTATTCCGCTGTCGGACACCTCCACCGTGTCTTGTTCCCGGGGTCTTGCGGCCCATTGGATTGCTAGGATCGGGGTTCCGGCAGACATTTCCACCGACCGGGGGGCTCAGTTTACATCCTCATTGTGGGCTTTGTTGGCGAAATTATACGGGGCGCAGTTGCACCACACCACCGCCTATCACCCACAGGCCAACGGGTTAGTGGAACGATTCCATCGCCACCTTAAATCGGCACTAAAGGCACGGCTCACGGCTCTGGACTGGGTCGACCAGTTGCCTTGGGTGCTGTTAGGCATCTGCACAGACCCTAAAGTGGACTTGGATACATCGTCCGCCGAGTTGGTATATGGCTTGACTTTGCGGGTGCCCGGGGAGTCTACCCCGGTGGTTTTGGCGAGTCTCCGGGAGAGAGTGGGTGGCCAGGCCCCTGTTCCTACCTCGTGGCATGGGACTGCCCCAGTGCATGTGCCGCCGGCCCTTAAGAACTGCCTATTTGTGTTTATCCACAGGGATTTGTATCGGGTCCCCACTCCAGCGAATCTATGAGGGTCCATTCCGGATATTGCGTCCCGGCGTCGCGACTTTCCTCTTGGACGTTGGGGGCAGAGAGGAGATCATCTCCATCGCTCGATTTAAGCCGGCCCACCTATGTCAACTATTTTGAAGGAATTGAAATTTGACCCCATTTGTCACATTTTTGTGTGCAGTATTGTAAAAAGACACATATATTAATTATTTAGATGAAGGGATTAAAAATAACATTAGCAAATTTGCAGATGACACAAAGCTGGGTGGCTTTGTGAACTGTGAGGAGGATGGGTTCATTGAGGCCAGTTCATTGGCTATATTTAAGAGGGAGTTAGATGTGGCCCTTGTGGCTAAGGGGATCAGGGGGTATGGAGAGAAGGCAGGTACGGGATACTGAGTTGGATGATCAGCCATGATCATATTGAATGGCGGTGCAGGCTCGAAGGGCCGAATGGCCTTCTCCTGCACCTAATTGCTATGTTTCTATGTTTCTATGCTCTGAGGATGCAGGGTGACTTAGACAGATTGGGTGAGTGGGCAGATGCAGTTTAATGTGGATAAATGTGAGGTTATCCACTTTGGTGGCAGAAACAGGAAGGCAGATTATTATCCAAATGGTGTCAAGTTGGGAAACAGGGAAGTACAATGGGATCTGGGGGACCTTGTTCATCAGTCACTGAAAGTAAGCGCGCAGGTACAGCAGGCAGTGAAAAATGCCAATGGCATGTTGGCCATAACAAGAGGAGTTGAGTATAGGAGCAAGGTGGTCCTTCTGCAGTTGTACAGGGCCCTAGTGAGACCACACCTGGAGTATTGTGTGCACTTTTGGTCTCCATATTTGAGGAAGGGCATTCTTGCTATTGAGGGAGTGCAGCGTAGGTTCACAAAGTTAATTCCCGGGATGGTGGGACTGTTGTATACTCTGGAATTTAGAAAGGTGAGAGAGAGTGGTGAATCTCTGGAACTCTCTGCCACAGAGGGTAGTTGAAGCCAGTTCATTGGCTATATTTAAGAGGGAGTTAGATGTGGCCCTTGTGGCTAAGGGGATCAGGGGGTATGGAGAGAAGGCAGATACAGGATACTGAGTTGGATGATCAGCCATGATCATATTGAATGGCGGTGCAGACTCGAAGGGCCGAATGGCCTACTCCTGTACCTAATTTCTATGTTTCTATGTCTATGTTTCTATGACTTATTGAAACATGTAAGATTATTAAGGGTTTGGACACGCTAGAGGCAGGAAACATGTTCCTGATGTTGGGAGAGTCCAGAACCAGGGGCCTCAGTTTAAGAATAAGGGGTAAGACATTTAGAACAGAGATGAGGAAATACTTTTTCACACAGAGAGTTGTGATTCTATGGAATTCTCTGCCTCAGAGGGTGGTGGAGGTCAGTTCTTGGATGCTTTCAAGAGAGAGTTCAATAGAGCTCTTAAAGATAGCGGAGTCAAGGGATATGGGGAGAGGGCAGGACTGGGGTACTAATTGTGGATGATCAGCCATGATCACATTGAATGGCGGTGCTGGCTCAAAGGGCCAAATGGCCTACTCCTGCACCTGTTGTCTATTGTCACACTGATCTTTCTGTCCTCAGCCTCCTCCATTGTCAGAGTGAGGCCAGATGCAAATGGAGGAACAGCACCTCATATAACTATATAACCATATAACAATTACAGCACGGAAACAGGCCATCTCGACCCTTCTAGTCCGTGCCGAACACGTATTCTCCGCTAGTCCCATATAGCTGCGCTCAGACCATAACCCTCCATTCCTTTCCCGTCCATATAACTATCCAATTTATTTTTAAATGATAAAAACGAACCTGCCTCCACCACCTTCACTGGAAGCTCATTCCACACAGCCACCACTCTCTGTGTAAAGAAGTTCCCCCTCATGTTACCCCTAAACTTCTGTCCCTTAATTCTCAAGTCATGTCCCCTTGTTTGAATCTTCCCTGCTCTCAGTGGGAAAAGCTTATCCACGTCAACTCTGTCTATCCCTCTCATCATTTTAAAGACCTCTATCAAGTCCCCCCTTAACCTTCCGCGCTCCAAAGGATAAAGCCCTAACTTGTTCAACCTTTCTCTGTAACTTAGTTGCTGAAACCCAGGCAACATTCTAGTAAATCTCCTCTGTACTCTCTCTATTTTGTTGATATCCTTCCTATAATTAGGTGACCAAAATTGTACACCATACTCCAGAGTTGGCCTCACCAATGCCTTGTACAATTTTAACATTACATCCCAACTTCTATACTCAATGCTCTGATTTATAAAGGCCAGCACACCAAAAGCTTTCTTTACCACCCTATCTACATGAGATTCCACTTTCAGGGAACTGTGCACAGTTATTCCCAGATCCCTCTATTCACCTGCATTCTTCAATTCCCTACCATTTACCATGTACGTCCTATTTTGATTTGTCCTGCCAAGGTGTAGCACCTCACACTTATCAGCATTAAACTCCATCTGCCATCTTTCAGCCCACTCTTCCAACTGGCATAAATCTCTCAGTAGACTTTGAAAATCTACTTCATTATCCACAACCCCACCTATCTTAGTATCATCTGCATACTTACTAATCCAATTTACCACACCATCATCCAGATCATTGATGTACATGACAAACAACAGTGGACCCAACACAGATCCCCGAGGCACCCCACTAGTCACTGGCCTCCAACCTGACAAACACCATCCACCATTACTCTCTGGCATCTCCCATTCAGCCACTGTTGAATCCATCTTGCTACTCCACCATTAATACCCAACCATTGAACCTTCTTAACCAACCATCCGTGGGGAACCTTGTCAAAGGCCTTACTGAAGTCCATATATACAACATCCACTAATTTACCCTCATCAATTTCCCGAGTAACCTCTTCAAAAAATTCAAGAAGATTAGTCAAACATGACCTTCCAGGCACAAATCCATGTTGACTGTTCCTATTCAGACCCTGTTTATCCAGATGCTTATATATATTATCTCTAAGTATCCTTTCCATTAATTTGCCCACCACTGACGTCAAACTAACAGGTCTATAATTGCTAGGTTTACTCTTAGACCCCTTTTTAAACAATGGAACAACATGCGCAGTACGCCAATCCTCCGGTACTATTCCCGTTTTTAATGACATTTGAAATATTTCTGTCATAGCCCCTGCTATTTCTACACTAACTTCCCTCAATGTCCTAGGGAATATCCTGTCCGGACCTGGAGACTTATCCACTTTTATATTTCTCAAAAGTGTCAGTACTTCCTCTTCTTTGAATCTCATAGTTTCCATAGCTACTCTACTTGTTTCCCTTACCTCACATAATTCAATATCCTTCTCCTTGGTGAATACCGAAGAAAAGAAATTGTTCAAAATCTCCCCCATCTCTTTTGGCTCTGCAGATAGCCGTCCACTCTGACTCTCTAATGGACCAATTTTATCCCTCGTTATCCTTTTGGTATTAATATAGCTGTAGAAACCCTTTGGATTTACTTTCACCTTACTTGCCAAAGCAACCTCATATCTTCTTTTTGCTTTTCTAATTTCTTTCTTAAGATTATTTTTACATTCTTTATACTCCTCAAGCACCTAATTTACTCCATGCTGCCTATAATTATTGTAGATATCTCTCTTTTTCCGAACCAAGTGTCCAATTTCCCTTGAAAATCATGGCTCTTTCCAATTTTTACTATTTCCTTTCAACCGAACAGGAACATAAAGATTCTGTACTCTTAAAATGTCACCTTTAAATGTCTTCCATTTCTCTTCCACATCTTTCCCATAAAACTAACGGTCCCAATTTACTCCTTTTAAATCCTTTCGCATCTCCTCAAAGTTAGCCTTTCCCCAATCAAAAATCTCAACCCTAGGTCCAGTTCTGACCCTCTCCATAATTATATTGAAACTAATGGTATTGTGATCACTGGTCCCGAACTGTTCCCCAACGCATACCTCTGCCACCTGACCTGTCTCATTTCCTAACAGGAGGTCCAGCACCGCCCCTTCTCTAGTAGGTACTTCTATGTATTGCTGCAAAAAACTATCCTGCACACATTTTACAAACTCCAACCCATCCAGCCCATTTACAGAATGTGTTTCCCAGTCTATGTGTGGAAAATTGAAATCTCCCACAATCACTACCTTGTGCTTACTACTAATATCTGCAATCTCCTTACATATTTGCTCTTCCAATTCTCGCTCCCCATTTGGCGGTCTATAATACACCCCTATAAGTGTTGCTACCCCTTTCCCATTTCTCAGTTCCACCCAAATAGCCTCCCTAGACGAGCCCTCTAATCTATCCTGCCAAAGCACTGTTGTAATATCTTCCCTGATAAGCAATGCAACACCTCCACCTCTTGCCCCTCCAATTCTATCACACCTGAAGCAACGAAATCCTGGAATATTTAGTTTCCAATCACAGCCCTCCTGCAACCATGTTTCACTGATCGCCACAACATCATACTTCCAGGTGTCAATCCAGGCTCTAAGTTCATCCACCTTTCTTACAATGCTCCTAGCATTAAAATATACACATTTAAGAAACCCACCCTCTCTTATTCTCTGTTTATTGTATTTTTCTTCTCTCTCCCCTACATTTTGGATCAGAGTGCTACCATTCTCTGCCTCCTGCCTCACACACTGACTGCTAGCTTTCCCAATTTGAGTCCCTCCCCCCAACCATACTAGTTTAAAGTCTCCCCAGTAGCCTTTGCAAATCTCCCCGCCAGGATATTGGTCCCCCTCGAGTTCAAGTGCAATCCGTCCTTTCTGTACAGGTCGCACCTTCCCCAAAAGAGGTCCCAATGATCCAGAAACTTGAATCCATATCCACTGCACCAGTCTCTCATCCACTCATTTATCCTCCACCTCACTCCATTCCTACTCTCACTGTCGCGTGGCACAGACAGTAATCCTGAGATTGTTACGGCTCCCCGGACCTCTGTAGAAGCAAGCCCCGCGCTGTTTTTATACTCACAGCTCCAGGTAACTCCTCCTCGCACCAACGGCTCCCCGGGCCTCTGTAGAAGCAAGCCCCGCGCTGTTTTTATACTCACAGCTCCAGGTAACTCCTCCTCGCACTAACGGCTCCCCGGGCCTCTGTAGAAGCAAGCCCCGCGCTGTTTTTATACTCACAGCTCCAGGTAACTCCTCCTCGCACCAACGGCTCCCCAGGCCTCTTATTTCGCTTGGGCAGCTTACAACGGCCTGACGTATGTGTACGTATTGTCAGTGTAGAGTAGAGAACCAGCATGATCGCATCCGTTGATCTATTGTGGTGGTGGGCAGATTGTAGTGGGTTTCAGGTTTCTAATCACTTTTCAATATCAATATTTTCCCGTTACATATTTTACTGAAAAATCAAAACAAGAGCTACTGGAGGAATATAGCGAGTCAGACAGCATGATTCTGGCCTTGATGCTGCCTCTCCCGTTGAGTTCCCCCTATAGATTGCAGCATCTGCAGTCGCTTGTGCTTCATTAAAAACTTTACTGGTAGGTATTGATCTCTGTGATAAAAGAATGGGTAGACACAATGCTGGAGTAACTCCAGGCAGCATCTCTGGAGAGAAGGAATGGGTGACGTTTTGGGTCGAGGCCCTTCTTCAGACTGAATCAGGGGAAAGGGAAACGGTGATGCAGATATATAGAACAAATGAATGAAAGATATGCCAAAAAGTAACGATGATAAAGGAAACAGGCCTTTGTTAGGTGAGAACGAGTACGGACAATGAGACTCAACAATACTTTGAAGCTGGTATGACTTGGGGGAGGGAAGGATGGGGGAGGGAAATTAGAGAAATCAATCTTCATACCACTGGGTATTCCCGTTCATTCCAACAGGCCTGGCTTGTTGGGCATATCTCAAAGCCTTATTAGTCCCAGTTAGTTGACTTTTTAGGCAGGAGACTATGCGGTCGCCACTTGGTCGCCACATGTTCGCAGGTGATTGCCGGGGAGTTGCCTTCATGGTCTTGAGGAACTGGGAACTAGTCGCGGCCTCATTCTGGGAACAAGTCGCGGCCTCATTATGGGCACCGCAAATTTTTCAACATGTTGAAATTTTTTTTCAACGTGTTCAAAAATTAGCGGCGACCAGAATAAAGCCGCCATGGAGAGTAGCGAGAATTCTCGAGCCGTAGGCGGGCGCCAGGTGGTCGAAGGTTCTCGTAGGTTGTAGCCTTTGCTGACCAGTGAAATTCATTGGTGAAAAAAAACGTAAGCAGTAGTTTTCAGCAGGCATGGAAATCGCTATCAAAACCATGGGGGGGGGGGGGGGGGGGGGGGGGACTGGGGGACACAATTTCTTGGCGGCCACGCACGAATGCTCACACTCACACATGTGAGGCTTCATCAGCCGTGGGCCCTGTGGACGGTAATTAGTGACAGGTGCCGGCAGTCTCCGAAAAAATCGTGTAAGTGGGACAGCCCCTTAATTTTCTATCGAGTCTTCAGCTCCCACTAGTCGAGATGCAGGTGCTTTTTGATAAAAGCATTGAAGCTTTTTCCTAAGGTGGATTTCCTTCTGAAATATAGCAAACTGAATTGATCGTGATTGACTCCAAGTGGCTATTTTATTTCAAGAGTTAAAACTTAATGGCAAGTATTCCAAATGGCACATATAAAAGAAAGCTAACAAACCAATGAAGAAACCATCATTATTGGTATAGTTTTCAGTAGCACTCATTACCTGATTGTCCTCTGGTTTAGTTGTGAACAGGTGTGTTGTTGTCTTGTGGATCGCTGAAAAAAATTACCTGTTAAATTGAAATGTGATTACTAACAATCGCAAACAGCTTTTATAAAGTGTGAATTGCTACAGTATTATATGCATACCATTCAGTTTCTGGAAAGTTAGTGCCATGGAATCATATGGAGAAAAATCATGGGTGACTTTTCTGGTCGGGACCCTTCTTCAGACTTCAACCACTGGAGCTGCTGCCTCACAGCGCCAGAGACCCGGGTTCAATCCTGCCTTTGGGTGCCATCTGTGTAGAGTTTTCCCATTCTCCCTCTGACCATGTAGGTTTCCTCCTGTTCGATCAAGGGCCTCGACCCGAAACGTCACCCATCCTTGAACTCCAGAGAAGCTGCCAGACCATCTGAGTTACTGCAGCACTTTCAGTCTATCTTTGGTATATACCAGCATCTGCAGTTCCTTCCTGCACACTCGTAAAATCATATTATGGTTGTAACACTGAATGAGGCCATTCAACAAGTGGAGTCTACGAAGATTATAAGGAAGGAAAATGTAAGTGGGCAGCATAGTGGTTTAATTCTTTTCAGAGTCTGAGCTAGCTGATCATGCATGCGGCCGCAACTCTGCAGCGGATGGGAACTGATTGCAAAATACATGTTTCACAAAACATGGGGGGTGGGGGGGGGGGGGGTTTTGTCCCTCACCTCTGAAAACATGGAGGGACCCGTTCCCCCCTGGGATAATACAACCCTGGGATTTCCACCCCTGGTTTTTTTCAGAACCATTCATAACCGGCCACGTATTGTTAATTGCTTCTCTCTCCCCCCCATCTCCCCAAAAGTCTTAGGTCTGCAGTCTCTCTCCCCCCCCTTCTCCCCCCCTTCTCTCCCCCCCCCAGTCTCTCCCCCCCCTCTCTCCCCCCCGCTCTCCCCCACCTTCTCCCCCCTGGTTGAAGCTCCCGCCTTCTCTCTCCCCCACCATTCTTCCCCCTCTCCCCCCATCTTTTAAAGGACTTACGTGACCCTTCCCATACACTGTGCTTTCACCGTCTTAATTACAGCGCCAACCTTCCTGTTCATTGCGGTGTGTGTCTGCATGACATTGGCTTTGCACTGTGTGAATTTCACTTAGACAGTGCTCCCTCCTGCATAACAGGCTGGTGAAGGAACCAATGTGTGTGTGTGTGTTCCACTGACAGTTGCCGGCAGTCGCCTGAAAAATCGCCGGTGGGACAGGCCTATTTCTATGAACTAACATAACACAGCCAAATAAGCATAATAGGCTTATATCTGCCACTAAATATGTGGAAACAGGGGACTGCTAATGCTTTGCAAACCCCCCCACAAAATGCTTAAGTATATCAGTGGGTCAAGTAGCATTTCTGGAGAACATGGATATGTGATATTTTAAGTCGGAACCCTTCTTCAGACTGTCCAATCTTCAGGCTTTGCAACTCTCCAATCTCCAGGTCAAGTGAAGGGTTGAAGATATGAATAATGAATAATTTGCAGCAACATCACAATCACGTAGACAAACAAATAAATAGCAGGATTTAGGTTGTGCAAGTCATTTCAAGAATAGTTTTAGGATAATAGCTGTTTCTGAACTTGGTGGTGTGGGACTTCAGACTTCTGTACCTCCTGCTTGACAATAGCTGTGAGAAGAGGGCACAGCCCATGTGTTGGGGATCTTCGATGACAAATCTCACTTTGAGGCAGCACTCAATTTTAATGTGCTGGAATTGTCATACCAGTGTAACCAGTGCAATAGTGCACTCTGCACCAGTTCTCCTCCTTCTCCCCCTTCTACCCCCCCCCCCCGCCCCCCAAGTCTGGCTAATTTCTATAGTGCATCTGTAGGAATTAATTAAAGTATTCTGTGACAGTATTCTCTTTCAAATTCTAAGGAAGCAGAGGTGCTTGCATGCCGCCTTCACAATTACATCAAGGAGTGGGTCTAGAACAGGTCATCCGATATGTTAATGCCCTGGAATTTGGCCCATGGTCTCTTGACATCCCCTTTCTGAAGTCAATGATTAGCTCTTTGATTTTGTTGACGATTAGTGAGAAGTTATTGTTGCTGCACATCAACGTGATGTTTTATCCTGTACGTTGACTCATCACCACTCCTGAGTTGGCCAACAACTGTGGTGTCGTCAACAAATTTATAAATTATGGCATTGGAGATGTGCTTAGCTGCGTAGTCATGGATGTAAAGTGAGTAAAGCAGGAGGCGAAGCACGCAGCATTGAGCTGCATGTGTGGTCACTGAAGAAAATATGTTACTGATCTGCATATGAGGAAGTCAAGGATCCATTTGCAATGAGAAGTACAGGTCCTGGAGCTTGGTAATGAATTTGAAAGGAATGATGGTGTTCAATTCCGAGCTGTAGTCGATGAACAGGCTGACATATGTGTTCCTGTTATCCAGATGTCCAGGGCAGAGCAGAGAGCCAGTGAGATTGAATCAGCTGTTGGCCTGATGTGATGATGGGCAAATTCATGCAGATCCAGGTCATTTCAGAGGCAGGAGTAGAATTGTGCCATAATGAAGCACTTAAACGCCTGTCCCACTTACATGTCCTTGGCAGGCAAATTACGAGACCTCGTGGTCGTGTTGAGCCGCGAAGGTCGCTCGCGATTTCATGCGTACGCACAGCCGTCTGGAGCCCGTGACGTTATTTGAAGATGGACACAAAGCTGGAGTACATCAGTGGGACCGGCAGCATCTCAGGAGAGAAGCAATATATTTCGTGTCGAGACTCTTCGTCAGTCTGAAAAGAAGGGTCATGACCCGAAACATCACCCATTGCTTCTCTCCAGAGATGCTGCCGGTCCTGCTGAGTTACTCCAGCATTTTTTGTCTACTTCAATTTTCTTGGCACCGCTCTGGGAGTAGAAGTGGAGGCGGATCCAGACCCCAACGGCCGTGAGCCCCAGCCCGAGTTTGGCGATCGTTTGCCTGCTTCTGTTGCTGCTGGAGGTGAGACGTTGTGTTGCGCCAGGGTCTTGGGCCTGTCCCACTTTGGCTGTCAGTTCCGCAACAGGCTGTTGGCGCGCAAAGATTTTGTTCACTACAACAATTTCGGAGCCCCTCGCGACGTCGAGCACAACTACATACCCCTCCGCGATTCTCAGTGGGACTGGCCCCACGCGGCCATAAGATGGTCGTGCGCCTCAACGCGACCATGAGGTCGCGTAATTTGCGTGCCAAGGACACGTAAGTGGGACAGGCCCTTTACAGTGGAAATGTGCTACCAGACGGCAGTCATTGAGGCAGGGCACCTTGTTTTTCTTTGGCATTAGTATGAAAGATGCCCTTTTGAAGCAGGTAGGAATCTCAAATGGCAGAAGCGAGAGGTTGAAGATATTCTTGATTACTCCAGCCACATAGGTCTTTGGCATTCAGTCAGGTACGCCATCTAGAACATTAATAGCAGAGCATTTTTTCTCTATAGCCACTTCTTTGAAAACTGGGATATAGACATTAAGTCCTCAGCATTTATCAGTTTTAAGGTTTATCGGCATCTCTAGTTTTTTTTACTAAATCTAATGTTTATTTTATTTCTTTGGTACCACTGGTGCATTGGTTCTCTATTACAGTATATATGGGAGGTTTTGTGTGTCTTCTATGAAAGCAAAGTATTTGTTTAATTTAGTCAGTTCTGACAAATGTAAACTCTGGTAGACAAAAATTCTGGAGAAACTCAGCGGGTGAAGCAGCATCTATGGAGCAAAGGAAAGAGGCAACATTTTGGGTCGAAACGTTTCCTTCGCTCGATAAATGCTGTCTCGCCCGCTGAGTTTCTCCAGCATTTTTATCTACCTTCGTTTTTCCAGAATCTACAGTTCCTTCTTCAACAAATGTTAACTCTGCCTGTCTTTCCATGGATGATGCTGAATGTTTACAGCATTTTCTGATTTTATTTCACATTTCAAGCATCTAATTTTCATTATTTAATTTCTCTGCCATTTCCTTATTCTCCATTATCAATTCTCCTCTGTTTTCTTTTGCCCTCACCAATCTTTTTCCATCTAGTTTTGATGGAAGGTCATTGACCTGAAAAGTTGATTTATTTTCTCTCCCAAATGTACAGATGGGTACATTTGTATAGTAAATTACTAGCCAAGTAGCGAGGGCTCTGGATCATTGATCCAACAACGTTAATTTAAATACCACTTTGACATTCTTAAATTCAAGAAATCAAGTCACTTTGTTGGTAATGCTGGCATTTATAGTGCATTCTAATTATCCCTGAAATGAGGCAACAATTAAAACTCGACACATCAGTGGGTGTGCAGTCATAAGCAGGCCAGTCTGCCTGAAGACCTTAAAGGACACAAAGGAACCTGAAGATATTTCACAATTTTGTGGGTTTACAGCTCCTCTTTCTGAAGCTACTTTCTTAGGTTCCAGATTTTATTTTAATTACTTGTATTTAATTTCATTTGGTATTGAAATTCCCATACTGCCATGGTGGGGTTCACCTCATGTCTCCAGATCCAAATTTCTGTCTGCTGCTCCAGTCATTTAACGATTGTACCATTGTATTCACAGAATTTATATTAGTCATTTAAATATTGCCTCAGGCTCCTTATTTCAAAGAGGAAAAGCACAGCATGTCCACTTCCTCCTTTATAGCTATAATTGTCAGCTGTAGCAAAACCTTCGTACATCTCCTCTGTAACCTCTCCAGCATTGTCAAGTCTTTATTATACCTCCATCACAAGGGTACTAGAAAATAACCATTAGATCTTTGGCTATTTATTCCTTTGCTTTTCTTAAGATCCTGGGATGCATTGTGAGCCTAGCATGTTGAAGATCCTGGCCCTTTTTAGTGTCCTCGTTCTCTATTATTTCCAGTTTTTAATATTCTTCTTCATTTATGTCAAATTCCATCATCGCTTCCTCTGAATACTGACACAAGATGTTGTTGGTTCTTCTGCTTTGGTTTTAATCGACCCTAATGCTTGCTTTGAAATGAATTGCATCACCACCTGCTCCTGTTTGGTGAGTAAGAATGCTGAACCCTGATCAATCCCTCATCCTGTCTATTTTTCCTCTTGTCAACATTACCTGAAAACTGTAAATTTGCATATGTAAAACACATAGCTGTAACTGGCCACCACGCCCCATCAAAACAAAAGATGAAGCATACAAATATCAAAACAAAAGATGAAGCGTACAAATTAGCCAGAAAAAGCAGCCTACCAGAGGACTGGGAGAAATTCAGAGACCAGCAGAGGAGGACAAAGGGCTTAATTAGGAAAGGGAAAATAGATTATGAAAGAAAACTGGCAGGGAACATCAAAACTGACTGCAAAAGCTTTTATAGATATGTGAAGAGAAAAAGATTAGTTAAAACAAATGTAGGTCCCTTGCAGTCAGAAACAGGTGAATTGATCATGGGGAACAAGGACATGGCAGACCAATTGAATAACTACTTTGGTTCTGTCTTCACTAAGGAAGACATAAATAATCTGCCGGAAATAGCAGGGGACCGGGGGTCAAATGAGATGGGGGGAACAAAGTGAAATCCAGGTTAGCCGGGAAGTGGTGTTAGATAAATTGAATGGATTAAAGGCCGATAAATCCCCAGGGCCAGATATGCTGCATCCCAGAGTACTTAAGGAAGTAGCCCCAGAAATAGTGGATGTATTAGTGATAATTTTTCAAAACTCTTTAGATTCTGGAGTAGTTCCTGAGGATTGGAGGGTAGATAATGTAACCCCACTTTTTAAAAAGGGAGGGAGTGAGAAAACAGGGAATTACAGACCAGTTAGTCTAATGTCAGTAGTGGGGAAACTGCTAGAATCAGTTATTAAAGATGGGATAGCAGCACATTTGGAAAGTGGTGAAATCATTGGACAAAGTCAGCATGGATTTATGAAAGGTAAATCATGTCTGACGAATCTTATAGAATTTTTCGAGGATGTAACTAGTAAAGTGGATAAGGGAGAACCAGTGGATGTGTTGTATCTGGACTTTCAGAAGGCATTCGACAAGGTCCCACATAAGAGATTAGTATACAAATTTAAAGCACACGGTATTGGGGGTTCAGTATTGATGTGGATAGAGAACTGGTTGGCAGACAGGAAGCAAAGAGTAGGAGTGAACGGGTCCTTTTCACAATGGCAGGCAGTGACTAATGGGGTACCGCAAGGCTCAGTTCTGGGACCCCAGCTATTTACGATATATATTAATGATTTGCACGAGGGAATTGAATGCAACATCTCCAAGTTTGCGGATGACACGAAGCTGGGGGGCAGTGTTAGCTGTTAGGAGGATGCTAGGAGGCTGCAAGGTGACTTGGATAGGCTGGGTGAGTGGGAAAATGCATGGCAGATGCAGTATAATGTGGATAAATGTGAGGTTATCCACTTTGGTGGCAAAAACAGGAAAGTAGATTATTATCTGAATGGTGGCCGATTAGGAAAGGGGGAGATGTAACGAGACCTGGGTGTCATGGTACACCAGTCATTAAAAATAGGCATGCAGGTGCAGCAGGCAGTGAAGAAGGCGAATGGTATGTTAGCTTTCATAGCAAAAGGATTTGAGTATAGGAGCAGGGAGGTTCTACTGCAGTTGTACAGGGTCTTGGTGAGACTACACCTGGAGCATTGCGTACAGTTTTGGTCTCCTAATCTGAGGAAAGACATTCTTGCCATAGAGGGAGTACAGAGAAGGTTCACCAGACTGATTCCTGGGATGTCAGGACTTTCATATGAAGAAAGACTGGATGGACTCGGTTTGTACTCGCTAGAATTTAGAAGATTGAGGGGGATCTTATATAAACTTACAAAATTCTTAAGGGGTTGGACAGGCTTATTGCAGGAAGATTGTTCCCGATGTTGGGGAAGTCCAGAACAAGGGGTCATAGTTTAAGGATAAGGGGGAAATCTTTTAGGACCGAGATGAGGAAAACTTTTTTCACACAGAGAGTGGTGAATCTCTGGAATTCTCTGCCGCAGAAGGTAGTTGAGGCCAGTTCATTGGCTATATTTAAGAGGGAGTTAGATGTGGCCCTTGTGGCTAAAGAGATCAGGGGGTATGGAGAGAAGGCAGGAACAGGATACTGAGTTGGATGATCAGCCATGATCATATTGAATGGCGGTGCAGGCTCGAAGGTCCGAATGGCCTACTCCTGCACCTATTTTCTATGTTTCTATGTATCACCTTTCCACTGTCCCTATTAAGCTAAATTTGTTACAAGTGTGAATGAACATAAATTTTCTTCACTGAAATATTTGCCTCTGCAAAGCTATTGTGTGTTCTTACAGCTGCACCTTATATTGCGTACCCACCAACTTCATCCTTCTCCTTCACAGAAGAGACTAAATCAGGACATTTGCAACCTCATGACCATATCTGACCTAAGATGAGTTTTTAACTTATCAATTATTAAGGCAGGTAGACAGAAATTCTGGAGAAACTCAGCGGGTGGAGTGAAGGAATAGGTGATGTTTTGGGTTGAGACCCTTATTCAGACTGATGTGGGGGTGGGGGTGGGGGGGGGCGGCAGGAGGGCAGGAGGGCGGGAGGGCGGGAAGAAGAGAGGAAGAGGCAGAGACAGTAGGCTGTGAGAGAGCTGGGAAGGGGAGGGGAAGGAGGAAGAAAGCAAGGACTACCTGAAATTAGAAAAGTCAATGTTCATGCTGCTGGGGTGTAAACTGCCCAAGCAAAATATGAGTTGCTGCTCCTCCAATTTGCGGTGGGACTCACTCTGACCATGGAAGAGACCCAGGACAGAAAGGTCAGACTCGGAATGGGAGGGGGAGTTGAAGTGCTGAGCCACCAAGAGATCAGGTTGGATAATGCGAACTGAGCGGAGGTGTTGGGAGAAGCAATCGCCAAGCCTGCGCTCGATCTCACCGATGTAGAGCAGTTGACACCTAGAGCAGAGGATAATAATAATAATAATAATAATGCATTTTCTTTTCGGGCGCCTTTCAAATCTCAAGGACACCTTACAAAAAAAGAAGAGAAAAAAACATATAGTCGGAGAAAAATAAATAATAAGGACATCATCAATACACAAATTAAAGATAGAAATCGCTCCAAAGACACAGAATCAAAAAATCAAAAAAACACAACGTGAAGAGAGAGCAGCGGCAGCTAAAGCGCGCCAGCGTCCACTCTCCCTTCCGACAAAGGATGCAATTGATGAGGTTGGAGGAGGTGCAAGTGAACCTCTGCCTCACCTGGAAAGACTGCTTTGGTCCTTGGATGGAGCCGAGGGGGGAGATAAAGCGACAAGTGTAGCATTTCCTGCAGTTGCAAGGGAAAGTACCAGGGAGGGGGTAGTTTAGGTGAGAAGGAAAGAATTGACCAGGGAGTTACGGAGGGATTGTCTCTGCCGAATGCCGAAAGGGGAGGAGATGGCAAGATGTGGCCAGTGGTGGGATCCCGTTGGAGGCAAAAATGTTGGAGGATTATCTGTCTTATGTGACGGCTGGTTGGGTGGAAGATGAGAACAAGGGGGACTCTGCCCTTGTTACGAGTGGGGGGATGGGGAGTGAGAGTGTAGCTACGGGATATAGAGGAGACCCTGGTGAGAGCCTCATCTATAGTCTAAGAGGGGAACCCCCGTTCCCTAAAGAATGAGGACATCTCCAATGCCCTGGTTTGGAACCACTCATCCTGGGTGCAGATGCGGCATAGACAGAGGAATTGGCAGTAGGGGATAGAGTCCTTACAGGAAGCAGTGTGTGAAGAAGTGTAGTCCAGATAGCAATGGGAGTCAGTGGGTTTATAGTAGATGTCGGTCAGTAGTCTGTTACCTGCGATGGAGATAGTGAGATCTAGATACGGTAGGGAAATGTCGGAAATGGTCCACGTGAATTTGAGTGCCGGATGGAAATTAGTGGTGAAAATGTCAGTGAGTTCTGCATGGGTTCAGGAGGTAGCACCAATGCAGTTGTCAATGTAGGGGAAGTAGAGTTTGGGGAAAGGGCCACAGTATGCCTCGAACAATGATTGTTCGACATACCCTACAAGAGGCAGGCATAGCTAGGGCCCATGCGCGTGCCCATATTGGATTTGGAGGAAATGGGAGTAGTCAAAGGAAAGGTTATTGAGGGTAAGGACCAGCTCCAGTAGGCGGAGGACAGTATTGGTAGACGAGGATTGGTTGGTTCTGTGGTCGAGGAAGAAATGGACGGCTTTAAGACCCTCCCGGTGGGGGATGGAGGAGTAGAGTGACTGGACATCCATGGGGAAGATGAGGGAGTGGGGGCCTGGAAAACGGAAGTCATGGAGGAGACAAAGAGCGTGTGAGGTGTCTTGGACATAGGTAGGGAGGAATTTGACCAGGGGGGATAGGATGGAGTCGAGGTATGTGGAAATAAGTTTGGTGGGACAAGAACAAGCAGAAACAATGGGTCTGCCAGGACAGTCAGGTTTGTGGATTTTGGGGAGAAGGTAAAATCGCAGCGTGTTTTTAGTTATGTGCTATTGCCTGATTCTTCTATGCCTCAACTCACTGCTGCTAAACATTCACGCATGTCTTTGTTGCATTTTAGATTTGACTATTTGAATGCGAGGTTAAAAGCTCTTTCATCTATATTATGAATATTCTGAATCTTTCTTTGAGGAAAAACAACTCAATTAGATGAATTAGTAAGTCTGTAAAAGGCTTACCCATCAGCTTAGTGTTCAAATTGTAATCATTAGTGAAAATAGTATTTTACTGACCAGGTGGTGCCGCACATTGGCTGCCTCGCCAACAGTCTGTCTCGTACCTTTCTCCCTTTGCCGTGTTTTAGTCTGTAGTTAAATGTTATTTTAGTATATTTTTAGTTTTGTATTATGTGGGGGCTGGAGGGAGGGAGGGGGGGGGGGGGGGGGAAACGTTTTTAAATCTCTTCGCTCGACGAAAATTCAACTTTTTCCTTATCATATCTCCGTCTGCATTGTGGCCTAACATCGTGGAGCTGGCAGCCTCTTGCTGAGGATCGACCTTGGGAGCTCCACCCGCAGGAGCCTGCGGATATAATATCATGGAGCTGGCGGTCCCTTTGCCAGGGATCGACCTTGGAAGCTCTAACAGCGGTAGCCTGCGGACTTTAACATCGTGGAGCTCGCGTTCCCTGGTTAGGGATCGGCTTCCGGAGCTCCAAGCCGCAGGAGCTTCGACGGCCCCGATCATGGGACCTTCGATCGCCCCGACATGGGGGCTTCTTCAATATCAGTGGATATCAACGGCCACGACTGCGGAAGTTTCAATCACCCCGACTGTGGATGGTTCAACTCCCCCGAAAAAGGGAAAAGGAGATAGGACTTTATTGCCTTCCATCACAGTGGGGAATGTGGAGGAGCCGCTGTGATGGATGTTTATGTACATTTTTAATGTGGTTGCGTGTTTTTGTTTTTTTGGTATGACACAAAGGATGCAATGATATATCGCAGTCAACCCTTTTTATGTTACAACCTTTAGGCTTCAGCTTGCATGCTTCAGCTTGTCTGCAAGTGTACCCATGATTCTGACTGTTACCGGCCTTGACTCCCTAACAGTGACCGGCCCACATTCTGGACTCCTGCTTCACTTGCAAAGCTAGCCACATTCATGACTCTTAATGTTAACTAAATTAAACCCAAAATATCAATATTTCACGACTTTCCAGCTCGACATCAAAAGCACCCCTCCCCGTGTCAAGTAGGATTCACTGCACCATAGGAAAAGTCTCTGGAGAAACATGCTATATTTACCGTCACCCCCCCAGAAGTACGTGGCAGAAATTGTGACAATGTAGATCTGAGGATAGCAAGTTTACAGATAACTTGGACATCGCATAATACCTGATTCATCTAAACTTAACTTTAGCCCTGGAGCAGGTTATTTCATGCTGAAAGCCAAGGTAGTTGATTAACTTTTGTCCATAAACTTGCCTGTATTTTCTGAAATTCAAAATACTTTTCTACATTTTTTTCATTCTTAACTTCTGGATACGATTTCTTATTTGATGTGCAGGTTTAGGTTTATTGTCATGTGTGCTGAGGTACAGGTAAAAGTTTTGTTCGAAACCACAAGACATAGGATTACGCCATTCGGCCTTTCGAGACTGCTCCGCCATTTGACGTCTAATCAATGTAGTTGGTCCACGACAGATCATTGTTAATATTAATGCCAAGGATCTTGAAGCTATAGGCCACTTCCACTTTGGAACCTTTGATGCTGATTGAGCATGTGCTCCACCATGCTTTACTCATATGTATTATATCTGAATAAGCTGCTATATATCAAACTTAAAGTATCTTCTTATAATAATATTTCCACAAATAACGTTTGGTTACCCTACTATAGAAAATACGTCATTGAGCTGGAAAGAATACAAAGCAGATTTACGATAATGTTGCCAGGACTCAAAGGCTGGAGAGATTGGGCAGGCTATGTCTATGTTCCTTTGAGCATAGGAGACTGAGGGGTGATCATATGCGGGTGTATAAAATCATGAGGAGCACAGATAAGCTGAATATATATTTTTCCCCATAGAAGGGGAATCAAAAAGTATAAGGCATAGGTTTAAGATGTAAGGTGAAATTATTTTAATGAACTGGGGGTGGTGTGTGTATGGTGTGAACTGTCAGAGAAAGGGATTGAGTGAGGATGAATAACAACATTTAAAAGATGGGAAAGGTTTAGAAGGATATTGGCCAAATGCGACTAGCTTAAATGGGCATCTTGGTTGGGCCGAAGGACCTGTTTCTATGCTGTATTACTTATCACTCTAAAAGACCATCAGGGCCTGAAAAGTAATGGCAAAATAGAAAAAGTGGAGATGTGAAGGTTCAATATAAATCACTTGCAGTCCCTGAATGCCAATCGTTTGTGTGCAGTTTTGGTCTCCTAATTTGAGGAAGGACATTCTTGCTATTGAGGGAGTGCAGTGTAGGTACACCAGGTTAATTCCCAGGATGACTGGACTGACATGTGATGAAAGAATGGATTTACTGGAATTTAGAAGGATGAGAGGGAATCTTATAGAAACATATACAATTCTTAAAGGAGTGACAGGCTAGATGCAAGAAAAATGTTCCCGATGTTGAGGGCGTCCAGAACCAGGGGTCACAGGTTAAGAATAAGGGGTAAGCCATTTAGGACAGAGATGAGGAAAAACGTTTTCACACAGAGAGTTGTGATTCTGTGGAATTCTTTGGCACAGAAGGCAGTGGAGGCCAATTCACTGGATGTATTCAAAAGAGAGTTAAGGGGCTGTCCCACTTGGGCGACCTAATTGGTGAGTTTCGAAGAGTTTGAAAAAATGACATGTTGAAGACCTCCTTCATCTATGAAGAAGACCTCCTTCGACTATGTTGAAGCTTAGCTTCGACTAGCTACGACTAACTTTGGGGAAATTGGACACCGAATAGTGGAGAGTGAAGACTATCTCCTTCGACCTCCCTTCGACTATGATGAAGACTATCTACGGCTACCTTCGACTACCCTTGATTACCTACGACTAACATGCAAACTTACTACGACCTACTACGACTAAACCTACGAGTAAAAAAAGTATAGATTTTTTCCAAGGCGACCTTTTTTTACTCGCGGGCATTTTTTAACATATTGAAAAAAACGCTGCGACCTAGCTGAGGCCTCGAGCACACGGAGACCACTCTTGAGCATGAAGGAGAGTTACGAAGGCCTCCTATGACCTCGTGTCGACCATGCTGCGAGTATGAGTCGAGGGCAAACTCGCCAGAACTTGCGAATTAGGTCGCCCAAGTGGGACAGGACCTTTAGATATAGCTCTTCGGGCTAACGGAATCAAGAGATATGGGGAGAAAGCAGGAACTGGGTACTGAATTTGGATGATCAGAAATGATCATATTTAATGGCGGTGCTGCCTCAAGGAGTCAAATGGCCTACACCTGCACTTATTTTCTCTGTTTCTATGTTTATAATTTCCAATCCAGAGATTGATATACTGTAGCTCAAGCGTAGTCAAGATATTGCTCAGAGTCTTTGCTTGGATGCATTTAATTATGAAGAGACAGAAAGTCTGAATAAATATTGCTTAAATTTGTTTGTGTAATAAAACAACATGCAATTAAATGGTGCCTCCAACAGTAAGTGATAAGAGGGCAAATGAAGATTATATTATTTAAATCAATTGATGTGGGGAAATGTGGCATATTAATTTTTGAAGAAAATATGTTGTGTTAATGCTTCCTCTGCTCATAACCATTAGTCTGTATGTAATCTATGTAAAATAGAAAAATAATGTGTACAAGGCATTGTTTCAGTACATCTTCAAAGGATCAGAGGGGTAAAACACTGGCTGAGCCTGTATCTACACTGTGATTAAATGTTATGCAGTACAATTGCACCCTGATGTTCAAGTAACTGAAATCACTTGAGAGTGTGACAAATTATTGCTTGGTGGGATGGAGGTGCAATTAAAGGGAGAAGAATCAGAAATGGATGAAAATTAGGAAACACGCTGAAAAAAAGACACAAATTGCTGGAATAACTTAGCAGATCAGGAAACATCTATGGAGAACATGGATAGGTGATATTTTTGGGTCAGGACCTTTCCTCAGAATGATTGTAGTTGGGGAGAGAAAGCTGGAAGAGGTGTCGTGATGGGCCAATGTCTGGAAAGTAATGGATAGATACAGGTGAGGGTGGTTTTGATTGCTAGATGGTTGGACAAAGGCTCGAGATGAATAGACAAATGTTTGTGATATATGAAGATAGGAGGGAAGTGTGAAATGTGAAGCTGGAGGAAGGAATATAGGTGGGTGGGATGGAATTGTAAGAGAATTTCTCGCATAATTCCACCTCCACTTTCCCCTTTTCCCCCGTCCCCATCATCTTTATTCCTTCCTCTGGTTTGGAATTTCATGCATCTTCTCTCCTTATCTCACCACCTTTTCTCTTTTCATCTGTGGCCTTTATCCAACGATTTGGCAATAATAACCCTGCCAATCACTTGCCAGTCTTTATCCCGCCCCCCACTTCCAGCTTTCTGCCCCCATGAAAATTAGTAGGACGAAGGGTACCGACACAAAACAAGTTCTATCCATGTTCCCCAGAGTTGATGCCTGACTTGCTGAGTTACTCCAGCACATTGTTTATTTTTGTAAATCAGCATCTGCAGTTGCCTGTCTGCAGGTAGAAATGCTGACTTTGTTTGTCTAACTGGTTTATTCAAGTCTAGGCTGTCATTTTCAGAACTTATCATCCTTCCAGGCATCTCAGTGTGTGCAATACCTGTTCTTTTAATTCCTTTCCCATCATTCATGTTCCCAAGCGCTGCTTTTATTTTCAGTTAGAGTTCTGTGCTTGATATGGATTATTGTACAATGAGGAGTCCAAAGACCAATTGGATTTGCAAACATGTCCGATCCTCTCCCAAGCAGAACTGAACTGCTAATCGCATGTCATTTAAATTCTCTGCATCACTTCGGGGATCCTGGGCAATGAAACTTCAGGTAAGTTCGAACAACAGTACCCCATCTTCCGACTATTAGTCTTTGGACTCCAATTAACATTGTTGGATATTCAATATTACCTGTCAACATTCACCCCACATGAACAATTTCAGACAGTTATTCTGTATTCACTCCTCCAGATTATAAGGTATGGAAACAAGCTCTTCGACCCAACTCCCCCACACCAGCCAACAATGTCCCAGCTACCCTAGTCCCACTTGCCTGCGCTTGGTCCATAACCCTCCAAACCTGTCCTATCCATGTACCTGTCCAACTGTTTCTTAAAAGATGGGATAGTCCCAGCCTCAATTACCTCCTCTGGCAGCTTGTTCCGTACACCTACCACCCTCTATGTGAAAAAGTTACCCCTCAGATTCCTATTAAATCTGTTCCTCTTAGATGCTCAGAAGAGATTAAAAAGATCAATAGAAACTAAGAGAGGGTAAATGAAAAAAAGGGCAAATCATGCAAGCAGAATGGTGGTTTTGAATGGAATTTACAGTGTATAGATACACGATAAAGGGATAACGTTTAGTGCAAGGTAAAGCCAGTAAAGTCCGATCAAAGATAGTCCGAGGGTCACCACTGAAGTAGATAGTAGTTCAGGACTTCTCTCAACACCCAATATGACCCTAATAAACTGGGTTCCAACAAAGGTAGCAAATATGATGCAGTGATCTAAATGATGATGTAGAGAACTGATAAATTACAATTAACAGGAAGGAGCACAAAGGACAGGAACTGGTATCAATGTTATCAATCAGATGGGGCCTGTACATTTGACCCCAGTTTAGTTTAGAGATACAGCACGGAAACAGGCCCTTCGGCCGACCGAGTCCGCACTGACCAGTGATCCACACACACACACTAACATTATCTATTTATACCAAGCCAATTAACCTACAAACCTGTACATCTTTGTAGTGTGGGAGGAAACCGAAGATCTCAGTGAAAACCCACACAGGTTATGTGCAGAACGTACAAACTCCATACCGCAAGCACCCTTAGTCAGGATCGAACCCGGGTCTCTGGTGCCGTAAAGCAGTAGCTCTACCTTTACGCCACAGTGCCGCCCAAGAGTCAAGATCTGTAAACAAACTGTGGGTAGCTACTCAAAGAAGGGATACCTGGTTGTTGGTAACCATTAGAAATTCAATTTATGATATCCAACTTCTACAAGACAAGCCATATACCACAAGATGTGTATTATCTATTTAGCATACTGAATAGATAGTTGGGTTCAGAGTAGCTTTTAAAAATTATTCTGAGGAAGTAGAAAGGGAATATGTGATTGTGACAAATGATCTGCTTTTCGCAGAGCTGCCCAGAATGTTTTCATTCATGTAAGGTCATTTAAGAACAGTAGAATAATGTGAGAAGCACATGCATCGGTCACCCTTCTTGCCTATCCAGTTTAACCCAATAATCTCCTCCATGGAAACATCCCTTGCATCATTATGAAGAAGCTATAAGGTAACCTCTGACCTCATAACTGAGAGTGGGGAAACTGGTGCAATACAACATTTATGATTCAAGTAAGAACAGGACCTTCATCCTCAAAGTGCTTTTCATACATCCTGCAAATATAAAGATTGACTCTTATTTTTCCAGTGCTCTGATGTAGAATGCCTTAAATTCAGCAGGCGCAGAACTCGGGTTCTCATCCCCAGTCCAACTCTTGGTAAGTAACACATGAGTGCTTAACTTACAAATGTTCACTTAGAGTCATAGATAGTCATAGATTAATACAGCGTGGAAACAGGCATTTCGGCCCAACTCGCCAACACCAGCCAACAATGTCCCAGCTACTCTAGTCCCATTTGCCTGCGCTTGGTCCATAACCCTCCAAACCTGTCCTATCCATGTACCTGCCCAACTGTCTCTTAAAAGATGGGATAGTCCCAGTCTCAATTACCTCCTCTGACAGCTTGTTCCCTACAACTACCATCCTCTCTGTGAAAAAGTTACCCTTCAGATTCCTATTAAATCTTTTCCCCTTCAACTTGAATCTGTGTCCTGTGGTCCTTGATTCTCCTACTCTGGGTAAAATATTCTGTGCATCTACCCAATCTATTCCTTCATGAATTTGTATACCTCTATAAGATCTCCCCTCATCCTCCTACGCTCCATGGAATAGAGACCCAGCCTACTCAACCTCTCCCTCTAGCTCACACCCTCTAGTCCTGGCAACATCCTTGTAAATCTTTTCTGAACTCTTTTAAGCTTGACAATATCTTTCCTTTAACATGGTATGAAAGATCTTCTTCTTCTTGCGTATGGCGTGCACAGCCTAAAGTTGTAGGACAACTTGTTCTATTTGATCTTATTTGATTGTGTACGCCGGGTTGATTGCATTCGTCGAAACAGGGCGGACCACGTGCAGGTTGCATTCTTCCACCCCTTATGAAAGATATGTTATCTGGACTGAACTGAACACAATATTCTAAATGCGGTCTCACCAACGTCTTATAGAACTGCAAATTCTATACTCAATACACTGACTGATGAAGGCCAAAGTGCCTGCATAGTGGCAGTCATGGCCACAGCTGCACAAGGCAGCGTGTTAAGTAGTGACTAACAATAGGGGGGTGAAGGGGACCCGGTGGGAGGCCATTAAGAACAAAGGGGGAACCGGCGGGGTGGGAGTCTGATGCCGTGTGTGGCGGCAAGCAGTTTGAAGAAGGGTCTTGTCCCGCTACCTCACCTATTCCTTTTCTCCAGAGATTCTATCTGACCCGCTGAGTTACTCCAGCCTTTTTGTGTGCAACTTCGGTTTAAACCATCGTCTGCAGTTCCTTCCTTCACAGTAGATTAGAATGTTATGTGAACTTTTGTTACTCTGTCAGTGCCAGAAACGTGGTAATACTTGTGTACTGCCAAAGTGATGTCTGGGTTGTATGCAAAACAAAGCATTTCACCGTTCCCAAGTACATGTGACAATAAAATATCATTGAATTTTGAAATGTGTAGCTGAGATATCACATCAATGCTCTCTACCACAATAATCCTTCTAATGGTCTAAGTCCCCCCAGCTGCAATTGTTTGGGGAGGATTTTAGTGCCGATCATTGTGCAATCATGAAGTTAAGATTAAAGGTACCTGTGGTATTATGTAAAGGGACAGACATATTGCTATCCATAGAGTACATGATCTTCATGGACTCGTCAGGTTTGACTGGTAGATATTTCACAGTTGGCCAACCTAAAAATAAACTTGACTTGACTTGAAAATGCCTATGAATTATGAATAAAAGATTCCTAAATTCTCCATAGGATCATGGTTGATGTACATGAAGGACCTGCCTGTACAAACATACATTATCTGCCGATATCTAATCATGATATTTAATCTTTTCCACAATGGTCTCCCAGCTGCAGCATTCATGGTCCAACTCAGCAAAGTTTGGAGAACAGTGTGCTCTCTGTGAATTCTTCACTGCTATCCCTGTTACCTCGACTTGCTTCTCTTGCTCATGTGGTGTGAATCATACCCAAGTATCTGTCTCATTAAACCCTCTTAAATCTAGATATCTGAGATGATGCATGGTTAATGCAAATATTGTGGGAGTGCAGCCATTGACTGAATCGATTCTGAGGATTTATCACCATTAATTTTCTCTTGTTTTTGCTGACCCAAACAGAGAGCAAAAACAAGTTAGTACAAGAATTATGATGTAACTTATGAGGTCCAGGATACAATGGTCATCTATTGACAGTAAGTTAACATAACTAAGTATTATCTCTCTAGTAAGTTAGTAATATTTAACTGTATCATCAGCTAAATGCAAAATTACCCTATCTCCCACTAAAAGACATGTGGAATCGAAACTAATCTGTTTTGGAAAAGATGGGTATGCAAAAAGTCTTTATTTCGGGAATGAAAATAAAGAAGTTACCCGAGTCGCTAAAAACGGCCAAATACAACGATGTTGGTTCTACACGCGTGGCGCTAGAATGTTACAGCAAAAAGCATAAAACACCCGTGCTCATGTGACTTCTCCAGCCAATCATGAGGGTTCAATTATACAGAGCCACCACCAGGTGTCGCTACAGGATCCCCCCAGAACCCGAGGTACGGAACCGAGTGGGGGGCTGGACATGGCGACCGGAACATGTGGTAAATGAAGACGGGGCAGGCCTAACAGAGGGGGCTGGCAGAACAAAGCAGGGTGGGAGGGGGACCATAACAGGGTGTGAGGAACAGAAGTAACCGGAGCGGGGTAAACAGGCACAACAGGTGTCTCCGGAACGGCCAGCGGATGGCCCCTACGCTGAGGCTGCGCCACCACCACCGGGCTGTCGACGTCCAGGTGAGCTGCTTTGAGACAGGCGGCACAGACGATTTCCGCTCAGCCCCCCATGTCCAAGGTGAAAGTTGTGACGCCAGGGCGCAACACCCGGAACGGCCCTTCGTAGATGCGCTGCAGCGGGGACCGGTGCGAATCCCTGTGGACAAAAATGAAATAAACAGTTCTGCAGGACTGGCGGCATGTGGACTGCGGTTGTCCCATGCCACGAGGTAGGCACCGGAGCCAGGCCGCTTACCCGCTCCCGGAGAGTCGCCAACGCCGCCGGGGCAGATTCCGCAGGGAGAAAATCCCCGGGCACCCGTAAAACTGAGCCGTACACTAACTCGGCGGACGATGCATCTAAATCCGTTTTGGGGGCCGTGCAGATGCCTAATAACACTCAAGGCCACTGGTCGACACAGTCCGGACCTGTGAGCCCTGCCTTCAGCGCCATCTTGAGGTGGTGGTGGAACCACTCAACGAGATCGTTAACCTGGGGGTGATAGGCAGTGGTGTGTTGCAACCGCGGCCTGTACAATCTTGCCAGTGAAGTCCACAATGAGAAAGTGAACTGTGCCCCCCGGTCGGTAGAGAAATGTCTGCCGGAACTCCAAATCGAGCAATCCAATTGGTCGCAAGGGACCGGGAACAAGACGTGGCGGAGATGTCCGAAAGCGGAATAATTTGCCAGTCTATCCTAGCAAATTCCCATCACATACCTTCAATCTCCTTTATTCAATTTCAGGACCCTAGTTTCTGAATTAACCGTGTCACTCTCCATCCTAATACAGAATTCCACCATATTATGGTCACTGTTGCCCAAGGGGCCTTGCACAAGATCGCTAACTAATCCTTCCTCATTATACAATACCCAATCTAGGATGGCCTGCCCTCTAGTCAGATCTTCCACATATTGGTTTAAAAAACCACCCCGTATACATTCCAGGAAATCCTCCTCCTCAGCACTGTTACCAATTTCGTTGGCCCAATCTATATGTGGATGAAAGTCACCCATGATAACTGCTTTACCTTTCCTACACACATTCCAATGTTCCTGCTGGATGCTATCCCCAACCTCCCTACTGCTGTTTGGTGGTCTGTATACAACTTCAACAAGTATTTTCTGCCCTTGGCTATTTCGCAGTTCTATCCATACCGATTCTACAGCATCCAAGCTAATATCTCTCCTTACTATTGCATTAATCTCCTCTTTAACCAGCAATGCTACCCCACCTCCTCTTCCTTTTTGTCTATCTTTCCTGAATATCGAATATCCTGCATGTTTAGCTCATGGCCTTGGTCAACCTGGAGTCATGTATCTGTAATTCCAAATATATATTATTCCTTAACTACTAATTGCGCCTTCAATTCATCTACCTTATTACGAATGCTCCTCGCATTAAGGCACAAAGCTTTCAGGTTTGTTATTCTCATCTTCCTTCTACCTTTTGCTTCTGTCCTCCTTTTATCTCCCTCTCTCCTTGCATTGGTTCACATCCCCCTGCCCTGTTAGTTTAAACGTGACCTTTCCTACACTCTCTTTCCCGGCCGTTGCAGTCCGGATCCACCCCCACTTCTACTCCCAGAGTGGGGCCAAGAAAATTGCGTTCATCTTCAAATGACATCACGCGCTCCAGACGGCTGTGCGTACGCATGAAATCGCGCGCAATCTTTGCGGGACTGTCGTGGCTCAACGCGACCATACGTAATTTGCGTGTGAAGGACACATAAGTGGATCAGGCCCTATACACTTCCACACATTGTTGACTCCATCCCCTCCACTGTTTAATTTAAACCCACCCGTGTAGTGATAGCAAACCTGCCTGCCAGAATGTTGGTCCTGCTCCAATTAAGGTGCAACCTGTCCCTTTTATACAGGTCACCCCTGCCCCAGAATAGATTCCAGTGATCTAGAAATCTAAATCCCTGCTCCCTGCACCAACACCTCAGCCACACATTCAGATCCCCTATATCACTGTTCCTACCCTCACTAACACTAGGTACTGGAAGCAACCCAGAGAAAACCACCCTATACATGATTACAATCAAGCCGTCCACAGTGTACAGATGCAGGATAAAGGGTATAACATTTAGTGTAAGGTAAAGTCCGATTAAAGATAATTCAAAGGTAGACAAAAATGATGGAGAAACTTAGCGGGTGAGGCAGCATCTATGGAGGGAAGGAAATAGACAACGTTTCGGGTCGAGACCCGTTTTCAAAGGTCTGAAATGAGGT
Organism: Leucoraja erinaceus; assembly: GCF_028641065.1. Taxonomy (NCBI): domain Eukaryota; kingdom Metazoa; phylum Chordata; class Chondrichthyes; order Rajiformes; family Rajidae; genus Leucoraja; species Leucoraja erinaceus. The sequence continues at coordinate 42,664,562 of NC_073377.1, forward strand.
ATATGGCAGATCAGGAGCAGGTGAGAGGACAGTTTGGTTGCTGATAACAGCAGGGAAGAAAGTGTATAAAATGATGAAAAGCATAGAAAGGGTAGACAGTCAGAATCTTTTTCCTTGGATGTAAAAATCAAACAGTACAGCGCATAGATTTAAGATGAGAGGAGTAAAGTTTAAAGGAGATGTGTGTGGCAACTTTTTTTACACCGAGGATGGTGAATGCCTGGAATGCACTGCCACGGTTGGTGGTTGAGGCAGATATGATAGTGGCATTTAAGAGACTTTTGGATAGACATATGGATATGCAGGGAATGGAGGATATCTTTGGTATCATGTTTGGCACAGACATTGTGGGCCGAAGGGTTGTTATGCTGCACTGTTCTATGTTCCAGTCTAAGCTCCTGCATATCTTAACTTTTGGTACAAATTAAAAAGTGCAAGGTCTGTTCTGCAAATAATAGCATACATGGAGACCAGGAACGCTCTAGAAATTTAAAGCACAAATTAATAAGCATGTTACATTGTGTACTTGGAGATCTCAGCAAGTAAACTATCACAGCACAATCGTCTATGATTCTGCCTCTGGAATATGCCCCAAAGTCATGTCTGGTCTCGTCTGTGGATCATGTTACTTTCCCTTAATTTGGCAGGGAAGGCTGATGTGAGGATCATTAAGATTATCGTTCTGCACCTGCTCACAGCTTGCATTGGAAAACAGCTGGTGGGAGCTCATGATCAGGTCGCCCAGCGTTGTTCATGACCGAGCAACGCAGAATATGAATGCACGAAAGATGAAAAACAATCTAAAATATCACAAAGAAGTGACCTTATTCAGTCTGAAGAAGGGTCTCGACACAAAACGTCACCCATTCCTTCTCTCCAGAGATGCTGCCTGTCCTGCTGAGTTACTCCAGCACTTTATGTTTATCTTTGACCTTATTCACAACTTCTGAATAAAAATCTATTGGTGTGAGATATGCAGAAAGAGACAGTCAGCAACCATTGTTCTCATATACATAAATTTATAAACAGAACTTTAATTTGAAAATCCGTAGTGCTTTGGGAAGGCATTCTGTGTCCAATAGAGGGAGCTGTAAAATAATATATGGTGATAGCGTTCTCACATTTCACATTTAATAACTTCAGCACACATCACCAACAGCTATCAGTATAAACAATAGAAATAGCATAATTTGGCAAAATTTAATATTGTTTCAAAATTAATTTATACTTTCATGTGGAAAATTCAGGATATTGTTGGTACAATTTAATTGTTTGCAACATCTCACCTGAGTAAATAATCCAATCAAGATTTGTACAATCTACTGCAGGTTGCAAATTAATGTGACATGGATAATTCAAAGTCACCCTTATGGTCCCATCCCTTCAAACTGTTGAAGTCAATTCCTGTTCGGACTTTGATATTTTGCTTCAGATACTGATACCATTTGTACCGATTATTTACCAAGCTTTTATGAGTTAGGAACAAGTCTAAATGCCTCCATAGCTATTCTTATTCCCGCTAATAGATCTCTAGTAAGTTTGCCTTTGTGTATGTCATCACCTTTGAATCTGCTCTGATAGCAACCAACACAATGATTTCTGTTTGAGTAGGTTGACTAACTAATATACTCCCATAAAGCATTGTAATGTTACATCGCTCTTTATTCTCTGGATTAGAAATAAAAAATAATTATTTGTATAAACTTCAATCTTTCCTGGTCACGAACACTGGATTACACTTGTTTACAAAATGATTACTGCATTACTCATTCTAAATCATCAGTAATTCCATCTGGCAAATATTAACAAATCATATCCAATCTAGACATGATTATTACTGTATTTTTCTTTTCTACGGTTATTGCATGTTGACACCACAGTGATTTTACTGTTTCGTGAAGTCTGTGTGGAGGATGGGGTAATAAGTACAGTAATGTTGCCATCCATTGTGAAATATAAAACTGGATGAGAACATAAATGCAGGGCTTAAAGGGGTTGTCCCACTGCGGCGACCTAATCCGCGAGTTAAGAAGAGTGCCTTCGATCTTCAAGTTCGATGGCACTTGCCTGGAAAACCTCGAGCTGGATCGACTGTCCACGTTGAAACCGCGAGCTGGATCGACCGACCGCACACACAACACACACAAACACATCACAAAGGTGGGGGCCAGGGAAAGTGGGGGAGCGCTGTCTGAAATTCACACCCGCGATGAAGAGGAAGGTAAACGGCTTCCATAGTATGCAGTAAGTCCTTTAGAGAGCGCGGGGTGGGGGGGTTAGAGAGAGAGAGAGAAGGGGGGGAGAAGGAGTAGAGACACTTTTGAGAAGTATAATAAAGTTTAGCGGGTATTTTACCTACCGGTCGGTTTTCCCCGGTCCTGAAAACTCCAATGAGCCAATCAAAATGCCTGGCCAGTGAAGGAGATCCCTACGGCTGCCCTCGACTGCCTGTAACTAAATAGCAACCCCACTGCACTGCACTACGAGTTAAAAAGCCCCATGCCGACCAAATTTTACTCGCGGAAAATTTTTCAATATGCTGAAAAAATTTCCGCGACCTAGCTGAGGCCACGAGTATTCGGGAACTTCACGCGAGCACGAAGGAGAGTTCCAGTGACCACATAGGACCTCGTAGCACCTCGTGTCGACCATGCTGCGAGTTTGAGTCGAGGGCAAACTCGCCTAAACTCGCAGATTAGATCGCCCAAGTGGGACAGCCCCTTTAGGAATTGGGGTGTGTTATCAGCTATTTTGTCAATCGTGAACTGAGACATTATGTTCAAACTGCCAGTCAAACTGTCAGTTGAGATACTGATAACAAGAAAATTAAATTCTTTATTTTGTCCCTTTGGCATGAGTCAACAAAATGTTAAAATAAAAACTCACTGGTGCACTGAGAATTCATTTGTTGATAATTCCTTGTTGTGCTAAACTTCTGTGATTGTTTTGTGAAAGCTAATTAAACATTTATAAGATTGTGTTTCCAAAATGTAGAACAGGAGAAGAAGACACAGTAGCCTGAGTACTGTTACCTCCAGGTTAAAGAACAGCTTCTTCTCATCAACCAACAGGCTCTTGAACCACACTGTACAACCTTAACCACAACCCTAACCACAACCTACCTCAGTAACAAATTACTACGGACATTTTGTAGTTTGAACCACATACTTCAACTGGTACTATTATGGACTGCTCACCTTGATAACTGAACATTTATTGTCAAGTCAAGTCAAGAGAGTTTATTGTCATGTGTCCCAGATAGGACAATGAAATTGTTGCTTGCTGCAGCACGACAGAATATTTTAGGCATAAATACAGATCAGATCAGATCAGATCAGTGTGACCATATACCATGGAATATATATATACACACATAAATACACATATAAAGTACAATAGGCTATTATAGTTCATTATTTGTTTGAAGTTGGGTTTAATAGTCTGATGGCTGTGGGGAAGTAGCTGTTCCTGAACCTGGATGTTGCAGATTTCAGGCTCCTGTACCTTCTACCTGATGGCAGCGGAGAGATATGTGTGTGGCCAGGATGGTGTGGGTCCTTGATGATGCTGGCAGCCTTTTTGAGGTAGCGCCTGCGATAGATCCCCTCGATGGTAGGGAGGTCAGAGCCGATGATGGACTGGGCAGTATTTACAATTTTTTGCAGCCTTTTCGGCTCCTGGACGCTCAGGTTGCCAAACCAAGCCACGATGCAACTGGTCAGCATGCTCTCTACTGTGCACCTGTAGAAGTACGAAAGCGTCCTCCTTGACATAACCGACTCTCCATAATCAGGAAGTAGAGGCGTTGATGTGCTTTCTTTATGATTGCATCAGTGTTCTGGGACCAGGAGAGATCTTCGGAAATATGCACGCCCAGGAATTTGAAGTTCTTGACCCTTTCCACCATCGACCTGTTGATATAAACGGGACTGTGGGTCCCCATTCTACCCCTTTCCGATGTCCACAATCAGTTCCTTGGTTTTGCTGGTGTTGAGAGCCAGGTTATTGTGCTGGCACCATTTGGTCAATCGGTCGATCTCACTTCTATACTCTGACTCGTCCCCATCAGTGATACGTCCCACAACAGTGGTGTCGTCGGCGAACTTGATGACGGAGTTCGCACTATGTCCGGTTACGCAGTCATGAGTATAGTGTGAGTACAGCAGCGGGCTGACCACGCAGCCTTGAGGTGCTCCTGTGCTGATTGTTATCAAGGATGACACATTTCCACCAATACGGACAGGCTGTGGTCTGTGAATGAGGAAGTCGAGGATCCAATTGCAGAGAGATGCGCAGAGATCCAGATCTGAGAGCTTGGTAACCAGCTTGGAGGGGATGATGGTATTAAATGCCGAGCTGTAGTCCATGAATAACTGTCTGACATATGAGCTTTTGGTGTCCAAGTGGTCCAGAGCGGAGCGGAGCGGAGCGCCAGTGAGATTGCATCCACCGTTGATCTGTTGTTGTATTATTATTTGTTGTCTATTTATTTGTAGTGTTGCTGCAATTTCATTATTCTCATTGTTATCCCAGTGTGTGTGAGAGAGACAATTAATCGTTTAATTATCTATATTACTAAAACTCTGTTCTTGACCGGTTTCGGCTTTCTGTGCTGCGGTTTCCGAGAGTACGCCGCCACCTACGGCCGTCATTTTTGTCCACCTCGCTCAGAGCCCCCCTCCGCCGCATGTGTGCCGAGGATTTTTCCCGTCGATGAAAATTGACAGAGATATTAATGTTTTTACAATATTCCCCATTCTCTCTGCTGCCCCTGCTGGAGGGAGGGGGAGCGACTATAAAACCAGGAAGTGGTGTGCATCAATCAGTCTCTGCAAGTGGTGTGTCTCAATCAGTCTCTGCAAGTGGTGTGCCTCAATCAGAGCTTTGAATGACACTGACAAATGTCTACAGCACTGTGAGTACCCTTAATTTGGTTTGAAAATGAAAATATGGTTTGAGGTAAAAAAACACTGGCTGCAAATAGTTGTTTGGGGTTGGGTTGAAGTAAAAAGGCACTCTCTCTCTCTCCCCCCCCTCTCCCCCTCCCCCCCCCCCTACCCCCCCCTCTCCCCCCCCCTCTCCCCCCTCCTCTCCCTCCCCTCTCCCCCCCTCTCTCTCCCCCCCTCTCTCCCCCTCTCTCTCTCCCCTCTCTCTCTCTCTCTCTCTCTCTCTCTCTCTCTCTCTCTCTCTCTCTCTCTCTCTCTCTCTCTCTCTCCCCCCCTCCTCCCCTCCAATTGCTTGAGTGCAGGAGGAGGGCGGGGGTAGTTAGTGTGTGACGCTGCATGCCGCCTCCACCCCCCACAACCACACGTTGGGGGAACAGACCCAACGGGTCTGCACTTGGTCTAGTTGAACAAATAAATATATAATAGTAAGGCAAAAACGGGAAAGCAGACTATTATCTAAATGGTGGCCGATTTGGAAAGGGCGAGATGCAGCGAGACCTGGGTGTCATGGTACACCAGTCATTGAAGGTAGGCATGCAGGTGCAGCAGGCAGTAAAGAAAGCGAATGGTATGTTGGCTTTCATAGCAAGAGGATTTGAGTATAGGAGCAGGGAGGTTCTACTGCAGTTGTACAGGGTCTTAGTGAGCCCACACCTGGAGTATTGCGTGCCGTTTTGGTCTCCAAATCTGAGGAAGGACATTATTGCCATAGAGGGAGTGCAGAGAAGGTTCACCAGATGATTCCTGGGATGTCAGGACTGTCTTATGAAGAAAGACTGGATAGACTTGGTTTATGCTCTCTAGAATTTAGGATATTGAGAGGGGATCTTATAGAAACTTACAAAATTCTTAAGGGGTTGGACAGGCTAGATGCAGGAAGATTGTTCCCGATGTTGGGGAAGTCCAGGACTAGGGGTCAGTGCTTAAGGATAAGGGGGAAATCCTTTAAAACCGAGATGAGGAGAACTTTTTTCACGCAGAGAGTGGTGAATCTCTGGAACTGTCTGCCACATAGGATAGTTGAGGCCAGTTCATTGGCTATATTTAAGAGGGAGTCAGAGGGTATGGAGAGAAGGCAGGTACGGGATACTGAGTTGGATGATCAGCCATGATCATATTGAATGGCGGTGCAGGATCGAAGGGCCGAATGGCCTACTCCTGCACCTAATTTCTATGTTTCTATGTTTCTATAATGATTAATAATTCAATACATGAATAATCTTGACTCTTGCGATGGATAATACTGATTCCCCACCCTCGAATGATTTTTCAGTTTGCCTGAGGAATTGCTGGTGGATGATGCTCTATGTTGGAGAGTAAGTGCTAAGTTATGAATCTCACATAGCAGAGGTCTTTAAGAAGTGAGCTGGGCATGTAAATGGAAGGAATGAAATAAATCAAATGAAATGGCATCTGTATGCCACCAGTTGGCCAAACAGAATGAAACACTTTCCAAATGATCCGTACGATCGAAATTAGGGCAGCAGCCCTTTAGCACAGAGACATCAAGATTTACAGCCGGGAAACAGACCCATTGGGTCAGCTTGTCCATGCCGACCAAGTTAGCATACGGGGCCAGTCACATTTGCCTGCATTTGGCCGATCGCTCTCCAAACAGTTCCTATCCATATATCTGTTTAAATCTCTCTCTCTCTCTCTATATATATATATTGGAGAGCGATCGGCCAAATGCAGGCAAATGTGACTGGCCCCGTATTATATATATATATATAAAACAAAAACTTGTTTGTTTGTATATTTGTTTGTACATATATTTGTTTGTTTGTTTGATCCCAAAATACAGCCAAAATGGTACACGAAAGCACTACTATTTTAGGCCCACCTTACTCACCATCGTCCTGGGGTGTGCAATAGCGAGTTTCGTTGATATTGTTGTTATCTTTTAAAGGTTATTGACATTTTAAACTTTAATAAACCTGGTAGTCGTACTCCCACTTGACGGCTGCGCATGCGCACTTGGAGGAGAGATGCCGTGGCGGCACAATGGCAATCCGTCAGTAGCGCCTGCGTAGTTGGGGGCTATGGGTGAGTGGTGGAATATAACGGTGGACGGGGACCCAACGGGTCCGCACTTGGTCTAGTATCATATGGGTAAATCTCTTCTGCACCCGTTGTAACCTAAATATACCCTCCCTATAGCTGGTTGACCAGAACTGCATACAGTACTGCAACTGCATTCTCATCAACGACTTGTATAGTTGCATCAAAATGTTGCATCAAATTTGTACTTTATTGCAACTATTGTTTTTCGAGACTAGTGATGGCGCACAAAGCTTCAGCCTTGCAGACAGCCTTGATCCACTGCAGTTTGCTTACTATCACAATAGGTGGCAGCACAGTGGCGCAGTAAAGTTTCTGCCTTGCAGCATGAGAGACCCAGGTTTGATTTTGACTGTGGGTGTTGTCTGTACAGAGTTGTATTTCCCCCTGTGACCGTGTGGGTTTTCTCAGGGTGCTCCAGTTTCTCCCCACACTCCAAAGACGTACAGGTTTGTAGGTTAATTGGCTTTTGTAAAAATTGTAAATTGTCCCTAGTGTGTAGGATAATGCTAGTGTACGGGGTGATCGCTGGCCGGAGTGGACTCTGTGGGCCGAAGTGCCTGTTTCCGCACTGTATGTCTAAAGTCTAAAGTAAAGTCTGAACACCTCCGTAGCAGACATGATTTACCTGGCCATAAAATTGGCCCTGAACATCTGGACAACCAGGACTCCAATGTTAGGCTTCTGTTTATCGACTATAGATCGGCCTTCAACACCATAATCCCATCCTAATTTATCTCGTCCAAACGTTTGCATTTAGCAATCACCATCAACACCGTAATCCCTTCAAAACGCATCTCCTCCAAATTTCTGGACTTGGGGATCAGCACCCCCTTCAGCCACTGGATCCTTGATTTTTTGACCCACAGAACACAATTAGTGAAAACAGGTGACTTTTTCATTAATTCATTTCCACATTAATTCTCAACACCTCAACAAGGATGCGTTCTTAGTTCTGTATATACTCCCTGTACGCTCATGACTGTGCAGCCAAATTTGGCTCTACCTCCATCTACATGTTTTACAATGACACCACAGTGGTGGGTCAGATCATGAATGATGGTGAGACGTAGTATAAGCAGGAGTTAGAGAACTTTGTAACATGGTGTCAAGACAATAACCTCTCCCTCAATGTCCGCAAGACAAAAGAGCTCGTTATCGACTTCAGAAAGCATGGTGGAGTACATTCCCCCCAAATGGTGTTGTTGTAAATTGCTGTTAGTGTAAATGATTGAGAGCTTCAAGTTCCTTGGTGTAAATATTACCAGTGATCTATTGTGGACCAACCATATTGATGCAACAGCCACTAAGGGACACCAATGCCTCTACTTCCTCAGGATACTGAGGAAATTCTGCAGGTTTTTAATGACTCTTACAAACTTCAACAGTTGTGTTGAGTTGCATAACATTTTGGTTTCCAAACAGCTCTGCCCAACACCATAGGAAATTGAAGAGAGGTGTAGCTCAGTTCATCACACAGACCAGACTCCCCACCTTTGACTCCATCTACACCATGCTGTCTCAAAAATGCAGCCACCGTAATCAGAGCCTTGCCCACCCTTCTCCCTGCTCCCTTACATTGGGCAGAATGTACAAAAGTTTGAAAACGCGCACTGCCAGACTGAGGAACAGGTTCTGTTCCTCTGCGATTAACCTTTCAGAGTAGCCTAGGTTTAGGTTTATTATTGTCACATTTACTGAGGCAGTGTGAAAAACTTTGCTTTGCATGCTGCTCAAACAGATCAGATAATGTATACCGCACATAACTACAATTAGTTCAAACTGAAGTACAATAGACAGAGCAAAGGGGATACAGAGTGCAGCATATAGTTATCAACAACGTAGCACGTTGTTGCTTATCGGTTCCCGTGGATAGTCTAACATCCTCAATGGGGTAGGGGTGAATTAAACTGTATCTTAGCTTTTGAAATGACTGATAACAGAGGCCTGATAACAGAGGAGAAGAAGCTGTTCTTGACCTTTAGTGGTGCATGCTTTCAGGCTTCTTTATCTTCTGCCGGACAGGAGCTGAGACCTATCCAAGGCCCTGCTAAAGTCCACGCAGACAAATTCTACCGCTCTGCCCTCAACAAGTCTCTTCAAAAACCTCTATCAGATTTGTGAGGCACAACGTTTCACCCGTAAGGCCATGCTGACTATCCCTGATCACCCGCTGGTAGTTCCTACCCCTAAGAATCCCCTTCAAAGTGCTCCTCCAGTTGCACTTCAATAAGCGAGTTTGGTATTCCGAAAAACTCAAGGAATCATGGGATTTGTCAAAGGCCATTTGCGATAAAGAAAAAGCGAACAAAGTGCTGGCTGTATAAACTGTATAAATTCTTATCTTTATTCATAATTTATGTAAAAATATATTTAATCTGAGGAACAAGGGTGCCAGGTAACGGGAGAGCGGGGTGTAACAGCGAGAGAGATGGGGCAGATATGAATGGGAGACAGGGGAACAGACTGGACTAGCAGAGAGACATTCTTGGCAGCTGAACTGCTACTTGTGTACAGACCTGCGTTTCATCCATGGTCAGGATCGAACCCAGGTCTCCGGCGCTGCAGGTGCTGTTGAATTGCTACTGGACCATCCCCGTCCCCTCCCGAGAGTCCCATCCCAGTCCAGGGGCGGCCGGAGATGTCCGGGGTGACACTGGACTTACAGGACACCAGCCCGGAGCAATAGACAATAGGTGCAGGAGTACGCCCCTCGAGCCAGAAGCGCCATTCCATGTGATCATGACTGATCATCCACAATCAGTACCCCGTTCCTGCCTTCTCCCCATATCCCCTGACTCCGCTATCTTGAAGAGCCCCATCTAGCTCTCTCTTGAAAGTATCCAGAGAACCGGCCTCCACCGCCCACTGAGGCAGACAAATCCCATGATTCCTTCGTTTTTCGGAATACCAAACTCGCTTATTGAAGTGCAACTGGAGGAGCACTTTGAAGGGGATTCTTAGGGGTAGGAACTACCAGCGGGTGATCAGGGATAGTCAGCATGGCCTTACTGAGGCAGAGAATTCCACAGACTCACAACTCGCTGTGAGAAAACGTGTTTCCTCCTGTGGCGGCCCCAGGCTTACAGCCAGCGTGAAAAAGAAGCGTTAAGTCCAGCTCAACTCTGCCCGTCCTGCCTGGTTAACCGACAGCCTTGGACTGACGGGACACCGGCCCGGAGCAGTGGAGGCCCCAGGCTTGCTAAACTCCAGCTCAACTCTGCTCCAATTCCCGAGGAACCCGTTTCCCGACGGGCCGGGGACCGTCAGCTGCACCTCTCGCCTTATCTGTGGATGTCAGTTATCCCACTCGGTGCCGGCGAAAGCCGAGCACCAGTCATCAATGGGAATACACACGAAATGCTGGAGTAACTCAGCGGGACAGACAGCATATTTGGAGAAAAGGAATAGGTGAAGTTTCGTGTCGAGATCCTTCTCCAAATATGTTGCGTGACCCGCTGAGTTACTCCAGTATTGTGCCGATGTGTCCTGTCAGTCCAGGGTCACTCCGGACATCCCCGGCTGCCCCTGGACAGGGATAGACTATAGACAAGACAATAGGTGCAGGAGTAGGCCATTCGGCCCTTCGAGCCAGCACTGCCATTTAATATGATCATGGCTGATCATTTCAGTACCCCGTTCCTGCCTTCTTCCCATATCCCCTGGCTCCGCTATTTTTAAGAGCCCTATCTAGCTCTCTCTTGAAAGTATCCAGAGAACCTGCCTCCACCGCCCTCTGAGGATGGGACACTCGGGAGGGGACAGGGACGGTCCAGTAGCAAGTCAACAGCCCTTGTATTGCCAGAGACCCAGGCTCGATCCTGACTACGGATGAAACGCAGGTCTGTATACATGCAACAGCTTAGCTGCCGAGAATGTTTATCTCCAGTGACCTATGCCCTGGGCATGCGCAATTGGATTACCGAACTCGCTTATTACTTGCCCAACCTCATTCCCTGCCAGAAGAGCTTCATCCCTTGGCCTAGCAATTTTTCAGTTCTTCCATCTAATATTAAGAAGCAGTTCTTTGCCATAAATATAAAAATTATGTGCCCTAGAACATTTTAGTTGCAATTCTTCAGATTTAAAAACTAATCTTCCCCCAAGTTCAACTGATGGACAGTCATGAAAAGAGGTAATAGTATTTCACAATACTCCCCCTACCAACCCTCACGGTCCCTCAGATCACTCCTCTCCATCCACAAGTCCAACCTCCGCAGTTTTGGGGACAGAGCCTTCTCCAGGGCAGCTCCCAGGCTCTGGAACTCCATCCCCCAACTGATCCGCAATTCCGTGTCCCTCACCATTTTCCAGTCCCGCCTCAAGACCCATCTCTTCACCTCTGCCTATCCTTAGCCCCACGTCTCCCTCCCTTTTCATCTGTTTAATTGCCTCATATTGTGTTTTGAATTGAATTCTGTCTTTACTTTGTGTACTAGTCATGTCTCTACTATTTATTTCCTTCCCCTTACATGTTTTTCCTCTACCTGCTAAATTTTTGTAAGGTGTCCTTGAGACTCTTGAAAGGCGCCCATAAATAAAATGTAATATTATTATTATTACACATACTCACAATTTGTGACCTGTCAATCGCTCTGAAAAGCTGTACATGTTACAAACAATGTTTCAAGTTTTGAACAAAACACTCCCACACGCAGCAGATGGCACCATTTCCCGACTGGTGACACACTCAAACGAAGAATACAATGGTTTAATCATAGGATTACATTTTAGCTTATATCTTTGAAGTTTATTATGATACTTAAATAAACTGCTACAATGGGAATTAGTCATTTGCTATGATAATAACACAGCCGAATTTCTATTTGGAAAGAAAAACTTTTGAAGTCATTACGTGTGTTGATTTTGAGCCAAAAACAATTTCGATGGACGCACACAGTCTGTCTCAGTCTGAAGAAAGGTCCTGACCCGAGACATCGTCGGTCTATTTCCTCCACAGATTCTACCTGACACATTGAGTTCCTGCAATACTTTGTGTTTTTGTGATTCCAGCATCTGCAGTTTATTGTATTTTCAAGTTATACAATTGTTTTGCTGTACCAGCTCCATATTCAGAGTAAAATGTCACAATGGGACATCATCAAAGTTGCATGCACCTGAAATTCAGGCCTCAGTCATTTAAAAACATGTATATTACATTGATGTATTTCTGAAGATATAATAAAATTATCCAAATTTGTTTATTAATAGTCCGATAATTGTTTGAAGATTAAAGTTAGATAATTCTGAATATCCATTAGATATTAGAATAATTCTAATATTGGAGAATGAGAAAAATAGAGTTTAGCAAAATCATATTATTTTTCTCAGTTTGTCAGGATGACAAATATATAAAACATTCACAGTAATAATTGAGAGACTGTATTCTATTTCCATTTCATCAAATGGCAGCCAGAGACCACAACAAAAGTCATACTTTTTCTCCCACGGGTGATAGAAGTGGGATTTTCTCAACCAAATTTTAGGCATTTAACCTCAAACCCATTAAAACCACTGAAGGATGTTTCTTTGTATGATTAACGATTTACCTTTAAAAAATGCGCTGTAAATATTCATTCATTCATTCATTTTATCCCAAATCTTAAAATTTGAAGGAAAATGGTTTCAAAACTAAAACCTAAGGAATAGAATAATAAAATGCTGCAACTACTCTGGACGCCAGGCATCGTCTGTATGCAGAGACAATGTTAAGTTTGTATTCCCACAGATGCTGCTTGACCTGTGGTGTTTTCCAGATTTTATTTCAGATTTTGAGTATCCGCAGTTTTAATTCTGTTGTTCAAGGTGTATGGAACGTGTGAAGCCTTGACTTTTAGGTGATAACAAGGAACTGCAGATGCAGGGTTGGAAAAACCCCTGCTGACTCCCTTGGGTCCTACTACTCTCCTCTTTGAACAGGTAACTTCTATAACAGTACCACTGGGGCCTGCAGCTCTTCTCTTTCTTCAAACCACGCTACTTAGAAGAGAAGCAGCAGGAGTTTTTCCCTTCCCAAAACGACTCTTATCCATGCACCCCAGAGATGCTGCCTCTCTGAATTACTCCAGCATTTTGTCTCGAGCCTCAACGTTTATATGGCCATTCGTCAACAGATGTCTCGTGCAACTATAATGGACGTAGTTGTATGAGATCCTTTGAGAGATCGCCAACATCAAACAAGTAATTAGACACAAAATGCTGGAGTAACTCAGCGGGACAGGCAGCGGGACAGACAAAGGGAGTTACAGAGATAAGGAAGTGTATGTGTAAAGTGTATGTAAAGAGTCTGAAGAAGGGTCTGAAGAAGTGTCTCGAACCGAAACGTCACCCGTTCCTTCAGATGCTGCATGTCCCGGTGAGTTATCTCAACATTTTGTGTCCACCTTCGATTTTAACCAGCATCTGCAGTTCTTTCTTACACATGTATGCGTAACGCCCTCTCCCCTGAAGCTCAGTCTTAGGAAGGGTCTCGACCCGAAACGTCACCCATTCCTTTTATCGAGAGATGCTGCCTGTCCAACTGAGTTACTCCAGCATTATGTGTCTACGATGTAAACCAGCATCTGCAGTTCATTCCTACACGCTTACAGTAATATTGCATTGCACGTAAGAAGCATTTCAGCATTCACACATTTTGCTTGTTGAAACAATTCTGTTAGTATTACATGACTATATTGCCGTCGGGTGGCGCCGTTGAGTATGGGTTGCCGCCTGCAGCTGTTCGTCCTTTCATCTTTTAAAAAATTTTTAGTCTGTCAAAAAGTTTTGTTTTGGAGGCCTTTTAGTCTTTTTTTATGTGGGGGGGGGAGGAAGAGGGAAACTGTTTTCTTAGTCACTACCTTGTCGAGGAATGCATCTGTCCTCCAAGCCCCTCGTCGCGGCCTACCATCTGGATTGGCCCAGCCTTTCCTGCTGGAGACCGGCCAGAGCTTCAGCTTCAGCAGTGGTGCAGCACTGAAGTACCATCGCGGAACGGGGCAATGCTTTACAGGGGTCGCTGTGTTGGAGCTCCGGAGTGCTGGGACTGCCGACTTTAACAACGTGGAGCTGTGGTCTGCGGAGCTTCCAGCCGCGGGCGGCGCTGACTTTAACAACGCGGGGCCCTGGAATCTCTCGACGAGGATTGCCGTGTGGAGCTCTGCCCAGCTTGGCCTGTGTACTTTGGAAGCCGCGGTCTCCGGTAAGAAGCGGCCGATCCGGAACTCCAAGCCGCTGAGAGTGTTCTTCTGACGCCGGAGTTCCATCATCCGGCGAGAGGACCTGAAACATTGGGCCGTCGTTGCGGCGACTGTGGAGGCCTCAATAGGCCCCGACCACGGGTGAACATGGAGGAAGATGACTGAACTCACAGTGGGAAACGTTGATTCCGCTGTGTGGGGATGTTCATGTTAAATTTTATTGTGAATTGTGTTCTTTTTATTTGTATGGCTGTATGGCAACCCAAATCTCGCTGTACCAATTGACACAGTGACTTGAACTTGAAATTTTACGCTACGATAGAACTTCATTTATTCCAGGAGGGAAATTGGTCTGCCAAAAGTAATAAAACACAACAAGATGCATGAAACATGAAATTAAAGTGATGAGTGGAAAAGATTAGGGATGTGCAAACATTAGGGGGAGGGGAGGGGGGGAGGGATAGGGTCAGTCTACCCTACAACAGATGGGGGAGGTTGTACAGTTTGATAGTACAACTGTGGCGTTAAACAACTAATGTTTGTCTTTTGTTTCTCTTTTGTTTCCTTTTTATACTCTTCTCACTTAAAGCACTTTTGACTCCTGCAGTGTTTCCACTGAAGGAAATTACGCAAAATTTGGGAAATTCTGGTTGTCCGAGTAATTTTAGGGAAATTGAATAATTTTCGGGAAATTTCCGCATATGGCCGGCGAAGGGGTGTAAAGGTAATACACACAGCACTGCCGGTTTGGCGCTCAAAGGTTTTAACAGAGCTCTGTCAGTTTAACGCGTGGGAATTTAAACAAAGAGCTGTCGGCTGCAGCGCTATGGGTTCTAAATATAACGCTACCGGCTGCAGCGCTATGGGCTTTAAACATAGCGCTATGGCCACAGCGCTATGGGTCATAGATTATTCGGGAAAATTCTTGTATAACAATGAGTCTTTGGAATTCTCTTTCTCAGTGGAAGTTGAGCCTTTGTTTAATTTTTAGGCAGTGGTAGAATTCTGAATTAGCCTAATGGTGAAAAGTTACCAGTGGGTGGTGGGATTGCAGTTACATTGCGATTGGCCTTGATTTTACAGAACGGTGGGTGGGCTCAAGGGGCCGAGAGGGAGAGAGGGAGGGGTAGTGTGAAGAAGGGGTAAAGAGAGGGAGGGGTGGAGAGAGGGAGAGAGGGAGGGAGAAAGAGAGGGTGGGAGGGAGAGAATAAAGGAAGGGAGAGGGAAAGGGGGAGAAAGGGAGGGGGAGGGGGAGAGAGAGAGGGGGAGAGGGAGGGGGGGGGAGAGGGGGAGGGGGGGGGGGAGAGGGGGGAGAGAGACGGAGAGGGAGGGAGAGATAGAGGTAGGGAGGTGAGAGGGAGGGAGGTGAGGGAGGGAGGGAGGGGAGGGAGGAGGAGAGGGAGAGAGAGAGCGGAGATTGAGACACATGAGAGCTGGTTGAAAAAACGAAGACAACGAAAGCTGTTGGGGGCAATGAAAGCTGCCTTGCAAAACACTGTGCAAGTGAGTAACAGAAGCAGGTAGATACGGTGGGGTGGGAGATTGCAACCTTCACGTGATCCGCCCTGTTTCGACGAATGCAATCAACCTGGCGTGCACAATCAAGTAAGATCAAATAGAACAACTTGTCCTTCAACTTTAAGCTGTGCACGCCATAGGCAAGAAGAGGAAGCAGATACGGTGTAGTTACATAGATCTGTTTTGCCTTGTTCTTCTTTGTGTTGTTAACGTGTGCCCGCGAAAAAAACCAACAAATTAGCACGCAGGTAGCATTTTTGAACATTTCAGGAAATACCATCAAATTCCTGAAAATTTGTGATTCTATTTCAGGAAAAAAAAATTGAGGTGTGAAAGCACTGGACTCCTGTCACTTCGAATCAATCTGAAGAAGGGTCCCTACCCGAAACATCCATGTTCTCCAGAAATACTGCCTGACCCGCTGAGCAACTCCAACACTTTCTGTCTTTTTTTCCAAATGTTTGTCTCTCTCCGGTATCAGTTGCCCGTACTTTCCGCATGTTTCACTCGCTTAATGATTCAACAGAATTGTCCGTGGCCATAACAGTAACAAATTACAGTGGATATTGCAAATCTGAAATAAACGTAAGACGGTGCCAGTTATTTTAAAGTGGCCACTGACTCTGTATGTGTTACTCATACATTTGTGGATTGTTCCTACCGAAATATTTATATTTATTGTGGTTTCGCAATGTGCATTCAGGAATTCTAATTTAGTTTAATTTTAGAAAGTTGCAACACGCTGACTCCTTCAAAATCGCAGAACCTGTCAAATGTATATTTCCAAATGCACTGACTGGTATTCGATCTGCAGCTTTAAAGCTCCACGGGGAATTAAAATTACTGCACAATTAAACCTTCTGACAAAAAAACAAAGCCAGCTCAGATTTAGTTGTATTGTGCATCTACTCCACGTTGCTGCTGTCAGTAATGAGTTGGATCAGGGTTGGGGGGGCCTGGTGTGTGGACTGATGTTGAAGCGATCTCTTCCTTACCTGCGGCTGGGAACATTGACACAAGGAAGGCTCTGACTTCTGTGTACGTCACTCACCTGACGGCATAATCGCCTGCGCGGCCCCGCCCCATCCCCACCCTCGACCCCCTCCCATTGGCTCCTGGACATGCCGATCACCGCAGGGCACCGCCCCATTGGCCGGGCGTGGCTCGGGGTCCCGCCCCCTCCCCGCAGACACGGCACTTCCGCCTGTGGGATGGACGGGGCCGTCAACATGGCGATGGGTTGTCAGTGGTGGCGTCAGTGGGCGACTCACAGTTCCTTCCACATGTCAACCGCGACGCTCCGCACAAAGCGAGCGCGGCCACAACGGCACTGAAAATCGCATTTAGTCTTTTCAGCTTCGCTGTCGGGCAGTGAAGCGGACTTTGGTGCACTATGTCTCTACTTTGTGTGAGAGGTGAGCGTCGCTGAGGAGTGGGGTGGAGGTGGAGGGTGAGGGGTGGGGGTGGAGGTGAGGAGTGGGGGTGGAGGTGGAGGGAGAGGGAGAGGGAGAGGCCCCGCTGGGGCAGAGACGGTGGTTGATGCCCACCGACCGGGCCAACACTTCATTCAAAGTCACCAGCTGCGCCCATCCCGGCTCCCAGCCACAAGTCTTCGCAGCCCCATTCTGGGAGAATAAGTCAGCAGACTTGTTGCTGGTTTCAAGAAGCTCTTTTGGAATAATTACTGTTTTGTAAATAAATGGGAGATTTCACCAGCTGCGGCAGGGCATGTGTCTATTAGGGTAACTTGTTGCAGTTTTCCCGTAAATCTGTCCATTCTCGCAGTCTCTTCCCCTCTGCCTCCGGCTTAATTGCGCATCGAGTATTATTATGATACCAACTCATCTGTCATCTATGAAACTTTTCGTTGCACGTTTGAAATCTTTAGACCGATCATTTCGTATTTAGATGTCACGATATGCCTTGGATGTGGTATGGCAACATATGTGGTAAACCCCATCCGGTTTCAATTCTAAGTGCAATGATTAATTCGGCTCCCATTGGCATAATGATCTAAAGCCTCCTCTCGGAGGGTGGCAGTTGCTGCAGGTGGTGGATTCAACGCGGCACAAAAGTAAATGTTTGGCGATGGAGATAGAAACGGTTGTAGAGAGTTGACGAGTGAACCGAGCATCGCAGTTTTTGTAATTATCTTTTGTTTAAACGGCACTAGTTGCGCAGATTCCTAAGGACTCTTTTCGCCTTTTACTCTGACATTTGTGGAAAAGTTTTTTAAGTAAAATACTATAGCGTGCAATTGGAACCCACAAGTTTGTAACTCGGTTCAATAGATTTGGTTCGCTTTGCTTTGGTTATTTATAAATTTGACAACTTTGCTGATAACTTTGTCGGTAGAAACGCGTGATCAATCTTATCTTCAAGACTCGAAATACTGAGTGTGATCGCACTTATTTGGCATTTTACCACCTTCCACATATCTATTTGTGAAGGTTTGTTGAAGACGGCAAATTGCCTTAACTTTGGACGGTTGAATTGATGATAGAGTACGTGCACCTAGGATTTGGCATAGTTCTACTGACTGCTGTAGTATAATACCCACAACTCCCCAGTACATCATTGTACTTTCTATTACATGGTTATAATTCAAATAATACTCTGTTTGATAAATGTTCGCAGCAAGAATCCCACCATCTCATTTTCCTACGGTATAAAATTGTTGTTCAAGGCTACGATGTTGCAAATATTAACACGCGTTAATTTCAGCGCATGGAATAGATTGAGCCATTGTTTACAACGGCTGTTATCAGCTCCAGGAGGTGGATGATGATGATTCCAACTGTAATGCTGTCCCTTTCCTGATTTTGCCGTTTTTCGTAATGAGAAAGCTTAAGGTTGTCGAAGCACTTTAAAAGGAAAGCAATTCCGAAAGTGCAGGGATTATTGATATCCTCCATAACATCACAATTTTATAGTTATATAATAAACCTTTCAGTTAGATGTTAATTATCTCGAGTTTACTTTTATGTACCCTTTTAATGGTCAATTGGACAGTTCAATTACTTTTAATTGGAGAAGCAGAGTGATTTTTTTTTGCCCCGTTACAATACGGTTATAAAATTCACCGTGTCTTTGTCAAGGGATATTAGCGTAGCATCGATCAATAAAATCGCTAAAACTACTATTGGACTAATACTTCGTAACATATTTGATAAAAAATAACAATAAATAAAAACGAATCACGCATTCCATCAGCTTTTATAGTGCCTCCAATTAACCCGATATAAATTTAGTATTTTTAAATATATCATAGATGACTTTAATCTACATATAGATTGGGCCAACCAAATTAGTAGCAGCACTGAGGAGGAGGATTTCCTGGAATGTATACGGGGTGATTTATTTAAACCAATATGTAGAAGAACGGACCAAAGGGCAGGCCATCCTAGACTGGGTATTGTGCAATGAGGAAGGATTAGTTAGCGATCTTGTTGTGCAGAGCCACTTGGGCAACTGACCATAATATGGTGGAATTCTGCATTGGGATGGAAAGTGATATTCAGAGTCCAGGGACTTGAACTTAAAGAAAGGAGACTGAAGATTTTAGACAGGAATTGGCTATAATAGACAAATTATACTTAAAGGGTTGACAGTGGGGATGCAATGGCAAAGATTTAAAGAAGGCATGGATGAACTCCAAGGTAACTGAAAGGTATCCACATTAGCCAGGAAATGGTGTTAAGTAAACTGTTGGGACTGAAGGCGGATAACTCCCCAGGGCCTGATGGTCTGCATCCCAGAGTACTCCAGGAGGTGGCCCTAGAAATTGTGGATGCATTGGTGAGCATTTTCCAATGTTCTCTCTACTCTGTATCAGTTCCTGTGGACTGGAGGGTAGCTAATGTAACTCCACTTTTTAAGAAAGGAGGGAGAGAGAAAACGGGGAATTATAGACCAGTTAGCCTTACATCTGTAGTGGGGAAGATGCTTGAGTTGATTGTTAAAGATGTTATAGCAGCGCATTTGGAAAGCAGTGACAGGATCGGTCAAAGTCAGCATGGATTTATGAAGGGGAAATCATGCTTGACTAATCTTCTGGAATTTTTTGAGAATGTAACAAGTAGAATGGATAAGGGAGAGCCAGTGGATGTGGTGTATCTGGACTTTCAAAAAGCCTTTGACAAGGTACCACACAGGAGATTATTGTGCAAAATTAGAGCACATGGTATTGGGGGTAGGGTATTGACATGGATAGAGAACTGGTTGGCAGACAGGAAGCAAAAAGTAGGAATTAACAAGTCTTTTTCATAATGGCAGGCAGTGACTAGTAGGGTGCCGCAAGGCTTGATGCTGGGACCCCAGTTATTTACAATATATATTAACGATTTAGACGAGGGAATTAAATGTGATATCTCCAAGTTTGCGGACGACACAAAGCTGGATGGCAGTCTGGGCTGTGATGAGGATGCTATGAGGCTGCAGGGTGACATGGGTAGGTTGGGTGAGTGGGCAGATGTGGATAAATGTGAGCTTATCCCCTTTGGTGGCAAGAACAGGAGGGCAGATTATTATCTGAATGGTATCAGATTAGGAAAAGGGGAGGTGCAATGAGACCTGGGTGTGCTTGTACATCAGTCACTGAAAATAACCATGCAGGTACAGCAGGCAGTGAAGAAAGTTAATGGCATATTGGCCTTCATTGCAAGAGGATTTGAGTTTAGAAGCAAGGAGGTCCTACTGTAGTTGTGCAGGGCCCTGGTGAGACCGCACCTGGAGTACTGTGTGCAATTTTGGTCTCCTAATTTGAGGAAGGACATTATTCCTATTGAGGGTGTGCCGCAAAGGTTCACCAGGTTAATTCCCGGGATGGCGGGACTGACATATGATGAAAGAATGGGTCGACTGGGCTTGTATTCACTGAAATTTAGAAGGATGAGAGGGCATTCTGAGGAGTCTGAAGAAGGTTCTGACCCAAAACATCAATCATCCTTTTTCTCTCATAGCTGCTGCCTGACCTGTTGACTTACTCCAGCACTTTGCGATTATAACAACATTGATAAGACACGTTTAAGAAAGAAATGCAGATGCTGGAAAAATTGGTAGACAAAAATGCTGGAGAAACTCTGCGGGTGAGGCAGCATCTATGGAGCGAAAGAATAGGCGATGTTTCGGGTCGAGACCCTTCTTCAGACTGATGTGGGGGGAGGGGGGGGGGGCGGGAAGAAGAAAGGAAGAGGCGGAGACAGTAGGCTGTGGGAGAGCTGGGAATGGGAGGGGAAGGAGGGGGAAAGCAAGAACTACCTGAAATTGGAGAAGTCAATGTTCATACTGCTGGGGTGTAAACTACCCAAGCAAAATATGAGGTTCTGATTCTCCAATTTGCGGTGGGACTCACTCTGGCCATGGAGGAGGCCCAGGACAGAAAGGTCGGAATGGGAGGGGGAGTTGAAATGCTGGGCCACCAGGAGATCAGGTTGGTTAGTGCGAACCGAGCGCAGGTGTTGGGCGAAACGATTGCCAAGTCTACGCTTGGTCTCACCGATGTAGAGCACCAGACACCTAGAGCAGCGGATGCAATAGATGAGGTTGGAGGAGGTGCAGGTGAACCTCTGCCTCACCTGGAAAGACTGCTTGGGTCCTTGGATGGAGTCAAGGGGCGAGGTAAAGCGACAAGTGTAGAATTTCATGCGGTGGCAATGGCAGACAGTTAAACGAGTACTTTGTCCGTATCAAAGGAAAGTACCAGACGAGGGGGTGGTTTAGGTGGGAAGCGACAAATTGACCAGGGAGTTACGGAGGGAGTGATCCCTGCGGGGAGCAGAAAGGGAGAACATGGGAAGATTGATCAAACACTTGGACAGGTACATAGATAGGAAAGGCTTGGAGGGAAATGGGTCAAATGCAGGCAAATGGGATTAACTTAGATGGGACAAGTTGGACCAAAGTGTTTGTTTCTGTGCGGTATGGCCCATATGGCTCTAGACCCACAAATATGGTTGACTTGTCAATGTGGTCAATTGAGGATGGGCAATAAATGCCAACAAGGACAGCATCATCCATGTCCATGAAGGAATAAGTTAAATTACACGGAAAACATGATTAATGGAGGCAACAAAACCATAGCATAAACAATGCATAACCATAGCATAAACAAATTCAACATCTTTGCAGTGTAATGTTACATTTGTGTGTGATGGGACCCTGCTACCAAGAACAGATTAATGAGTGCCGTGGAGGAGCATTTAAACCAATCTATGCAAATGATGTGGGCCTGTGTTTGGCCCACATCACACTGCTCCATTTTGATCTAAATACCTGTGCAAATGTTTTTTTAAACATTGTTATTTGTCTGCCTCTTATGTCCTATAGCAGCTCATTCCATATAATCACCTTTCTTCTCCTCAGAACCTTTCCTCAGATCTTCTTTAAATTTCACCCCTCGCATTACATCGAAACTCACTCCTTTAAGACTCCATCACCCTAAATAAAAGGCCATGGCTGTCTGCCCCATCCATGTCCTTCAAATGTTCATAAACCTCTCTAAGATCACTCTTTAGCCTCCTACATTTCCGTGAGAATAAATCCAATCTTTCCGTACAAATCAAACACTCCATTCCAGGCAACATGCAGATGAATTTCTTCTGCATTTTTTCTAATACTACTACATCCTTCCTGTCGTCAGGTGACCAGAACTGTACATAACTGAGAGAGTAGACGGGGAAGAAGATTGTGAAAGGAAATGGAGGGACATAGATTAGTTGGAAAATGGGATGGAGTAGTGGTAGATGGGATTTAATCCACAGAAATGTGAGGTGCATGTGTTCAAATGAATAACGTGGTATATCGGGCAGGTGAACTGCAAGCACAAGAAGCCAAACGGGATTATGATATGATAGCAATAATATAGACCTATCTTCAACAAAGAAAATTGTGGGGAAGTAATATTCCTGGTTACGGTATATTCAGAATGGATAGAGAAGTATGGATATGCTGGTTTTGATCAAACGTACTCGGAGAATTAAATGATTTATTTAAGACCGAATGTCTATAGACGTTATTGAAGAACAATACTGTTATACAACAAAGTGTATATTGTTTGTCATGAAATGCTAAGAAGGATAGAGAAGTAATTAATAGGAAGGTGTAAGAACATAGGATAATGTTAAGGAGGGACTGCAATTATTCTGCTAAAAGTGGGAAAATAAAAAGATTGAGAAGAATGACTGAAATGTGGAGAATTTGTTTTTCTTTGATCAGTATGTTTCCAGCCCAATCAGGAGAGTAAAAGTAGTGGATTATGTTTAAAAATTGAAATGGAATAAGTCTTATGGTCTGGCCTGCATGGCAAGGAAGGGTGTGTAAGCAGATTCAATAATAACTTTTCAATTTTTAAAACAGTGTAAATATTTGCTGGGATATGGGGAATGACAGGAGGGGAGAATTATTTGTATAGGTCTTGGTAAGAGCAAGCACAGTGGACTTCCCATATGGCATTTTTCTATTATATAAATTGTTGTCATCATCATGAGATATAAAAACCTATGAATATTTTGTTTAAAATTTAAGTCAATTGTGGGAATATAAATTTGAAGGACAGCTGGACACAGAGCAAATAATTTGTTTCTGTTATTTAAATACGTCCTCATGATACGTGTTGATTTTCTTATAGGATATTTTATAGAAATGTTTCCAGTATACATTGGTTGCATACTTTAATCAATGCTCTAGTCAGTTCTATAGTGGTCTTGAGTTAATACAATATCAATATTGTGAACTGGATTTCTGCGACACGAACATAGTTTAACATCCCGTTTAGCATTAAAATAGAAATTATATCTTTCAACAGACTGTCTTTATGGAATTGAATTGAATACATTTTATTAGCCAAGTATGTTCATACAAGGAGCCAAGTATGTTCATACAAGCCTTGGTGCTTTGCTCGCAAGTAAAAACACGATATACAGTATACAATTGAGAATAAAACATTATAATTTAAACATGTGAAGAATTAAATAAAATACCAGAGCAAAAGGAGGCTACAGACTTTTGGTTGTTGAGTAGAGCTACTGCTCGTGGGGGAAAAAAGCTGTTTTTATAGATTAATAAAGTACATTTTACAATTACTCGAGGAATTGGTTCACATAGGGATTTGGTTCCAAACAGGTTTTAAAGTCATTATATAGCATTTTAGAAATGGTGACCGAGACTCCTTAAACCTTAAGTTATGTAAATTCAGCAATTGGTTCTTCCTTTTTAACACTGAATAATTCGGTCTCGACCAGATTGTAATCACAGCTGATATTCACAGTTGGGTTTCCTGTAGCTGCAAGTTTTCTATCTTGTCGAGGATTTAGGATGCTGCCTTGGGTGGCAGTTGAAATGCTTAGATTTTGGAAAGTAGAGAACAGTGTATCTGCTCACCCCAGGGTATGATTGAGTACCTTTGATTCCTGCTGATCCCTGTGCAGCACTGGTGAAGGCGATGGGGATGTTTGTTGTCACCTAACCATTTTGCCAGAGTCTCCAACATTTATTAAAATAAATCAACTTGTTCAAAAACCATTATTAAATCATCTTAACTGAGTTGAGCTGTAGTACATGTTTGGCAGGTCAGGCTGAACTGATGGAGAGAAAAACTGAACTGTAATCATAGATGGACAGGCTACGTCTGATGCAGAGAAAGTGAATTATCTGAATTAGTTGCACAATTTGATATTGAGCAAGGAAGTCTGCAAAGTGTTATAATGGGGGATGAGGTGCTGCTGCTATTGCTTAGATAGGTCAGAATACGAGGGTAGCTTGGGGTTTCTCTTCCCATTACACAGGCTACTCTAACATGCATGTCCAACAGCTTTGCATTTTCCAAGTGTTACAGTATATTCCTATGTTTGTGCACTCACTTTCTAACTGTCTCTCGCTCTTGTCGGTTGGGGGTGCTGCGAATCTGCTGCCCAGCCAGCAACGTGTTCGTTATTTCGACTTTTTTTGACAGTGTGCTGGGTCCAGGAAAGATCTTCGGAAATATGCACGCCCAGGAATTTGAAGTTTTTGACCCTCTCCACCATCGTCCCATTGATATAGACAGGATTGTGGGTCCTCATCCTTCCCCTTCCAAAGCCAACAATCAGTTCCATGGTTTTACTGATGTTGAGAGCCAGGTTGTTGTGCTGGCACCATTTGGTCAGTCGGTCGATCTCACTTTTATACTCTGACTCGTCCCCATCTGTAATTCGTCCAACAACATTGGTATCGTTGGTGAACTTGATGATGGAGTTCGCACAATGTCCGGCTACAGAGTTGTGGGTATAGAGTGAGTAAAGCAGGGGCAGAGCACGCAACCTTGAGATGCTCCTGTACAAATTTTTACTGTGGATGATATTTCTGCCAATTAGAACAGACTGTGGTCTGTGGATGAGGAAGTCGAGGATCCAATTGCAGAGAGATGCGCAGAGACCCAGTTCTGAACTTGGTAACCAGCTTGGAGGGGATGATGGTATTGATGGAATAGCTGTGGTCTATAAACAACAGCCTGACTTAAGTGTTTTTATTGTCCAAGTGGTCCAATATGGAGTGGAGAGCCAGTGAAATTGCATCCTCCGTTGACCTGTTATGGCGATAAGCGAACTGTAGTGGGTCGAGGTTTTTGTTGAGGTAGGAGTTGGTGTTCACAATAACCAACCTCGCAAAGCACTTCATCACCACAGATGTTAGTGCCACTGGTCAATAGTCATTGAGGCACGTCACCTTACTTTCCTTGGGCACCGGTATTATTGATGCCCCCTTAAAGCAGGTGAGAACCTCAGACTTCAGAAGTGAGAGGTTGGAAATGTCCACAAAAACTCCAGCCAGTTGGTCTGCACAGGTTTTGAGAACTCGACCGGGTATACCATCTGGTCCAGGCACTTTCCGAGGGTTCATTCCCCTGAAGGATCTTCTGACGTCGGCCTCTTGTGACTGTATTACAATCGGGGCGAATGGGGGCTTGGAATAGGGGCTCAGTGTTCTCCCTATCGTCAGGGAATGATGCTTCGCTGTCATTTGAGCTGCCTCTTGATTTCGCCTTGTAGGAGGTGGTTGCATTCAACCCTGACACAGTTGCCGAACATCCACCTCAACCTCCAGCTTAGAGCAGAAGTTCCTTTTGGCCCATTGATGGCCTTGTCTAGGTCGTATCTGGACCTCTTATAGACCTCTGCATCACCAGACCTGAATGCCCGGGATCTGGTCTTAAGCCGAATGTGGATCTCATGGTTTATCCATGGCTTCTGGTTAGGAAACACTCGGAAGGTTCTTGTTGGAACAGTCCTCCACACATTTCCTTAAGTCTGTAATGGCTGTGGCGAATTCATTCAGATCCATTGCCGAGTCCTTGAACATTGCCCAGTCTCCAGACTCCAAGCAGTTCTGTAGTTGTTCCTCTGCACCCCCAGACCAGCTCCGTGCAGTCCTCCCATCTGGGGGTGCTCTCTTCAGTTGCTGCCTGTATGCAGGAAGAAGCAGCACCGCTGAATGGTCGGATTTCCCAAAGTGAGTGCGAGGGAAAGAGTGATAGGCATCTTTGATGTTCGTATAGCAATGGTCAAGGGTGTTTAATTCTCCGGTGCTGCAGGAGACATGTTGATGGTAGTTTAGGAGTGATTTTTTTCAGGTTAGCTTTGTTAAAGTCCCCGGCTATGGTGGTAAACACCCCAGGGTAGGATGTCATCAGTCAGGGAATTGAGTTTAAAAGTGGGATACAAATCCCCCCAGTTTCTTCCCCCCACCCCACCCTGTGCCCCACCTATTTTTCTCCTTCACCTTCTACCTACATTCCTCCCTCCAACCTCACAATTTGCAAGTCTTCAATTGCTTTGTCTCATACAGGGAGAAATTTGATTTAAATCGTGTAATAATAATTTAAATTAATAAATGCATGCTGAAGGATCATGCAGAAATCGCCTGATACACAATATTTTAAATGTGTGTGCGATTGTGTGTATAGATAAGTGCGTTTTGTGGCTTCTATTGTGAGCTTTCCAGCAAATTAAGCAGATAATGCAAATATTTTTCAAAACTATTATCAAAATTATTCCTAAAAATTAAACTTCTTACTTTATTCTAAACGTTCCAAATGTTGGGTATTTTTATTTCATTTACATCTTCAGTTCTGTTACATATTTGATTTTCAAGTACCATGGCACAGTAATTACATTTCTGTCCTGGTAATCCACAGGCCTAGATTATCAATTCAGGGATGAGAGTTTGAATCCTACCTTGGCAACTGGGGAAATTAAATTCAGTCAATTATATAACTCAAAATTTATTTTAAGAAACAAAGCTTGCTTGGCTTGGTAATGAGAATGAACCTGCTGGGTTACATTTTGAAGCTTGCTGGATTACGGTGGTGGAGACACATCGTGTCCTTTTATGAAGGAAATTTGTTGCTTGATCTGACCTATATGTGACTTATAATTCATCGCAGTGTGGTTGACACGGTTTAGTAAGCTATATAGTTTGATGAAACAAGTATAACAAGTTAAAATAAGACAACCATGGATCGTTATAAAATAGCTCACTTTTTTTATAGGTGTCTCTAAATTCTGCAATATCATATTCTACCAATTATTGTGTGCATTTTAACTGAAGGGTCTTCACATTGATTATGACCTTTGCTTGTGGGATTCTTTTATTTGGAATTTAATTATGTTTATCCTAGAGTGCCTGACTATTTTTCTAAATAGGGGAGATTAAGGTTTTTGCATATTCTATAGGACCACAAACCCCTGTCTCACGAGTGATCCCGAGTGAAAGAAAAAAATCAAACTCGTGTGTGTCTACGAGATTCCAAGTTTATGTTCACAAGTTTAAATGAGTTCCCACGTGTATGTCTAAGTTTGCCGTTTACTTCTCATTTCTGCGATGTACCAAGTTCCTCTCCCGAGTTAACAACGACTACCGACGTGTGGAAAAATCATCACATGGTAAAAATTATGTCATGCAGTTTTTTTTTTCACTATAAAAAGACCCAGCCTGAAGAATGTTCTCGACCTGAAACATCACCTATTTCTTTTTTCCAGAGATACTGCCTGACCAGCTGAGTTAATCCATCATTTTGTGTCTATCTTTGGTTTAAACTAGTATCTGCAATTCCTTCCTTCAAACATTTACAGTACTTTGTTTCAAGAAACAATCCTTCCAAAATTGCATTCAAAAATCCATTTGAACTGCATTTGTTCAAGGTCCGGCATCAATCATTGAAAGGCATAGGCTGTTTTGTGTCGGGAGGAACTGCAGATGCTGGTTTAAGACACTGAAGATAGACACAAAATGCTGGAATAACTCAGTGGGACATGCAGCATTTCTGGAGAGAAGGAATGGGTGACGTTTCTGGTCGAGTCCCTTCTTCAGACTGAAAAAACGTTTCAACCCTTCTCTCCAGAGATGCTGCTGGCTTGGCTGAGTTACTCCAGCTTTTTGTGTCTAGTAAGATTGTTTTATTCCCTTAATTTATCTCTCATCAAAACATTGGTAAACTTCTAACAAAAAGATAAGGTAAATTGAACATTAACGTTATTTTTCCCCCGACAACAAGGTCCGTAGACCACAGGGATAGCAGTGTGTGTCTCTCTACTCGCCCAGTATGTCCGTCAGAGCAGCCGTCCCACCGTCGCGACTTAAAATGTATAAAAAGCAGCAGCTGAAAACATTACTGATTGGGCAGATCTGCCCAGAAACCACCCCTTTCACATTCACCCCAGCCCAGCACAAGCCTGGCTGATGGCAAAGTCATAAGTTGGGATCGAACCCGGGCTCTGGCGCCATGGGGCAGCAGCTTTACCACTGTGCCGCCGCTCCACCTAACAGTGACATTGAGAAGCAAGAGATTGCAGGTGATGGAATCTTGAACAAATAAATAATAAAATGCTGGAAGACCTCCAACATTTTTGTGTTTGGCAAAAAAAAAAAAAAATTCATATATCGGGATCTGGCTGTTATTGACAAGTTAACCGAATGGCTTGCTCGCCCATTCCAGAGTCGGTCACGTTACGGGCGACCTGGAGTTGCACGTGTATCACACCGGGCATGGATGTCATATTCCTGCACTCCGAAGCACGATAAAACCAGATGTTTTTACAGTCATCTGTCATAGCTTTGTTGACACCATTACCAATAACAATTTACATCCCATAGCCGCCCTGGTGGGATTTGAACTTAAGTCATTTGATTTTAACTGCGTGTCTCTGGAAGAAATAAGAATATATCAGGTATAATTACGTTTAACGCCGTGACATTCTGGTATCTCAAGTTGGGAATACTGGGAGGCTGGAAACCCAGTGATGGATGAGCTGTGCTTCCCATTACCTGGGAAGACAAACGCTTTCATCCCATCCTAAAATGTCCCCTGCGCTCTAGCCAGTCGTGTATGGAAGCTGTGTGGGAAAGAACTGCAGAAAGAACAGTAGAGCGATTAACCCTGGAAAGGGGGGGAGACTTCTCTCTGAGTTGGACCCAGGGAACTGAAGCAGGCTCACGTAGACTTAATAATTTCTTGAGGTTATTAATGACAGATAAATGGATGGGAAGGATTTAGAGGGCTATGGGCCACATGCAGGCAAATAGGACTACCCCAAGACGCCAATTTGGACGGCACGGCCAAGCTGGGCCGAAGGACCTGTTTCCGTGTTGTACAGCACCATGACTAAGGCCAATCCAGTGGGATTGACATGATTTGTATTTTTCCTTTCTAAAGATGCAGTGTATTTTGGTGACTATTGCACACTGCAGACCAGAAGCACCTTCAATACCCAGATACACCAGATCCGCACAATCTTTTTTTGCGGCAACTGTTTATAATGCTCTCTGCATTATGAAGTCCTCAATAGTGAACCCCATGGGCAATCACTACCAAAGCGTCTGCCCACACAGTCAGTACACCTCTTACACTTTCCCTCCCAACTCCAGTCCCGTCCCGACCCCCTGGGAAACTGAAGGGAGCGACAATCAACTGCCACGGATACAAATAATGTCATACACAAGAAAGGGCAGATACTGGTTGACAAAACGTGAACACACAGTGCTGGAGTAACACAAAGACGCAGCAGAATTTTGGAAACGTCAACCTGTCACCCATTCCTTCTCTCCAGAGATGCTGCCTATCCTGCTGAATTAAAGAGTGCCCTCGGTAGGCTCACGAGTCACTATGGTAAACACACGGGCTACTACGTTCTTACGAGTTTAAAAGTTTAAAATCTTTACTTCAAGTGTAAATTTGACTCGTGGAAATCTTTCATCATGTTGCAAGATTTTCACGAGTTAACAAGTTTCCCGACTACCTGCGTTAGCGTTACGAGTCGCTAAATTTCGTCCACGAGTTCCGATGTTCCCACTACGTCAATTCTATGTGATTACCACGAGTTTGATTTGTTTTAAACTCTGGATCACTCGTGGGTGGGCTCGCACCGTGAGACAGGGCCATAAGTACATTAAATGTTTAAGAAGGAACTGCAGATGCTGGAAAATCGAAGGTAGACTAAAATGCTGGAGAATCTCAGCATCTATGGAGTGAAGGAAATGGGTGACATTTCGCGTCGAGATGCTGCCTCTCCCTCTCAGTTTCTCCAGCACTTTTGTCTACCTAAGTACAGCTCTATTAAATTCTCTCTTGCTGGAGTGCAGCAGGTGTAATGAGCCACATAGTCTTGTGAGGATTGTTTACTTTTCCCATGTGTAGGATGCCAATGTCTGCATGGATGTTCTTTTTGCAAATTGCACATGTCCACTTGGAATCTGACCAGGTTCTATTTTGGCAGATCCTGCCAGTGTGTAATTTTGCAAGCACACATCATGCATGTCAGTTCTCAAAATCCTGCTAGTGGTCATGATGTCTTCATTTAGCATTTCAGTCACTGCAGGGAACCAAAGAGTGGCTACTGGGCAACAAAAGCTGACAACAAGACTTTGAGGTGTTACGTTACAGTTGTACAAGACATTGGTGAGGCAATATTTTAAGTATTGTGTTCTGTTTGGTCGCTCTGCTGAAGAAAGAATATCATTAAGCTGGAGTGCAGAGAATATTTGAAGATTTTGCCAGGGCTCAAGGGCATGAGCTATGGGGAAACGTTGGGCAAGCTCGGACTTTATTCCTATGAGGCTGAGGGGTGATCTTAAAACATGAGGGGATTGGATAGGGTGAATGCGCAGAGTCATTTACCAAGAATATCGATACATAAAAATGGAGTAACACAGTGAGTCAGACAGCATCTCTGGATAAAAGGAATAGGTGATGTTTCGGGCCGAGACCCTCATGAACCAAAGGACGTTGGTTTAAGCTGTGAGGGGCAAGATTTTAAAGGAACCTGAGGGGTAACTCTTTTCACTGAGGATTGTGGGTATAAGGATCGTGGGTGGCAGTGTGAACTGTGAAGAGGATGTTAGGAAGTTGCAGGGTGACCTGGACAGGTTGAGTGAGTGGGCAGATGCGTGGCAGATGCAGTATAATATAGATAAATGTGAGGTTATCCACTTTGGCGGCAAAAACAAGAGGGAAGATTATTATCTCAATGGGGTTAGGTTAGGTAAGGGGGAGGTGCAGCGAGACCTGGGCGTCCTTGTACACCGGTCACTGAAAGTTGGTGTGCAGGTACAGCAGGCAGTGAAGAAAGCTAATGGAATGTTGGCCTTCATAACAAGAGGATTTCAGTATAGGAGGAAATAGGTTCTTCTGCTGTTGTATAGGGCTCTGGTGAGACCACATCTAGAGTATTGTGTACAGTTTTGGTCTCCTAATTTGAGGAAGGACATCCTTGTGTTTGAAGCAGTGCAGCGTAGGTTCACGAGATTGATCCCTGGGATGGCGGGACTGTCATATGAGGAAAGATTGAAAACACTAGGCTTGTATTCACTGGAGTCTAGAAGGATGAGGGGGATCTTATAGGAACATATAACATTATAAAAGGACTGGACAAGCTAGATGCAGGAAAAATGTTCCCAATGTTGGGCGAGTCCAGAACCAGGGGCCACAGTCTTAGAATAAAGGGGAGGTAATTTAAGACTGAGGTGAGAACAAACTTTTTCACCCAGAGAGTTGTGAATTTGTGGAATTCCCTGCCACAGAGGGCAGTGGAGGCCAAGTCACTGGATGGATTTAAGAGAGAGTTAGATGGAGCTCTAGGGGTTGGTGAAGTCAAGGGATATGGGGGAAGGCAGGCACGGGTTATTGATGGGGGACGATTACATCAATTTGCGATACAATACGATAGATATGATACGATAGAACTTTATTTATCCCAGGAGGGAAATTAATCTGAAATTAAAGATGAAATTAAAGTGACGGGTGGAAAGGATTGGGGATGTGCAAAGATTGGGGGGGGGGTCAGTCTACCCCATGACAGAAGGGGGAGGAGTTGTACAGTTTGATAGCCACGGGGAAATATGATTTCCTGTGGCGTTCTATACTGCATCTTGTTGCTGAAGGGTACTCCTCGGGTTGACCAGTGTATCATGGAGAGGGTGAGCTGTATTGTCTAAGATGCTCCGCAGTTTGAAGAGAATCCTCCCCTCCAAGACCACCTCCCATGAATCCACCTCCGCCCCCAAGATGGAGCCAGCCTTCCTGATAAGCTTGGAAGACTGGAGGTTGGGGAAGGAAGATCTCCTGATGAAATGAAGTCCTTGATTATCTGAGTGCCCATGGTTCAGTGTTCGTTAGTGGAGTTGTGTTCCAAAAGAAGGAATGAGAAGGTGTCTGAAAATTGTCATCCTGGTTCTGCTGGAGGATAGGTCACCAGACCATAGCATGCTGGTTCCCACCTTCCAGTCGTGGCCCAAAATTGAGCTGCAAAGGATTGAAAACATGAAAAAAATTATGGAAAGTTCTGGCAAAATTTGTTGGAGTGGTTGATGCATTGCCTTGCACTGTTGTGCAGGTTTCAGTGCACAAGGGTCAGGCAGGTAGACGATAGGAGCATTAATTGTCATCACAATATTAATTCAGTCTTTTATTTTTAAATGCTTTCATTTTGTTCTCAATGGTTTAATTTCATTTAATACTCTAATAAACTGCAAAGCCAAAACATATATTTTGAAAACTCAAATAATTTTAACAGAATTATCAATAATTCATTTATCAGGCTATCTTAAAATATGGCCCCAAGTCCAAATGTTTGATTTATTTTTGCCCACAGATAAAAAAAGATTAGGAGCCACGGCCATAGCAGCAAGAGTGGTTGTGGTAGCAGGTACAACTTGACCTTTTAAAAACATTTTTTTTTGAGTCACGATGACCATTGTGAAGGCTGTAAATCCCCAGACATCCAATATGTATACCCCTCTTAGAGGATCAGCAGCCAGCCTGTAACTCGAATGTTGTGGGTGTTAAGCAGTGATGCAATTTTAACTCTTGCCATTTATATAGGTCATTAAAAGGAACCCAAGTGAAAATATTTTAGTTTTACTTCCAGTGCCCTCCATAATGTTTGGGACAAAGACCCATCATTTATTTATTTCCCTCTGAACACCACAATTTGAGATTTGTAATGTAATAAATCACATGTGGTTAAAGTGCACATTGTCAGATTTTATTAAAGGCCATTTTTATACATTTTGATTTCACCATATAGAAATTACAGCTTTGTTTGTACATAGTCCCCCCCATTTCAGGGCACCATAATGTTTGGCACAAATGGCTTCACAGGCGTTTGTAATTGTTCGGGTGTGTTTAATTGCCTCCTTAATGCAGGTATAAGAGAGCTCTGAGCACCTAGTCTTTCCTCCAGTCTTTCCATCTCCTTTGGAAACTTTTATTGCAGTTTATCAACATGAGGACCAAAGTTGTGCCAATGAAAGTCAAAGAAGCCATTATAAGACTGAGAAACAAGAATAAAACTGTTAGAGACATCAGCCACACCTTAGGCTTACCAAAATCAACTAAGAAGAAAGGGAGCTTACTAATCGCGAAGGGACTGGCAGACCAAGGAAGACCTCCACAGCTGATGATGGAAGAATTGTCTCTATGATAAAGAAAAATCCCCAAACACCTGTCCGACAGATCAGAAACACTCTTCAGGAGACAGGTGTGGATTTGTCAATGACCACTGTCCGCAGAAGACTTCATGGTCATAAATACAGAGGCTACACTGCAAGATGCAAATCACTGGTTAGATGCAAAAATAGAATGGCCATGTTACAGTTTGCCAAGAAGTACCTAAAAGAGCAACCACAGTTCTGGAAAAAGGTCTTGCGGACAGATGAGACGAAGATTAACTTGTATCAAAGTGATGGCAAGAGCAAAGTCTGGAGGAGAGAAGGAACTACCCAAAGCATCTGTGAAACACGGTGGCGGGGGTGTTATGGCCTGGGCATGTATGGCTGCTGAAGGTACTGGCTGACATATCTTTATTGATGATAGAACTGCTGATGGTAGTAGCATAATGAATTCTGAAGTGCATAGACACATTCTCTCTGCTCAAGTTCAAACAAATGTCTCAAAACTCATTGGCGTCGGTTCATTCTACAGCAAGACAATGATCCAAACATACTGCTAAAGCAACAAAGGAGTTTTTCAAAGCTACAAAATGGTCAAATCTTGAGTGGCTAAGTCAATCACTCGATCTGAACCCAATTGAGCATGTCTTTTAGGTGCCAAAATGTATAAAAATGGCCTTTATTCAAATCTGACTGTACACTTTAACCACATGAATCGCAGACTTCAAGCAGTGTTTGGGGATTTGTCTTTATTATAGAGAGAATTCTGCTGTCATCAGCTGTGGAGGTCTTCCTTGGGCTGCCAGTTCCTTTGCGATTAGTAAGCTCACCAGTGCTCTCTTTCATCTTTGGTCTTTGGTCCTCATGTTGATAAACAGCAATAAAAGTTTCCAAAGGTGATGGAAAGATTGGAGGAAAGACTCGTTGCTGAGAGCTCTCTTATACATGTATTATGGAGGCAATTAAACACACCTGAGCAATTACAAACATCTGTGAAGCTATATGTCCCAAACATTATGGTGCCCTGAAATGGGGGGACTATGTATAAACACAGCTATGTTTCTACATGGTGAAACCAAAATGTATAAAAATGGCCTTTAATAAAATCTGACAATTTGCACTTTAACTGCATGTGATTTATTCTATTACAAATCTCAAATTGTGGAGTACAGAGGCAAATAAATAAATGATGGGTCTTTGTACCAAACATTATGGAGGGCACTGAATATGGCATCCAATCCTGATGATTATTGTACTGATACCTTTGTTTGTGTTTGCAGTTGCAAGCATAGCTCTTTACGAATCGGAGTTTGGCGCAGGATGACCAAAATTAAATGCTATTCCAATAAGGCCTTGACAATTTTTTTACTAGGTTCATGACACTACCTTGTCTCTGCATCCTGTTTTATCAGCAATTGAAGCACTTTTAATATTAGTGAACATGCATATCATTTTTTTAAAATAAACAGCTCCTCCAACACTCTCACATACCACCTCAAACTGCAATACAGGTGATATGTTTGAGTTTATTTTATTGTCACATGTAGCAAGGTACAGTGAAAAGCTTTTGTTGCGTGCTAACCAGTCAGCGAAAAGACAATACATGACTACAATTGAGCCATCCACAGTGTGCAGATACATGACAAAGGGAATAACGAATAACGTTCAGTTATAGGAATAATATTTTGGCAGTTGTCATCAAAACCATTCTACTCCAAATGATATAAGTGCAAAAACTACTATTTTCTTAAATTAACCATTTAAAAACTAGAATGTAACTACAATTTTGTGCTCGTGGATCTAAAAACTTGTTACAAAGGTTAAAACAAGCAAAACTTGAAATAAACTATCACAACATTTTTCAGAGCATATTAAAAATCCAGTGAATCCTCTTGAAACATGGCATTCAAATGTAATCAAGCTTTGTTCTCAAACATCAAAAGGATATGACCCAGGAGAGTACGGCTTTGATAATTTCACACAGGTATCCTTTATTTTTAATTACATATTTATGTTTTGCTAAAAGCGTGTACATTTTGTCCCAAATTTTTAACATTAATAAGGAACTATGCGGGTGTGCAGCGTAGGTTTACAAGGTTAATTCCGGGGATGGTGGGACTGTCATATGCTGAAAGAATGGAGCGGCTGGGCTTGTACACTCTGGAGTTTAGAAGGATGAGAGGGTATCTTATTGAAACATAAAAGATTGTTAAGGGTTTGGACACGCTAGAGGCAGGAAACATGTTCTCGATGTTGGGCGAGTCCAGAACCAGGGGCCACAGTTTAAGAATAAGGAGTAAGCCATTTAGAACGGAGACGAGGAAACACTTTTTCTCACAGAGAGTAGTGAGTCTGTGGAATTCTCTGCCTCAGAGGGTGGTGGAGGTAAGTTCTCTGGATACTTTCAAGAGCGAGCTAGATAGGGCTCTTAATAATAGCGGAGTCAGGGGATATGGGGAGAAGGCAGGGACGGGGTACTGATTGGGGATGATCAGCCATGATCATATTGAATGGCGGTGCTGGCTCAAAGGGCCGAATGGCACCTATTGTCTATTGTCTATCCTGCACCTATTGTCTATTGAACCAACTCATAACAATTAGTGCAGTAGAAATAAAAAGTTCATATGGCTGCTATACACACGTTTTGCGTGGGTATTCCAGCATTGTCAAGTTCATATGGCTGCTATACACACGTTTGGTATTCCAACATAAAACAATGTCTTCCCCATTATTGCATATAATGAAGAGATGTGCATTGTCATTCCATAATCATCTCAGTAGCCGGGGATAGGAACCATCTTAAAAACCAAATCAGAAAACATTGTTCAGTTTTGATGGGTATCTGTTGATTCCAGCTGGATAGGTTGTGCATAGACATTAGGTTGTTCCATGACCTCCCCAGTTAATGAAGTTGGTACAGATGGTACAAGAAACATCAATAGAGAAAATGCTCGAAATACTGGTCTGGCAGTGCCCATGATAAGAAAAATAAACCACGATAAGAAAAATAAAGTCCATATTACAGATCTTCCCTCAACTGTTCACTCCCCTGCCCTCCTCTGACTTCATCCCTGCCCTAGTCATTTTTTTCACCATACCCCCTGACCTACCCCATTCCGACACTGACGGTCTGTCCTCGGAGGCCCCACCTTCATTCCCCCACCTCCACCTCAATGAGTTCCGGATCCGCACGACGTGGAGCTTTTTTTTCCATCGCTTTTTACTGTGGGAAGGAATCCCTACCATCCAGTGATAAGATCATAAATGATAGAAGTAGAATTAGACCATTCTGCCCATCAAGTCTACTCCTCCATTCAATCAAGGCTGATGTATCTCTCCCTCCTAACCTCATTCTCCTGCCTTCTCCCCATAACCTCTGACACCCATACTAATCAAGAATCAATCTATCTCTGCCTTAAATGTATCCACTGACTTTGTCTTCACAGCCTTTTGTGGCAAAGAATTCCACAAGATTCACCACCCTCTGACTAAAGAAATTCCTCCTCATCTACTTCCTAAAACCCATAACCTCTGACACCCGTATCAGCGATGACCCCTTCTCCCGTCTCCACCAGTCTTCTTCCTCTTGGACTCCACCGGACGGCTTCAACCCTCTTTTGATCTCTTCAGTTCTAATCCACTTGGTAGCAAAATTCAGAAGGCAGGATTATATATCTAAATGCCGGTTTTATCAGTGGCGTGACAGTCCATAACATACAGGGCAGACCACACCTAGAGTATTGTGTGCAGTTTTGGTCTCGTACAAGGTGAATGGTAGAACTTTGGGGATTGTTGTAGAGCAGAGGGATCTAGGCGTGCAGGTGCATGGTTCCTTGAAGGTGAAGTCGCAGGTGCTTTTGGCACATTGGCCTTCATCAGTCATAGTATTGAGTATAGAAGATGAGGGGTCACGTTGCAGTTGTATAAGACATTGGTGAGGCTGCATTTAGAGAATTGTGTTCAGTTGTGGGCACCATGTTATAGGAAAGACGTTGTCAAGCTAATGGAAAGGGTACAGAGAAGATTTGTGAGGATGTTGCCAGGACAAGAAGGTTGAGCTATAGAGAGAGGTTGAGTAAGCTGGGACTCTATTCCTGGAGTGCAGGAGGATGAGGGGTGATCTTATAGAGGTGTATAAAATCATGTGATCATGTATAATATATAGAGGTGTATAAAATCAGGTTGATGCATAGTCTCTTGCTCAGAGTAGGTGAATTCCGGACGAGAGGACATGGGTTTGGGTTGAAGGGGAAAAGATTTAATAGGAATCTTGAGGGGTAACGTTTTTGCATCTCAAAAATGGGTGGTGGATTTTATGGAACACCAGCTCTGCCAGAGGAGATAGTTGAAAACCCAGGGACTATCCCGATCAGCGATTAAGAAGCTCCACCAGTTTCTACTCTTGGCTCCACATGGCTTGGACCCTCTTTTGATCTCTTGGAAGGATACAGATCAAAGGCGTGGTGAATGGTGGGAACTAGTGTAGAGCTGGGGATCTAGGTTGGGCAAGTTGGGCCAAGTCGCAGGTGCTTTTGTTTCTTCATCACTCATAGTATTGACTCAGAAGATGACTGCCGCTTGCTGGCAGTTTAAAGACGTTGAGGCTGCATTTAATTAGTGCATCAGTAGATCCATATAGGAAAGATCTCAAGCTCAATCCAGAGAAGATTTGTGAGGATGTTGCCAATCAAGACTATAGAGAGGTTCTTCTCTATTCCTGGAGTGCTTTTTCTTCTACTGTCTTTTTATACCAGCTATTTATATACCTTAACTCTAAAAGGCTTTGTGTTGGGTGGGGAATGGGGCTAATCTACAAATAGGACCTATTTAGCTGCCAACTATAGGGACTATCCCGAAGGAAAGTTGTAAGGCACATGGATTGGAACTTTGGAAGGATATGGATCAAATGCTGGTAGG
This sequence comes from Leucoraja erinaceus, assembly GCF_028641065.1. Classification (NCBI taxonomy): domain Eukaryota; kingdom Metazoa; phylum Chordata; class Chondrichthyes; order Rajiformes; family Rajidae; genus Leucoraja; species Leucoraja erinaceus. The sequence continues at coordinate 42,703,101 of NC_073377.1, forward strand.
TGGGACTAGTGTAGCTGGGACATGTTGGGCAAGTTGGGCCAAAGGGCTTGTTTCCACACTATGACTCAATGACTGCCGCTTGCTGGTATTAATCAGTGATTTTAATTAGTGCATCAGTAGATCCATAACAGATCTAATCTCAATCCAATCAGGTATCAATCAAGACTATATCATTCTTCCAACACTTTTTTTCTACTGTCTTTTTACCAGCTATTTGGCACCTTAACTCTAAAAGGCTTTGTGTTGAATGGGGCTAATCTACAATACCTATTTAGAACTATAGGAAGGAAATAGCAAGCTTTGTAACATGGAATCAAGAAAACAATCTCCCCCCCCCCCTCTCTCAATGTTGGCAAGACAAAGGAACTAGTTATTGACTTCAGGTAGCATGCTCCAGTCAGCATCAATGGTGCTATAGTGGAGATTGTTGAGAGCTTCAAGTTCCTGGAAATATTATCAGCTATTTGTCCTGGTCCAAACGCATTCACGCTATGGCATCAGGCATTTTAATGCCTCTAGTTCCTCAGAATTCGGCATGTCTGAAACCGCTCTTCCAACTTCTACAGATGAAACTGTAGAACTGCTTCTTAAATATTAGAATGCATCACCCCTCGGTGTGGCAGCTGCTTTACCTGTGGAGTAGGCCACTAGAGTGGGCCGCCTGGGACGCGATTGGATCGTACGCCACTCCAAGAAGACAAGAATGCAGATCAGACTCTGCCTGCAGCAGCATGAAGCGTGGAGGACACCGCCAACATGGCTTGCTCATGCCGACCCTGCAACGCTACCAGGACACCTTGAACTTGAATTATAGAAAATGGCGGCAAAACATGCCAATTCTTGTATACTGTATTGGTGTGCTATACCTATACACGTATGCACCTAAGATTGTGTTTATGTATAGTAATACCTTTATTGAACTGATATGTGTCTTTTTACAATACTGCACACTAAAATGTGACAAAGGGGGTCAAATTTCAAATTCCTTCAAAAAAGTTGACAAGCACTTTATTGGGTTCATGACTAACATAGTATCAAAAAAAAATATAAGAAAAGATAGCATATTGATGGCAGGTTTCCGAAAATGGCATCCAAATACATTTTGTGTAACGGTTGTCGCGTGGTATCCACCAGTGACCTGGTTGGCACAGTAAGTGCATGTATTTCTTCTTCCTTTCTATGTTTATGAATACCACATCCATACATAACTAAAACTCTGATCTTGTTATCTACCGGTTTGGCAGTCTTTCTATTTGCACAAAAACGTTTCGCGATAGCGATACGATTTTTCACCAGTTCACTCACAGTTCTCCTGTGCGAGTCCACCAAGTTTTGTTCCGATCGGTTGAATGTCGTAAGGGTTAGCCAGGTTTAAAAATCTTAAAAAATGTACGTGTGATCTATTCTGCCAGTCAGCGCTCCGCGGATTAGTCTTCCCCTGTAATTCCCCGGGGTGGTCCTCCCCTTTCTGCGCCATCATGTCTTCACCGGAGCTGAGGATGGCCGGCAGAGGTTTCCAACCGGACACAATTTTCAGAGTGACCCGAAGCAGCCCCGCCCCAAACAGCCCAGCCCCAAGCAGCCCAGCGTCGGACACCCGACCCAGCCCAGCATGGGAGACCCAGCCCATCCCTGAGTCGGAGACGCAGCCCTGTCAGAGACCCAGCCCAGCCCAGCTCTGAGTCTGAGACCCATCCCAGCCTGGTCGGAGATGTCGCCAATGTCACCAAACGGAATGCGGAGACTCTGATCCCGGCAGAGGAGAACGACCAGCGACCAGCGCCCGCTGTTGGAGTCCCCATCGCACCGCAAATCCCAGACCCTCTGGTCACCCTCGCTGGCTCCTCCCCCTCCCCAGTGATGTCCCCTCTCCCCCATGGCTCTTCCCCCGTCTTCTCCAAGCTCACTCCTCCCGGCCCAGACAGCCCTCTCCCTCCACACAACCCACCCTGCCTACACACCCCTCCTCCCGCCAACCCCTACCCGCCCACACCCCCCCCCCCCCCCCCCCCCCACAACCCCATCGGCCGCCCACACAACCCTCTTCCCCCACAACCCCCCCCTCCTGCACAACACCCGGTCTGCACACCCCTGCGCAGTTAGGGGCTATGGGTGAGTGGTGGAATATTGAGTTGGGCAACGGGTTCCGTTGGGGGAATGCGTGAGTGGTGGAATATTGTGTTGGGAAATGGGTTGCATTGGGGGACCAGGCCTCTTGTTTGACTGGGACCCAACGGTTCCCACTTAGTCTAGTGGAACAATAAAATTGCAAACACCGTTTCCACTTCATTCACCTGATCATGTAGTAGAATAATGCATCCATCTGAGTGGACACAGCAACGTGCGTTATACATCATACACACAAACGTACGTTGCGACGGACACTAAAAGGTTTGGCATCCCAAAAAATGAGCGTTACATTATTACCGAGAATCAAGCATTTTCACCAATGTGATCTAAACGGCACATTACCTTATAAATTTAAGGTATCGTTGGACGATGATTCGTAAGAAGGTTTGATTTGGGCTGATTTTTTTAGGAAGTATAATGTTTCCGTAACATTCGTAGTGGAACTTCCCGAAGTTGACATGAAGGAATGAAGTTAGTGACATGGTTCGTACGAAAGGTAAACAAGACAGTGTGTTGCCAAATTAAAGATTGGCTCAGTTTCTTAGTTTTTATGACAAATCTATCGCCAAAAATCTTTTTTAATTTATTTTAAAAAGTCAGAAAATATATCGTAAGCGGTCATCACGTTTTTGACACCACGATGTTTTTAATATATTAAATTGGAAAATAAGAAAAAATAATTCCTTTGGGCAAAAGATACAAAATGTACATCAGATTCAGGAATAAAAAAATGTTTTACCCTCTGTTAAAAGGTTTTCCTGAATGAACATCTCACTTTGGTTATTTTTTTTCTCTTTGTATTACTTGTACTTGTGTGTGGATTAAATGTACTTGTGTTTACATGCCATCCAGTTAACTTACATCATACAAAGTCTTTTGTTATATCTTGGTACGTGACAATAATAAACCGATAGGAATACTTTGCCTTTACTCCTGAGTAAAGGAGTACTCCAAAGTCACTCCAACCTTGGCCATTGTTCTACAATAAGCTGGATGTCAAGAGTTTTGGTTCCAAATTATCATCTCATTCAATGAAGCAAACAAGAGGATGGAACTTGCATTAAACATTTGACATTTTCATGAGTTGCCTCCTGTGCAACCAGAAATACCTAGAATTCAGTGAAAGTTGCAGCAATCTGTTGCTCAAGTTGTAGCACAGGATGTGATTGAATCACACCATAACCTTTACTCTCTTATAAGCCCCCAGTTTTATTTCACCCTGCTGTCTGCAGAATTCTGTTTCCGTACTCACTTATTTTCTTCATCTCCATGGAAACTGAACTCTCGAACTAGCTGTAAGTTTGCAGATTGTATTTCAGCATTTCTGAAGGTGAGAAAATAATGATAGCCATTTCTGAAAACATGGATGTCCATGTTGGCAAACTTTAGTGTGATCTTTGATTTGCTATCAGAGCTAGATTCAGCAGTCATTTAGCATGTGAAATCCAATTTCTGGACCTGAATCCTAGGAATGACATGATTTTAGTTCTGTAGATGAACAAATATCAATTGTAAAATCATTGTAGTTCATACATTGGCCTGAGATCTTGTTCTAATGCGCAAACTCTTAAATGTGGCATGACATTAATTTAAAAATGGGGGTGGGAATTGCAACCTTCCGTCGTCCGCCCTGTTTTGACGAATGCAATTAACCCGGCGTGCACAATCAAATAAGATCAAATAGAACAGGTTGTCCTACTACTTTAGGCCGTGCACGCCATACGCAAGAAGAAGAAAAATAATGGATTACTTGAATATAACAGATTTTGGTTACAGCGGATGGACCTGCCAATGTGACCCCGCTCACACCGCCTCCCCATCTGATTACAGCCCCTGCTCCTGACGACACCCCAGACTCGCAACATGAACAGCTGCACTGTCCAATTCATGCAGCTGTTGTTGCGGCTCACATTGTAGTCCCTGGGGACAGCGCTTCGGGCCACCGACAGGACACGCTCGGTCATTGTGGGGGCGTCCTTCCTCTCCCACCAGCTGCTTCTACATGTCTGCTCATCGCTTCATCCACTTTCCACTCCACTGCTGCCTCCTCCCCCATTGCTTTGTTCACATGGCTTCTTTCCCTCCTCCACCCCACCCCACCTTATGGGGAGAAGGTAGGAGAATGGAGTTAGGAGGGAGAGACAGATCAGCCATGAATGAATGGTGGAGTAGACTTGATGGGTCAATTGGCCTAATTCTACTCTTATCACATGATCTTATAATCATGACTCTAGACCCATTTTAGTGTAATTATTTTTTTATTTCTTTCTGTGGCCTAATATATGAACTCCATTGTATCAAACTGCTTTTTCAAAATATAACAGGAATAAAACCAGACAAACCTTGCTCTGCATTAACCAAGGCAATGAACACCAACAAAAGTTTACCCATCCCAATCAGCACTACAAAGTCTTCCTCATTAATATCTGGGTCAAAATCCTGGAGCAGTTTCACCATAAGGACTGATTCAATGGTACTTTCAATGGTACTGTATTTGTCAAATGTACTGAGGTACAGTGAAATTCATGTTTGAGTACAGTTCAGTACATATTGCTATAAATAAGCACTTAGATATGTCTTAGACAAGCATCTCAGATGCAGTACAAGAGTATAGCAGAGTACACTGAGACAGTATATAGGGTCGCCAGGTTGTCGCCGTTTTCAAGTCCCAGTTTGTAAGTGCAGGGTTCTTGACCTGAAGGCATTGCAGGATCAACCTGGCTGTGCGTAGCCGTGGTGTCTTCCACCACTCCTTCACTGCTGTTGGCTGCATGTGGGCCACAGACTTGCTATGGCGGCTCCAGCGGCAAGGCTTGTTTGGCTCTGAGGCCTTTTCATCTTTATTCGCAGCTGGGCTTTGCCAAAATCGCCTCCAATATGCGTACTCTACCATTCAATTCTATGATGTTAATTGCCAATATAATTTTCTCATTCAGAAAAACACACTGTTGTTAGCGATGCTCAGCCACTTTTGCTCTTGCTCTTTTTGCTCTTCACATTGCTCTTTTTCCTACCTTGTTAACGCTAAAGTTACAATTCTGCATAAAATGAATAATATGTAAGCAAAAAATAAAACATAGTAATGGATGAATACTATCAGTTCAGTCTTTGAAAAGGTTATGTTTATCAGAAAATTTACAGTGATGTTAATTTATTGGACATTTTTCAGCCACATTTACAGCCACATATACTATACTATATTTTACTGATAACATTGAACCTATCTCCACACAGGATACACTGGATACAGTAAGCTATTTCTAACCCCTTTACTGAATCAGTTTACCACAACTGTCTCGCAGGCAATTAGGAATAGACATCAAATGGTGGTCTTGCCAGTAATGCAGACATTAACTGGCAAACATAAATGAATTAAAAGTACAAATACAATATAGAATTTATTTGTACTATAACTAATTGAGGAGATGGCCCAATTGCTTCTGTTAGTTACATAGTTTGCATTAAATGATCTGATTTTGTGAAGTACTAAAGCTTTGAAATGGTGCTGTAAAATACCAAATCAACAAAAAAATGGTTAGTTCTTTACAAAGACTGTGTAAGTGAACAGTGGTTATATGTAGCACATTTAGAAATGAAAATAATCTTATTGTATTGACTATATAATGGAATCAACCATAAATGCTTTATCAAAAATGAAACTATGGAATAATGTAGCTTCCTGGGGCAGCAACAGATGTCAGGTAGATAATTAAAGAAGCAGCTGCCAGGTGAGACTGGCAGTTCAGTGAATTTTTGTTGCATATAATGGAAAAGGAGAGCTGACCAAACTTGTGTCCTGTGATTCATATTGGAGGAGGAAATGAGCGGTGCCAAGAAAGTAACAGGATGAACCTTTACAAAACAAATATTGGCTGGTTCTCCAGTATTTAGGAAGTGCTGCAGTCTTTCAGATGAAATCCTGGATGAACTCAATGTAAAAAAAAAAAATCATGTTACACTACAATAGGGGAGCTTGCTTTGGAATTTTGGCCAAAACTTATCTCTCAGCCAACATTACTGAAATGAGATTTATCGAGTTTTTACCATACAACATATACAGGGCCCTGCACAAATTAATAATCTATTTACAATGTTATACTTGTGACTTTTTTAAAAAATTGTTCTAAATTTATTTTTTGAATACTTAGTAAATGCAAATCTTTAATAGATGGACCTTAATGAAGACCTGTGTCTCCTTTTGCTAGCGTATTAACAGGTTGGAATATGATAACAATTTGTTCATCCCTATAAGCAAAATATTTTATCAACACCAGATTTAATTTCCAATTATTTTAAACCTGAATTGAAGCTCTCAAACTATTCATTGAACTTTGATTATTAACCCAGGCCTCTTGATTACCAGTCCAGTATGCTATTAAAGAATTATATTTAATCAGACTGTCGCTGACGATCTCTGCTCTAGACTTCTCCCCATTGCCTTTAACCTCATGATCTACAATCATTACTGGAAGATTCATCAGTTCAATCTAGTTGTGCTCCATTTCTCAATTTTGTATAGTCTCCCATCGTCTACACTTGCAAACCTTCTGATATCACTACCTATTTTAAAAATAATAATTGTTCTTGATTGTAGCCATTTCATTTTCACCAAAGTCTTCTTATCCTCCATCTTCACTGGCATGGCATCATGTAACAGAGGCTACATTTGTTTTCTATAAGCTTGTTTGCATGGCTGAGGAACTTGTTTTTGCATTTAGAAAATTTTGCTTTTCCTCCAATCACTCCGTAAACTTGAAGTGGTGCAGTGGATATTTGTAGGGGGTTTACCTATATATATACTTTATTTTGTGAAATAGATATTTTCGATTTAGGGTTGTGACACTATCCCCCCTCGCCATCAACTCCCCAAACACACTCTGCCACAACTGCTGATAAAATCACTTTCAATACAAGTAGTTCCCCAACTTTCATAAAAAAGGATTTCTTTCCATCGAAGATGATGGAATCCTCAACTATGCTTGTTCTTTTTTCCCCCACAAATCTGCTTTCATCCCACTTCATGCAAAATCATGCAGGGACAGATTATTATCATGTAGGAAGGCAGATTATTATCTAAATGGTGTCAAATTGGGAAAAGGGGAAGTACAACGGGATCTGGGGGTCCTTGTTCATCAGCCAATTAGATCTTCATAACAAGAGGAGTTGAGTATAGGAGCAAAGAGGCCCTTCTGCAGATGTATAGGGCCCTTGTGAGACCACACCTGGAGTATTGTGTGCAGTTTAGGTCCCCTAATTTGAGGATGGACATTATTGCTATTGAGGGAGTGCAGCGTAGGTTTACAAGGTTAATTCCCTGGATGGCGGGACTGTCATGTGCTGAGAGAATAGAGTGGCTGGGCTTGTACACTCTGGAGTTTAGAAGGATGAGAGGATATCTTATTGAAACATTTAAGATTATTAAGGGTTTGCACATGCTAGCGGCAGGAAACATGTTCCCGATGTTGGGGGAGTCCAGAACCAGGGGCCACTGTTTAAGAATAGGGGGTAAGCCATTTAGAACGGAGATGAGGAAACACTTTTTCACACAGAGAGTTGTGAGTCTGTGCAATCCTCTGCCTCAGAGGATATGGGGAGGAGGGAGGAACGGGGTACTGATTGGGAATGATCAGCCATGATCCCATTGAATGGCAGTGTTGGCTCGTAGGGCCGAATGGCCTACTCCTGCATCTATTGTCTATTGTCTCTTGTCTATTGGGACTTTGCTTGCTTTCTGCTTCCATGTTCAACAAATAATTAATCTAAAAGGAAACTCAAATGTATTTTACTGGCAAATAAATTGGTAGGAAGAGCAGGGATGGATATGATTAGGGGCCAAAATTGAGACCTACTTCAGAGTGTAGATGGAGGACATGGCTGAGATATTGCATTTGTCATTATCAAGGTGGAATATACTGTCGTGTTCACAATAAATTAGATAGTTGAGTTATTGGATGGGTAAGATTTGATGGAGGGATACGTGAAACCAATCTCTAGAAAAGGTGAGAAAAGGACAAAGTTCCGGAGGAACACAGATGTGGCTTGACCCACTCTGGAGGGAAATGTACAGATGAAGCTTTGGATCAGGACTCTTCTTCAAACTGGAATCTCTAGAAAAGTTGGCATGTTCAATTTACATGTATCCCAGGTTGCTCAGAGAAGTAAGGAAAATTGCAGAGATACTGGCTGTAATCTTCCAGTTATCTTTTGAAATGAGGTAGTACTAGAGAACATGCTGAAGAAGGGTTTCGGCCTGAAACGTTGCCTATTTCCTTCGCTCCATAGATGCTGCTGCACCCGCTGAGTTTCTCCAGCAATTTTGTGTACCTTCGATCTTCCAGCATCTGCAGTTCCTTCTTGAATGCTTTACTACTTTGTTTAAACATTGGGAGCAAAGGTAAACTCAGTTACAACATGAAAATTAGATTAACCTCCAGGGAAGTTTGGAGAATTAATTAACTGATATAAAATTAACGATTACGCTGAAGAGTAGAATTATTGGAAGCCAGCATAGATTTGTGAAAGCCAGACTGTGTTTAGCTAAACTGATTTAAAATATTTGGATATCACAGACAGGGTTGATGAGGGCATTGGAGTTAATGTGGTGTACATGAATTCCCAAATGATATTTAAGATAACGCAATAGGTGTCAGTAAGACTAGTCCATGGAATAAAAAGTGAAGTGCTGGCATGGAAAAAAAAATTGGTTCAGTCTAAAACCAGTTGTGAATGGATAATTCATTTTTGGATTTGAGGATGTTAAATAATGGTGTTCCCATTGGGCACAATGCTTGTCTTGGTATATATTTGTAATGACAGATTGGAGATGATGGGATTTTTTTTTAATTTACTGGTAATGGAAAACTTAATGCAATTCCCTGTTCCTGTACTTCAATTGTCTTATTATGAAAACCAATTTACAATTGGCATTGTTATACTTGCATATTTATTTTCAATAATGTGTCCAAGGACAGCCAGATCTCGTTGCATCTATCCTTTGGTGTATATCCGTTCATTCCATCACATTTTCCTGCATTGCATTTGCAACTCGCTCAATCTGTCCAAATATCACAAACTTCTTTGTATCCTCCTCACAGATACTCCAGGGCTCGAAATTAAAGGTTGCCCGGGTGCCAATGGCAACTTGCAGTCCCGCCGGGCAACCTAAAAGCCATGCCATTTTGCCCGGCTTGGCAAGCAACCGGGACACCCACCTGCCATCCGTGTTCGGGTCTCGGCTCGGCGCTAGCTCTTGGGTCTCGGCTCGGCGCTAGCTCTTGGGTCTCGGCTCGGCGCTAGCTCTCGGGTCTCCGCTCGGCGCTAGCTCTCGGCTCGGCGCTAGCTCTCGGGTCGGGTCGCAGGTCTCCGCTCGGCCGAGCACATCATCGGCCGTGGTTGTGCGTATGTGCGGCCCTGCACATGAGCACTGCCACGGCAACTGGTCGGCGTCGGCCACTTTCTCCTTCCCTTTGCATTGTGGGAGCTCTGGCTGCCATTGCTGTCTGGTCGCTGCCTCACCGCGACCGCTGAAAAACAACGCAGAATCACTCTCTGCAGTAACTCCCTGGAGTAACTTTTGCTTCTTGGTTTCCTGATCCTCCAAAAATATTCGAAATGGAATTTAAATTGGTGGACCCACCACCACCAAACTCCAAACTCTGAAAAATAACAGCCTATTGCATTTTATCTGTTTATTTATTGTGTGTATATATATGGTCTATGGTATATAGACACACTGAACCTTTATCTCCTGTTCTGTATTATGTTTACATATTCTGTTGTGCTGCAGCAAGCAAGAGTTTCATTGTCCTATCTGGGACACATGACAATAAAACTCTCTTGACTCTTGACTTGGACTTAAGCAAAAAAGGGTTCTTGGGGAAAAAAAAGCTACCTTAAATTGCGTCTGGTTGGTACCTATGGAAGGGTGAAGACTATTCCATGCTTTAATTGTGCGGGGGAACTCCATGGAGCAGCCAGCATCTCTGGATAGAAACAATTGGGTGATGTTTCAGGTAGAAACCCTTCTTTTCATTTCCTCTGGTTTTAGTGTTTTTAGTTTAATTTAAAGATACAGCTTGGAAACAGGCCCTTCGGCCCACCGAGTCCACGCCGACCACCAATCACCTGTACTCTAGTTCTATCCCACACATCAGCGACGTAAGTCAAAAGTGTTTTATTCTCTTACGTCCCAGTTAGAACAATGAAATCCTTACTTGCAGCAGCAGCACAACAATTTTAGGCAGCAACTTTATGGCCAACGTACTGCCCCAATAGCCTTGAACTAAATTAAAACATACAGTAAAGGGGGACATAGCGTCACTTAGAGATTTAAGACTGAAAATGGATAATTTCTTTGTTTTAGTAACCAAAGTTATCAACGTATATTTTTTTGCGTGTTGGAAAATAAAATATAGTGGCACAGCTGGTGGACTTGCTGCCTCACTCGCCAGAGATCTGTGTTTGATCCTGTTCTTGGGCACTGTCTGTGTTGAATTTGCACCTTCTCCCTGCAAGCATGTGGGTTTCCTCCCACATCCCAAAGACGCATTGGCTTTGTAGGTTAACTTGTCTCTGTAAAATTGCCCCTAATGTGCAGGGAGTGGGTGAGGAAAGTGGGATAACTGAACTTGTGTGAATGGGTAGACGAAAATGTTGGAGAAACTCAGCAGGTGAGGCAGCATCTATGGGGCGAAGGAAATAGGCGACGTTTCGGGTCGAGACCCTTCTTCAGACTGATGTCGGGAGGGATGGGGGGGCGGGAAAAAGAAAGGAAGAGGCGGAGACAGTAGGCTGTGGGAGAGCTGAGAATGGGAGGGGAAGGAGGGAGAAAGCAGGGACTACCTGAAATTGGAGAAGTCAATGTTCATACTGCTGGGGTGTAAAATACCCAAGCAAAATATGAGGTGCTGTTCCTCCAATTTGCAGTGGGCCTCACTCTGGCCATGGAGGAGGCCCAGGACAGAAAGGTCGGATTCGGAATGGGAGGGGGAGTTGAAGTGCTGAGCCACCGGGAGATCAGGTTGGTTATTGTGAACTGAGTGGAGGTGTTGTGCGAAGCGATCCCCAAGCCTGCGCTTGGTCTCACCGAGATTGATCATACGCTGAATAACCATATTTTTGTTTGGAAGTGGAAAGAGATAATAGAAATTGCATTCATTGCAACGTGTAAAAAGAGATGAGATACTGCATTGTAATTTTGCTGCATGTCATTGTGGTATATCATGTCTTGATTAGTGAATATGTTTAGTTTGTGACTTTATTTGAAGCAGAAATAATATGTGAATGCTTCATTGACCATAATTCCGACTGGTGACTACGCACTTCGTCCGAGCATATTATTGCACACGTCATGCAAGGCGTCTTAAATGACCACCTAAACTGTGATTTGGCAACCTAAAAAGATGCCGAGGTTGCCCGGCTGGCAACAGGGAAAAAAAGTTAAGCGAGAGCCCTGTACTCCCACCCAGATTTGTGTGATGTATAAACTTGAAAATGTTGCTTTTAAACCAAAGTCCTTGATAAATATCATTAAGGTAATCTCCTTTGCCCAAAGTGATCATACCCTCAATTCCCTACATATATGTGCCAATCCAAAAGCCTCTCGTTTCTCGTTTGCTTCTCGTTTAAACATCTTCGAGTTCTGCAATTTTTGTCTTTTTCAGTTGTTGATATTTCCATACGAGGATAAAGGTTCTAACTGTGCACCCAATCCATGACTCATAATTTAATATCTCTCCTCAATCTCTGGCATTCCAGAGAAAACTGTCCCAGTCTGTCCAACCTCTATCGGGGAACTATGGACTTGGACCCCAAGATCTTTCTGCACCTTAATGCTACCAAGGGTATTACTATTAATTCTCTACTGTCCCCTTACATTTGACCTTCATACCTGCTCGGATCAAACCTTTCCACCCATTTATGTAGGTGATCTATATCCCACCATATACTTTGACACCAATCCTCACAATCTGCAACACCAGGAATATTGGTGTAATCTGCAAACATACCAACCAACCCAGATACATTTATTTTTAAGTCATTTAGATATATAGCTCCCAGCATAGATCTCTGCAGACCTCCATTGGTTGCACACTACCAGCAGGAATGTTGTCTTTCCAGAACAACCCTCCTTCTTCTATTGGTAAGCGAGTTCAGAATCAATATGACCAAGTCGCATGCCTATAACCTAATGGACATTTCAGATGCCTTACTAAAATCTACGCTGCCGTACCTCATTGATCACCTCCTCAAACAAACTCCATCAAGTTAGTAAATCACGACCTACCATGTACAAAGCGATGCTGATTGTCCCTAATTAACCCATGTGTAGGAAGGATGCAGATGTTGGTTTAAACCGAAGATTGACACAAAATGCTGGAGTAACTCAGTGGGACAGGCAGCATCTCTGGAGAGAAGGAATGGGTGACATTTTGTCGAGACCCGAAACGTCCCCCATTCATTTTCTCCAGAGATGCTGCATGCCTAGCTGAGTTATTCCAGCATTTTGTGCCTAATTAACCCATTCTCTCCCAAATAGTAATCCTAGCCTGATGTATCTGCTCCAATAGCTGTCCTACCACTGATGTGAGGCTCACCAGTCTATAATTACCTTGATTCTTCTCTTCTGAAAGAAAGGGACAACATTAGTTGCTCTCCAGTCCTCCAGGACCTTGTCTTTGGTTAGAGGAGGTGTACTCAATAAACTAGGATAGATCCCATCGGCCCTAGGGATTCATCCACCTTATTGCTCCTCAACAGTTCCATCACCATCTCCTTGACTTCCAACTGCTCTTGCATATTAGTATTCTCCAAACTGATTTCAGTGTCCTCCTTGGTGAATACCGATATGAAGTACTTGTTTAGTTCCTCTAACTCCACCACAAATCCCCTCCTTAATCCTTGAGCGGTCCCGCCATTTCAAGCCTGCCCCTTTTTGTTTTTAATGCAGGTACAAAAAGCCTTGATTTTCTTTAATCCAAACTGCAAAGCCATTTTGTGGCCCCTTTTGGCCCTTCAAATGGCCCATTTGAGTTTAGTTGGTTTAGGGATACAGTGTGGAAACAAGCCCTACAGAAGCCAATTAAGCTACAAACCTGCACCTCTTTGGAATGTGGGAGGAAACCAAAGCACCTGCAGAAAACCCACGTGGTCACAGGAAGAATGTACAAACCCTTTTCACACAACAACCGTACTCGGGATCAAGCCAGGGTCTCTGGAGCTGTGAGGCTGCAGCTCTACCGCTGCACCACTGTGCTGCCCACAAAGTAGTTATTTCCTACTTGCTTTATATTCCTCAAATGCCACATCTGATTTAATCTTCTTGAACCTTGCATATACCCTTTTTCCTTTGTAATCAAATTTACAACCTCTTTGGTCATCCAAGGTTCCTTTACCTTGCAATCATCATCAATCCTCCAAACTGTAACATGCCGTTCTTGAAGTTTGAACAACTGGCCTTTAAATGACGCCCACATGTTAGATGCTGTCTTACCCAATAACTACTGCTCCCAATTTACTGTTCCTAGCTACTGTCCAACAACTTTGTAATCTGCCCTGTTCCAATTTAGTATCTTCCTCCCAGGTCCAGACTTATCCCTATTCAAGACAATCTTAAAACACATGGAGATGCGATCACTATCCCCAAAATGGTTTCCCACTGAAAGGCCAGTTAACTGGACAGGCTTGTTTCACAAGGTCAAGTATGGTGCCTCTTCGAGTTGTTCATTCTTACATTTTGTTTCCTGTCTGCCAAACAATTTTCTATTCATAGTAGACCGCAACCAATCCTATGTGCTTCAATTTTGCCCACTTATTATAAAAGCTTTCTGAAAGTCCTGGTGCAGAGTATCTGATTTCCTCCCTCATCCACTCTAAAATGTTTGAATATTTGCAACACTCCCACAATATCCTTTTGAGGTATATTTCTGCTATTGATCTCCTCATGGAAATCTGTCCATTGATGTAGAGTTATTACTTGGAGAATTTCAAGGAAGCATCAAAATGAGGGCCCAATTTCCAGGTCATGCTGATTTTGTTTTTTCCTTACACAGTCTCTACTGTCTGCAAATAGAAAGCACTATTTATGAGGCTGGCTATCTTCTAAGTGTTGTCACAGTCGTGTCCTGTGAAAAGCATGGGTAGCAGTGACATCTGTTTTCATGCTAGCAAATGAAATTTATTTGCTGCTTCTGATAATCGTAATAGACATGTGAAGTATGAGATCCATCCCATTTTGAATGCAATTCTACTTTGAGCTTAAAGGTTTGCATAAGCTCTTGGAATGTCATCGCTGTAAGATTAAAATATTAGCTCTTGGGGATGAAAACAACCTACATTCAAACACAAACGATTGGTTCTCCAAAAGTACCAATAAATATGTATAACCGTTAATGGTTTAAATCTCATTTTGCAGTTAAACAATGCTCAGTTGTCCCACTTGTGTCCCCTGCAGAAAATAAATGTTCTTGCATTCCTGTACAGATATTTGTATTTCAGTCCATACTGATTGTTCTTTACTTTTCAGTACCAACAGAATATCATTGGTGATCTACTTTGGAGCTGACAGTCATTACACAAATATATAATGCCAGAAGGCATAGCTTTAAGATAAGAGGGACAACGTTTAAAGTAGGGCACTGGGTGGTGTGTGCCTGGAACTCGCTACCAGGGGTGGTTGAGGCAGATATGATGATGGCATTGAAGAGACTTTTGATAGGACTATGGATATGCAGGGAATGGATGGTTATGGATCACGTGCAGGCAGAAATGAGGCATTGTGTTCAGCACAGACATTGTGGGCCGAAGGGCCTGCTCCAGTGTTGTACTGTTCTGCGTCTTATGCAAGCTAACAAATTGTGCTTCTTCGTATCGAGTCCACACACAAGATTAGAAGTTGTTCAGCCAGATCTGAACACACTTCTCGGCATCTGCATACAATGGTGTGTCTTGCGCTTCTTGTGCTTCATGTGCGTGGTGGTGAAAAGATTGAAGAAAACAGAGCCACAACGTGAACGCTCTTTCCTTGACTCCAACAAATTGTTAAAAGACACTTACTCTTTGACCTAGTTTAAAAAAGACATTGGGAAACAATAAATGTTACTCCTGTGGTTTAGATGGAGGAAACATAACTGGATCTAAAGGGGGTGATGGAGAGTTGTAAAGCAAGTTATTTAATAAAAGGAAGTTTCTCAATTTTTAAAGATTGTGCTACTGTTATTTGCCATAGGTATTAAAGATCTGGGTTTGGAAAGGAGATTGCTAAATTTGCTGTTACTAAAAAGCATGTAATCAACAATTTGCTGTTGCAATGAAATTTGGGAGGAAATGTATTGCATTTTTTACAATGGCTTATTCTATATATTTTTTAAAGATACTTCAATTATTAAAGCAGGAGTCGGTAACCTTGTTCTACATAGGGGCCAGGACACATGTTTGTGAGCGGATGGCGGGCCACATCTATCACCATCGTGTGACACTTGGAATTGTTTTTCGCATTAGTTTTCACATATTTTTCAAATGGTTTTCTGCAGTTCCCATGTCCCTCGCGTGCCCCGGGACTGGCTGCAGTTCTCAGATCGGCTCGCCTGCCCCAGGACTGGCTGTAGCACCCATGTCGCCTGAGTGCCCCGGGACGAGCTGCAGTTCCCAGATCAGTTTGGGTCCCTGCGACTGGCTGCAGTTTCCAGATCAGCTTGCGTCCCTGGGACTGGCTGTAGTGCCCAGGTCGCCTGCATGCCCGGGACTAGCTGCAGTTCCCTGATCAGCTCGTGTCCTCTGAACTGGCTACAACTAATTGAAAAAAAAATATGCCTGCGGGCCGGATGATTTCAGGTTACGGGCCGGATCTGGGCCGTAGGTTGCCTGTGTTAAAGCAACATATATGTTAGATTTTATGTAATGAGATTATCAGAAATGCACGCCTATCCCCACCATCGCTGCCTCAGCTCCCACAATTCACTACACAGTCATTCTAAATGCTACTACTGGACTTCTGTTGTGCTAATGTAATGGAGTGATTTATATTTACAACATTAATACTTACAGCTGAGAAATTGCAGCAGATATCATTTTATAGATCACTGTTAGCCTTGAATAGTTTTAATTTTTTGGCTGAAATTGTACATGCAATTTTTTAAATGTTAATTTTAGACTATTTTCAGAATTGATAAAAAATGGATTGATTCCTTTGTTACAGAACCATATGGAGATAAACATAGAAACATAGAAAATAGGTGCAGGAGTAGGCCATTCGGCCCTTCGAGCCTGCACCGCCATTCAATATGATCATGGCTGATCATCGAACTCAGTATCCTGTACCTGCCTTCTCTCCATACCCACTGATCCCTTTAGCCACAAGGGCCACATCTAACTCCCTCTTAAATATAACGTGGTTAGTTAACAATGATATCAAAATCAAATGGTATTTCTGGTAAAAATGAAGAGACACAGATGGTCGTTGTCTCAGTGGTATTGAGTGGGAAAAAAAATTTGTTCGGCACGGACTTGTAGGGCCGAGATGGCCTGTTTCCGTGCTGTAATTGTTATATGGTTGTTATTATATGGTATTTAAAAAAAATATTTTAAAGTTTTAATTTTGTATAGAAATTTAGGGTAGGTATATTTAAGTATTTATCAATCCACAGATGGATTATTGTATGTTTATATTCATCCAGGGATATTTAAAACCGTATTCACTTTACTTGGAATTAAACATGGTATTAGAGGCATCGTTAATGACACCAAGTAATAGGCAAATAAAAGGCAATTGTGACACAATCCAAACCAGATCACAATTTATCAGAGAGCTAAACAGTTCTACTGTGAACAAATCGACATAATTTTAACCCTGGGGACCAGTAAAGCTGAAGGTAGCAAGGCATAAATCAGCAATGCATTAAATCTTGTTATAGCACACCAAGCACTTAACCATATACTTGCAGTTGATAGGCCATAATAGTCAAATGGGAACAATTTGTTTTTAAATTGAACAGTAGAAACAAATTGTACAGACGCTGTTGCTGTTTAACAGATGTAAGAGAATGCCTTTTTCGAGGTTGCTTTTGGCTGCACATTGCATAATTTTGGAAGCATGGTCAAAGTGTTTTTGCCAGGCATCATTTAACTAAAAAAAGCTTGAGAGTTGCATCTTTTTGTTATCCTTTTCAATAGTATTACCATTACGTGAAACAGGGTGATGACACCGTCAGCTGTGGATGCCAAGGAATTGGGTATTTTTAAAGAAGAGATTGTTAAATTGTTGATTTGTGAAGGCGTTGACGGCAGGGGAATGGGGTTGAGAGGGAAAGATAGATCAGCCATGATCGAAAGGCAGAGTGCACTCAATCGGCCGAAAGGCTCAATTCTGCTCCTGTGTTTTATGATCTGATGATCTAATTATTTCAGAAAATGCTAAATGTCGAATTGACAAAATGAAAATCATTGCTTTTGGGTTTCAAATATATTAATGTTTTTGTGGTACAAAATGCATCAACCTGTTTTTTTTTTTCTTAAAAAGGATGTGCCTAAATACTTAGTTACTGGTTGAAGATGACGTTTTGTTCAATAGAAGACTAAAAGGTGTTCTTTTGAGAATTGGATTTTATACTTCAACTTCTCAATGAGCTGCTTGGACTTTAATACCAGGATTTCCACCAAAATTACAGTCAGCCTGTCATCTTGATAGAAATTCTGTTGTTTTGGGGTTATGAGCATGATTCAGTTATAGGTGTTTGGAATTGTTCAAATATCTGTACAATGCAATAAAAATAAGAGCCACTGGATTATTGAAATCAAGAACAACGGATTGTAAATTTATATTTAAGACTAAAGGTTCATATTAACTGAAAAATCATGTACTGAATATATATGCAAAAATATAAGGCTGGAGGAATTCCACAGGTCAGGCAGCATCCATGGATGGAATGGATCGATGTTTGGATTGGGATTCTACTCGGATTAATGGAAGAGGGGGAGAAAACTGGCAAAGGTGGGGCTGAGGTAAAACCTGACAAGTGATAAGGAAGTTAGGGAAGTCCAGGACAAGGGGTCACAGCTTAAGGATAAAGGGGAAATCCTTTAAAACCGAGATGAGAAGAACTTTTTTCACGCAGAGAGTGGTGAATCTCTGGAACTCTCTGCCCCCGAGGGTAGTTGAGGCCAGTTCGTTGGCTATATTTAAGAGGGAGTTAGATGTGGCCCTTGTGGCTAAGGGGATCAGGGGGTATGGAGAGAAGGCAGGTACGGGATACTGAGTTGGATGATCAGCCATGATCATATTGAATGGCGGTGCAGGCTCGAAGGGCCGAATGGCCTACTCCTGCACCTAATTTCTATGTTTCTGTGATAGGTAGGTGGGTTTGGTTTGTTGTTGGCAGATGGAAGGTAAAAAAGGCAAAGGCAAGAGGTGAAAAAGGTGCCAGATAAGGAAAGAGGAGAAGTGAAATGTAAGGCCGAGGGGAGGGATATGAGACGGGGTAACTAAGGTGGTGGGAGAAATGCAGGCGCACTGGGGTGGAGTTGGGGCAGGTGGAAAGGGAACAGGGTAAGGAAGTTGGTTCTTTTCAAGAATTCAATTTCATACCAATGAATTAAACTATCCAGGTGGAATTATAGGTGCTATTCTTCCAGATTGCACGTGCCCCACTCAGGCAACAGAGGAGGCCAAGGACAGAAAGGTGGTCCTCTTCTTTTATTATCCAACACCCATTTTGTCTCCTTTTCACCTCCAAACCCACCCTATCCCACTTTTCTTTTTCAGCTATTTCCTCTTATTCCTTGAGTTTGAAGAAAGATCACGGTCCAAAACATCATCAGTCCATTCCCTCCTCAGAAGCTGCCTGACCCATTGAGTTCATGCAGCAGTTTGTGTTTTTACTCTCTATTAGTGCTGAGTATGTAATTGTTTCATCTTTTCTTGGTAAAAGTTTAGGTAAGCAACCTCTAGTGCTGACATTCATGATTATTGCACAGTTGCTTTGTTTTATATCTGAATTGCAAATCCTTTGAAATAATGACTCTTGGAGTTAATAATTTTTTTCCCCTTTTTCCCCTTTACCTTTCCTTCTTGTAGTTAAGAAAGCCAGCCTCAGAGGATCTCCAGGTAAGATTCCAGTACTGAATTAAGAATAACTGTTACAGTACATTTGTATAGAAGTGAATGACTAACTAGTGACCCGAATATTCACAGTGTGAATATATTCAATAAGATTTGTATAAGGTGAAATGCAAGATTTTACTTTGAAGGCGTGATACTTGCATTTATAACTATGCAACAATTAGCTTGGAATATGTCACTTAAAAAAAAAAAGAGATCAAAAAGTCTACTATATTACAACAGTGCAGTGTCTCATTCAATGGTATTTAATGACAATAACATTAATTCACAAATTTTAATTACCAACTTCTTGAAAGGAGGGTGAATATTTAGGTTGATATTTCCACGTGTTCACGTTGGTATTTGGTATTTTGCTGCTATTGTTTTATAACTGGAATTTTCTGGCTCAACCAGTTGAATTGCCATTAGTTATGTAATAAATACGATAATGTCAATCCTCAGCAAGTTGCTAACTACTTCTCTGCAAGTGTGTGGTTGTCTTGTAGAATAAATGGTGGTTTTTTTAATTCACAGTATGCACAGAGTTGATAACTGTATACATCCTGATACATCTTTTAATCTAACATTTGCCTAACAATTAGGATTATGACAGTGACCCCAAAAGGCTGTCTGAATCTACAATTAAATTCTGGCAGGACTTCATCATTAGGAAGGAGGCAGTTCAGAAGAATACAGATGAGAATTTCGTATGTGGTGGGGATCATGACATTATATCAATAAGTTCCACACTATTCTATTTTCATTGTTTAATTTAAGGAAAGAGGGCTTGAGTGCCAATTCCTTAACCCCAGCATTGCAGAGGAACTCATGCTATCTGCTTTTACAGATTTGTTTAGGTTTATTATTGTCATGGAAATCAGCATACAGTGAATAGTTGTGATTTCCACATTATCCAGTCAAAACAGCTAATATACAAGAATACAATTAAGCCGACTCAAGTACTGTAGGAAAGATTGCAGAATATAGTTCAACATTGCTGTACACAGTTCGATGGACAATTGCCCACACTCAGACCCTATCTTGGCATATGCAAAGATAATTCAGAAGCCTGACAGCAGAGGGAAAGAAGCTGTTCTTGAGTCTGGTGGTGTGCACTGTCAAGCTTCTGCTCGTTTTACCCAATGGGAGCGGGGAGAAGGAATGATCGGGTGGGACAGGTCTTTGATTATGTTGGTTGATTTCCCTTCGCAACATGAAGTGCAGATAGTCAATAGTGGAGAGTCTGGTCTTTATCATGGACTGGGCTACATCCATAACTGTGTGCAGCTTTTGTTGATTTGGACAGAGCTATTCACAAACCAAGCTGTGATGCAATCCAATAGAATATTTTCTGCAGTGCATCTGTAAATGTTTGTAGGAGTCTGTGGAGACATGCCACTTTGGTTGTCTCTTCCCCATGGTTGGTCTATGCCAGATTGTTGGCAATATTTAAGCCAAGGAACCTGAAGGCACTTCGCAAGAGTGCGGGTGGAGTGTACATGGTGTAGTTCCCCAGGGAAACAGTCAGCGGCACCATCACCACCGCCATGTATAGTCGGAAATACTCCAGTGTCAGGTTGTTTGCTGCAATGGAAAGCACAGTGACCACAGGTCAATAAAAGGCTTCCCGACGGGCTGCAGCAGTGGACTGGGAGCGCGGCCAGATGCCTTTATCGAGGTGCCGCAGTCTCGATGCCTCCCAGACGATCGCGTAGAAGATCGGGTTGGGGCCCGGCCAGGGCCTCATCGGTCAGACGGAGGAGCCGGGCTTTGCAGGTTGGAGTCCGTGGCTGGTTCCCGGGTCGACACCACGGAGGCGTGAAGTGTGCTGTTGACAGCAGTGAGGCCTCGGCGGTGGCAGCGGTGAAGCCTCGGCGGTGGTGAAGCAGTGGCAGCAGTGAAGCCTCGCGATGATGGGGCCTCGGAGGTGGTAAAGCCTTACGGCGGCGGCGATGCCACGCAGGTTGACCCGCGGTCGATGAGAGCGTGGAGGACCACCGTGAGGGGGGGGGGGGGGGGGGAAGAACAATGGAGGACCCAGCATGGGGGGGGGGGGTCTCGGGGGAGGCAGGGGGGAGAACAATGGACAATTGTGGAGGGTGGGAGAACATTAGACAATGGGGACCCTGCCGTGGGGGAGGGGGGCGGGGGGGGGGGGGGGGCAAAGTGGGGGGAGGAGATCAAAAGGGGGAGCCGGTGTGCTTTGTAACGATTGCAGCGCGTTCCGTTGGCCCGCAGCAGACTTTGAGTAGCAAACAAGCCGCGGTCTGCACAGCTCCAGCTGGCGCGGCGTCTACAGCCCGGGATTCCTCGTGGGGTGGCACCCGGGGGGGAAGAAGAAGCTTCCACCTCCCGGCCCTGAAGTCCAGTCTTCTACCGCGGGTCCGGTATGGACTTACATCACCCCTGGAGGGGAGCTTCGACCGCCGGCCCTGCAGACTGCAGTGCTTACGGCTGCGACGTGGAGGGAACTTTAAATCTTCGGCCGCCGGCCTGCGGCCTACACCAACTAAAAGCCGCGGTCTCCGGTGGGGAGGAGCCGACTCTGGACTTACCTGGACTTGTACCTTGTCCTTTACCATCTGGACGCCCGCAGCAACGGCTGCGGAGGGTTGAGGTCCCGACCACGGGGGGAAATGGAGGAGGACTGGCCAAATTGTGTGCCTTCCACCACAGTGATGAATGCTGTGGTGGATGTTTATGTTAAAAATTTATTGTGTTTTTGTGTGTACCCTTTATCATTGTACCGCTGCTGACGTATCATTTCACTTGCACTTTTTGTGCAATGTGACAAATAAACCGTTGTATTGTTGTATTGTTCTATTGTATTGTCAGCGCCATAGGTGGCTGCTATTTGTAAACTTTGAGTAGCAAGCAAGAAATTTCACTGTGCCTAGTCACATGTGACAATAAAGTATTCCATTTCATTTCTGTCGTGGCACCAATGAAGCTGATTGGAGCATTTACTCCACCATGCTTCCTGACTCGGTGCTTCATCTTTGCTGACATTCATGGAGCGGGTGTTGTCCTGATGCCATGTTACTACGCTCTCTGTCTCCTCATTGTTCATGATTCAGCCCACCAGCAGTGGCGTCACCTGCAAACTTGTAGATAAGAGTTGGGGCTGAATTTGGCTGCGCCGTTGTGAGTGTACAGGGAATACATAGTGGACTGAGAACATATAGCTGCAGTGCACCAATGTTAAGAAATTTGGTGGAGGAGGTGTTGTCATCTATTCCCACTGATTGTGGTTTGTGGGTGAGAACGTAAAGGATCCATGGCACAGTGGGGTGCTGACCCCTAGGTCCAGTAGTTTGGAGGTGAGTTTTGATGGGATAATTGTTTTGAAGCTGGAGCTATAATCAATAAATAGGAATGTAACATAAGTGTCCTTGTTGTCTAGGTGTTTCAGAGATGAGTTTAGGGTCAGTGAGATGGTGAATGCTGTGGACCTGATGCGATGGGAGGCAAACTGCAGTGGATCTAGGCTGGCTGGGAGGCTGGAGTTCATGGGCACCATCACCAGTCTCTTGGAGCACCTCTTGGTGTTGGATGCCAGGGCCACTGGATGGTAGTCATAAGGCATGCCAACAGTTTTCTTTGACACTGGGATGATAGTGGACTCTAAAATCGTACCAACCACCAAAGTCAGACTAACCGGCCTATAGTTCCCACTATTCTGTTTTGCTCCTTTCTTGTGCAGCGGGGTAATATTGGCAATTTTCCAATCATCTGGGACCTCTCTTGAAATATCATTATCAGCGCTTCCACAATCTCTAAAGTTACCTCTTTCAGAACCCGATGGTGCAGTCCATCTGGTTCAGGTGACTTCAGCCCTTTCAGCTTCCCAAGCACCTTCTCCCTGGTACCAGCCACACCACTAACTTCCAACCCCTGACTCTCTTGAATTTCAGGCACATTGCTGGTGTCTCCCACTGATGCAGAAAAGTTATTCAACTGCCATTTCTTTATTCCCCATTATAACTACTCCTGCAGCATTCTCCAGTGGCCCAGCTTCCACTCTTGTCTCTTTCTTACTGTTTATATAACTGAAGAAACTTGCTATCCTCTTTTATATTATTGGCTAGCTTACCTTCGTATTTCATCTTTTCTCCCTGTATTGCCTTTTTAATTACCTTCTGTTGTTCTTTGAAAACTTTCCAATCCTCTGGCTTCCCGCTAATCTTTGCTGTTATACACCTTCTCTTTTAGTATTATACTGTCCTTGACTTCCCTTGTCATCCACGGTCGCCTCTTTCTCCCCCCAGAATCTTTCTTCCTCTCTGGATTGAAGGATCCTGGATCTTCCAGATTATTCCCAGAAGTTCCTGCTATTGCTGTTCCATTGTCACCCCTGCCAGGGTCCCTTTCCAATCAACTTTGGCCAGCTCCTCTCTCATGCCTCTGTGGTCCCCTTTGCTCAGCTGTAATACCAACACATCTAATTGCAGATTAAAGCTTTTCATGTTGTGGTCATTACCTCCTAATGGTTTATTTTCCTTGAGTTCCCTCATCAAATCCGGTTCATTATATAACCCTAAATCCAGAATTGCCTTTTCCCTTGTAGGCTCCACTACAAGTTGCTCTAAGAATCCATCTCTGAATCATAGTTTACAGATTAGAAGTAGGCCCTTTCAACCTTTCATTTCCTTGTGAATATCTAAAAGTCTTGTAAAAGTTGTCATTGCACCTCCTCCAACATCTTCCCTTTGCAACTTATTCCATAAATGCACCAACCACCTCATGAAGAAATTGCCTCTCTGGTCTCTTGAATGTTTTTCCACTCTTGCTATAAATCTGTGCCCACTAGTCGTGGACTCCTCTATCCTAGGAAAAGACTGTGACTAATCACTTTATCTGTGCCTTTTAATTTTTTTTTACACCTCAATAAAGTCACCCCCTTAAGCTTCTACACCAGAGAGAAAACGTTTCCAACCTTTCCTTATAGCTATTACATAGAAACATAGAAAATAGGTGCAGGAGTAGGCCATTCAGCCCTTCGAGCCTGCACCGCCATTCAATATGATCATAGCTGATCATCCAACTCGGTATCCTGTACCTGTTTTCTCTCCATACCCCCTGATCCCTTTAGCCACAAGGGCTACATCTAACTCCCTCTTAAATATAGCCAATGAACTGGCCTCAACTACTTTCTGTGGCAGAGAATTCCAGAGATTCACCACTCTCTGTGTGAAAATGTTTTTGCTCATCTTGGTCCTAAAAGACTTCCCCTTTATCCTTAAACTGTGACCCCTTGTTCTGGACTTCCCCAACATCGGGAACAATCTTCCTGCATCTAGCCTGTCCAACCCCTTAAGAATTTTGTAAGTTTCTATAAGATCCTCCCTCAATCTTCTAAATTCTAGCACGTACAAGCCAAGTCTATCCAGTCTTTCTTCATATGAAAGTCCACCCATCCCTGCTATTGCTTGATTCATGGATGACCCTTTCTGCAGCCTTTCCAGGTTAATGACATAAAATGTTCCAAATTTGGTCTCAGCATATCTTGTACAGTTTTACGATGGCATCCCAGCTCCTGTGCTTAATACTTTATTGATGGCAATTTATCCCGTCATATTCTTTCGATAGCGCATCTATAGAAGTTCCAGATAATTATCATGGACACGCCAAATCATTTGGCACACCTGAAGAAGTAAATACGTAGATCAGCACATGAGTGTGAAAGGATACGGTTAGGTTGCTGCTGATATGGATACCTAGGAACAAAGCTATCTCTACAGCATCAGTTGATGAAAGCTGCCATATCCCCCCCCCATATCACCCTATCAAAGGTATTCCCTTTGATCTATTCATTTCACCCCCACTTTCTCTGCATTTGCAATCCAACTTAATTATTACCTTTCTCAGTTCTATGGAAAGGTCTTCAACCTGAAATATTAAACAGTTTTCTTTCCACAGATTCTGCCCGATCTGCTGAGTGCTTCCAGCATTTTGTTTCTTTTTCAGATTTTCAGTATATGCAATTTTTTTGGTCTTAATTTATGTTAAATAATAAATTAGATTGAGAAGAGAAAAAAATAATATTGGGAGGAAGATTGTTTAATTGTCATTTTTATTGGCAGTAGAACAATTACATTCTTACCTACTGCAGCTTTACTGACCTATTAATGCAATGACACACAAAATACATTAGGAATCAATAACCAAACCATAACTGCGCAAAACTGAAGTACATAATGAAACAAAACAGTCCATAGTAGGTCGTAGTTGCCAAGGCAGGGTTGTGGTTAGTGTTGTGCAGTGTATAGGTGTATTATAAAGAGTTACTTAAAATGGGAGCACATCAGACCACAATAAGGATATCATTGTATGAGGATTTCAAGAGAATTGGGGGCAAATATCTACAGAAATTGTACTTTATTTTTCTGCTTGAGCTATTTCTGAATCTTGGCAAAACTCCACAAAGTTGTCAACTGCATGAACTGTAGGAAGTGTATGAAATAATTACTGCTTACCATTTTGGTATTTACATTTCTGAATATAATTATTAGTGATTGACATTCACTTTCCATATAGCCTGGTGTTAAACTGTTTGATATTGGTGAATGCTTGTACTTTTCATTCTCATCAACCCTTCAGGGTATAACATGTTTTTTGGTGCCTTTAACTAATTTGGATCCGTTCCTATTTTTAACCAATACTTTGATTCCTCTTTCATATTAATGTGCAATAGAAAGTTATTTGACAGTATAAATGTAAATTAATTAACAAATTTGTTACATGGCAAATAGTATTAACAATATGCATTTTGATATGTGCACCACTGATAAAGAAGGAATACTTTTATGTAGATAGACCTTGTGTGAGAAAGGAGGATGTTTTGAGAGATGTAAAAGAACCCAAAAAAAACTGTGGGACTTGGCAATATCAACATTGCAAATATCATTTGGGCAAAAAAGATGTTAGTTCCCAAATTATAACACGAGACTGAAAAATATATATATTAAAGAAAAAGATTCCGAGAACCGTTTATAAATATTATGGTGCTAATGTTGAGCAGTAGTTGCTATGTATAGGTCCAAGAGAAGGTGCTTTTTGATATTGCTAACATTAGTAAAGCTTACTTCAACCTATGCACATCCAATTTGTTTAATCTTGAGTCAGAAAATGTTGATAACTTTAACTTACATGTACTCAAGACACAGATCTGTATAGTTTAATTTTGCTGTTTTCACAGCTGCTTTGGTGCAGACTCTGGAATCTTATGGTTATCAATTAAAATCTGTATTCCTGTTCTTCTTGTATCTTGTATTCCAAATATTATAGGATTCTTTGCAGCGTAGGTTCACGAGATTCTTCCCTGAGATGGTGGGACTGTCATTTGAGGAAAGATTGAGAAGACTCTGCTTGTATTCACTGGAATTTAGAAGGATGTATCTTATAGAAACATATAAAATTATAAAAGGATTGGACAAGCTAGATGCAGGAAAAATGTTCCCAATGTTGGGCGAGTCCAGAACCAGGGGCCACAGGCTTAGAATAAAGGGGATGTCATTTAAGACTGAGGTGAGAATAAACGTTTTCACCCAGAGTTGTGAATTTGTGGAATTACCTGCCACAGAGGGCAGTGGAGGCAAAATCACTGGATGGATTTAAGGGAGTCAGATAGAGCTCTAGGGGCTAGTGGAGTTAAGGGATATGGGGAGGAGGCAGGCACGGGTTATTGATAGGGGACAATCAGCCATGATCACAATGAATGGCGGTGCTGGCTCGAAGGGCCGAATGGCTTCCTCCTGCACCTATTTTCTATGTTTCTATGTTTGACCACCTCAGAGCAGCTCTTCCCAAAGAGAAGAAAATCAGAGGAATCTGCCCCTGAGTTTCACTTTTTAGGGTTGTATTGCAATGTTTTGCAAATGATTTGAACATTGTCTCATTAGCCATTTAATCTCAAAGGCAAACAAATCTAGTTTAATTTATTAGACTATTAATCCACAAGTATGATTTTTTTTAGTTGGAGACCAGTTTAAATGCATCTTGTCTCAGTGTTTTTGCAATTTTTTATTTAATAGTAGTCAGCTACTTTCGTGGAATCGAACAAGTCTCAGTAGGAAGCCTGTCAGTATGTCAAATGTATGATGGCTCCTAGAGGATCAATCTCATCATTCCCAACCTGCAATTTATTTTCTCTCCAGAACCCTTTCCAATTCACTGGTGAAGGCGTTGATTGATTTAGTTTCCACTGTCCTCACAGGTCATCCATTCTGGTTCACTTTCTGAAGAAGGGCCTCAATCCGAAATGTCACCTGCCCAAAACGTTATCTTTCTCTGTTCTCCAGAGATTCTGCCTGAGGTGTTGAGTTACTCCAGCGCTGTCCTATTGGGCAAAAACATACAAAAAATCTGCAAGAAAAACTTAATTTATTTAACACAACAACACGTATAATAAAGAAAGAACTGCAGATGCTGGTTAATACCCAGCATCTGCAGTTCTTTCTTTCTTCATTATACGTGTTGTTGTGTTAAATAAATTAAGTTTTTCTTGCAGAATTTTTGTATGTTTTTGCCCAAACCTCCAACCCTTGTGTTTTTAACCATCTGCTAATAGGAACAACTTCCCTCTACAAAATATAAATGTAAAATGAATTTGTACACAGTTATCAGATCTTCTCAACTTTCTTTGCTCCAAAACATTGTCACAGTTTCTACTTCAGTTTCTAATCTTCTTCAGTCACAGAGTCACTGTCGTCAATGGTAAAATAAGATAGACACAGAATGCTGGAGTAACTCAGCAAGACGAGCAGCATTTCTGGATAGAAGGAATGTGCATTGTTTCGGGTCGAGACCCTTCTTCAGAAGAAGTTGCTTTTCAGTGCAAATACTAGTAACAATCAGTTACTTACGGATTGGCAGTAGGATCACTGCTTTTCTTAATATATGTTAATGATTTGGATTTGGGTGAACAAGGCACCATATCCAAATTTGCATATGACACAGAACTTGACACTGTGAGAGGAATAGACCAAGATGGTGGAATGGGTGCATGTCCCTGATGAAACTTAATGCTGAGAAATGTCAAGTGGTACATTTATTTTGCTTCTGCTCATACTCCCTCAAAGGGATACATAAACAGAACTGCAAACAAACAAGAACAGTTTGAAAGTGGCCAGACAGGTTGAGAAAGTAGCTATCTGAGCCTTATAAATTGAGGCATTGGGATACCAGAATATGTAGGTCATGGGGAATGGTGTACTATGCCCAGCTCTGAGCATTACACTTTTGGAAAGATGTGAGGTTTTTGCAAGGTGAGGGAAGAAATTTACCAAAATGACTTTGGGGATGAGGGACTTCAGTTATGCAGTATATAGAAACATAGAAAATAGGTGCAGGAGTAGGCCATTCGGCCCTTCGAGACTGCACCGCCATTCAATATGATCATGGCTGATCATCCAACTCAATATCATGTACCTGCCTTCTCTCCATACCCCCTGTTCCCTTTAGCCACAAGGGCCACATGTAACTCCCTCTTAAATATAGCCAATGAACTGGCCTCAAATACCTTCTGTGGCAGAGAATTCCACAGATTCACCACTCCCTGTGTAAAAAATGTTTTTCTCATCTCGGTGCTAAAAGATTTCCCCCTTATCCTTAAACTGTGACCCCTTGTTCTGGACTTCCCCAACATCGGGAACAATCTTCCTGCATCTAGCCTGTCCAACCCCTTACGAATTTTGTAAGTTTCTATAAGATCCCCCCTCAATCTTCTAAAATCTAGCGAGTACCAGCCGAGTCTATCCAGTCTTTCTTCATATGAAAGTCCTGACATCCCAGGAATCAGTCTGGTGAACCTTCTCTGTACTCCCTCTATGGCAAGGATATCGAAGGATATGGATGATGTGCCATAAGTTAGATACGAGATGGTCTTGGCATCTTGTGCTGTAATATATTTTGTTCTAAAACATTCCAAACGATGGTGCTGCTTTGTTCAGTGTAGAATAGTTAGGATCTTTTCAATTCTTATGTTTGTTTTGTAGAATTTCAAAAATGCCCTAATTGTTACTCCAACTCAAAATGATTTATGAGATCAAGGTTTCAATGTTTCAAGGTCAGTTTATTGTCACATGTACCAGTTAAGGTACAGTGAAATTTGAGTTACCATATGGCCATACTAAGTGAAAAGCAACAAGACACACAACCACATGAAATAAAAGTTAACATAAACATCCATCACAGTGGATTCCACATTCCTCACTGTGATGGAAGGCAATAAAATTCAATTTTCTTCCTCTTTGTTCTCCCGCGGTTGGGGCAGTCAAACCATCTGCAGTCGACGATCGAAGCCCTGGTCGGGGTGATCAAAATTCACACGTCGGGGCGGTTGAAACTCTTTCCATGGCATGTAGCTCTCGAGTCGGCCTCTTCCTACCAGAGAACGTGGGCTTCAGGATGTTAAAGTCCCACAGATTCCTGCGGATTGGAGTGCCCGTCGGTCTCCAGGAAAGGCCCCCAACTCCACGATGTTAGGCCGCAGTGCGGACGGAGATACGATACGGGAAAAAATCGCATCTCCATCGAAGTAAGAGATTGAAAAAAAGTTTCCCCAAACCCCAACCCCCACATAAAACAAACCAAGAAACACTAATACATACTTTATAACACATACTTAAAATAATAAAAACAGAAGAAAGGAGGAGACAGACTGTTGGCAAGGCAGCCACTGCTGGTGGCGCCACCCGGGCTTAATCTATTAGAAAAGTCTTTGTTTCTTGTATATAGCCACCAAAGAAATGTTTGTGTATTTGTAGGACAAGCAGGTAAAAATTAGCAGCCTTGTGTACTTCATAGTAAAAATTCAACCACGTTTTATTTTCCTCTTGCAAGTTAATATTTTGCTTTAAAATAACCCATAATACGTGATCTGGAGCATATTTCTAGAAGTTTCCCTTTGAAAACCTGCATATATGTTTTAAATGTGTTTTCTACTTTTGAGGCACACTACATATTTCTTTGTTAAATGGTTGAAACTGTTGTGATGATTTGCAACTGAGTATTTGGGCGATCGCACCGCTGAACACCTCCGCTCAGTCCGTCTTAACCAACCCGATCGCCCGGTTGTTCAGCACTTCAACGCCCCCTCCCATTACCAATTTGACGTTTCTGTCCTGGGCCTCCGCCATTGCCAGAGTGAGGCCAAGCGCAAATTGGAGGAACAGCACCTCATATTTTGCTTGGGTAATTTACACCCCAACGGTATGAACATTGACTTCTCTAATTTTAGAGAGCCCTTGCTTTTTCCTTCCTTCCCCTCCCCATTCCCAGTTCTCCCACAAGTCTTACTGTCTCCGCCTACTTCTTTTCTTTTTCCCGTCCCCCCCCCCGACATCAGTATGAAGAAGGGTCTCGACCCAAAACGTCGCCAATTCCTTCTGTCTATAGATGCCGCCTCACCCACTGAGTTTCTCCAGCATTTTTTTGTCTACCTTCAATTTTTCCAGCATCTGCAGTTCTTTCTTCAATATTTTACTTACCACATGAATCCAGTAGGTTTTATTTTGTTTCCTCATCCATTAGAAAAAGAGATTACATTTTACATGCACAATTTAAATTGACAATTCCTTGCACCATTGACCCAAATGTTGTATTGTCAGACATGTTGCTTGGATGGGACTATAAATTGAAGTGGTAGTTGCTTGTTTAGGTAGACTTTAATGATACTTTGGCAGGACTTTAAAGAGTGGAAATTGCAGAGTGTCTTGGTAACCATTTCCTTATTTCGCTTAATAGAAAAGTTGATATTCTCATGTAGATCAATTAAAAAAAATGTTTATCTTGTATTTTTTATCTTATTTCATGTGCATTATTATCAATCAGATGTACGTTTCTTGGTGGAGAGTGTCCAAAGATTTGTTTTGTAATCATCACTTTTATTTAGTTTAGTTTAAAGATACAAGGCGAAACCCTTCGGCCCACCGTGCCAACTGTACAGCTATCCTACACAGTTCGCATACCGTCCGAACAGATCCACAGACGATGCGGTCTCCCAGGTTTTGCACATCGCTCTCTCTCATCTTGACAGCCAGAAGGGGGGCTACTTGAGGATGCTGTTCATAGACTTCAGTTCAGCCTTCAACACGATAGTCCCCACCAGACTGGCCGTGAAGCTACTGGGCTCAACACCCCCTGTGTGCCTGGGCCCTGTGTGCCAGGCCCCAGGTAGTCAAGATGGGAGGGAATACATTGAAGTCCCTCACCCTGAGCACAGGATCGCCCCAGGGTTGCATCCTCAGCCCCCTATTGTACTCCCCGTACACACATGACTGTGTGGCTAGGTTCAGCTCCAACTCAATAATCAAGTTTGCTGATGACACTGTGGTGGTGGGCCTGATCTCAGACAACGATGAGAAGGCCTACCGGGAGGAGGTGGCTGATCTAGCACTCTGGTGCCAGGACAACAGCCTCCTCTTGAACATCAAAAAAACTAAGGAGCTGATCGTGGACTTTAGGAGGGCACATCATCCGAGGACGTACACTCCATTGAGGATAAATGGGGATACTGTGGATAGGGTGAACTGTTTCAAATATCTGGGAGTCCACATCTCTGAGGATATGACATGGACATCACACGCCGCAGCACTCGTGAGTAAGGCACGGCAGCGCCTTTACCACCTCAGGCAATTGAGGAAAATCAGAGTGTCTCGGAGGATCCACCAGTGCTTCTACTCAGCGGCTGTGGAAAGCATCTTGTCCGGTTATATTACCATCTGGTTTGGGAA
The DNA here is from genome assembly GCF_028641065.1 of Leucoraja erinaceus. Classification (NCBI taxonomy): domain Eukaryota; kingdom Metazoa; phylum Chordata; class Chondrichthyes; order Rajiformes; family Rajidae; genus Leucoraja; species Leucoraja erinaceus. Next base: position 42,735,057 of record NC_073377.1, read on the forward strand.
TTGCTCTGCCCAGGACAAGAAGGCTCTGCAGAGAGTAGTGCGTTCGGTCGAAAGCACTATGGGAACTTCACTCGCTACCCTGCAGGAACTATACATCAGGAGGTGCAACTCCAGAGACAATAAAATCATGGGAGACCCCTTCCACCCCAGCAATGGACTGTTCTAGCTGCTACAGTCAGGCAAACGCCTCCGTTGCCATGCTGTGAGAACGGAGAGGTTGAGAAGGAGTTTCTTCCCAGAGGCCATTCGGACTGTAAACTCCTATCTCACCAGGGCCTAACTTTACTGAACGTTTTTCCTTCCGCCCACAATATTTAAAATGTAAAAGAATATGTGATTGTGTTTATAGTTTGTTTGTTGTTTGTTTGTTTGTTTGTCTTTTTGCACAAAAGTCCGCGAGCATTGCCACTTTTCATTTCACTGCACATCTCGTATGTGTATGTGACGAATAAACTTGACTTGACTACACACATTGAGGACAATTTACAATTTTATCAAAGCCAATTAAACTGCAAATCTGTACGTCTGTGGAGTGTGGGAGGAAACCGGAGCACCCTGGAGAAAACCCACGCAGGTCACAGGGTGAACGTACAAACTCCGTGCAGACGGCACCCAAAATCAGGATCGAACCCGGGTCTCTGGCGTTGTAAGGCAGCAACTGTACTGCTGTGCCACTGTGAATGAAGTTAAATTGAAAACTAAAATTTGACAGTAACAGGGTCCGCAGAAATAATTAAATAAAATCAAATGCAATTTGCTGCATCAGGTACCCAGATTGACTTATACAAGTCCCAATGGATTCAGTATTGAAGGTATGAAATAGTAATATTTGCAAACTAGTTTTACACTTGTCAGAAAAAGTTAGGGTGGATTTAGATATGAGTTAATCAAGAACAGTTACAATTATAGCTAAACAACTTCAGTCACCATTAAAATTAAAATGTAACTTTGTCTTATGACTTGGGAAGAGGCATTTCAATCCCATTCTCCCATTTTATACCTTGTCTCTTTCGCATGTCCATTAACTTCATGCTGATTCTCCATCTTCTTACAGTATCTCCATATCTGGGCATTTCTGGGCATTTACAATAACCAATTAACCTATAACTTGTGACATTTTGGGGTTGTGGGTGGAAGCTAACAAAACCTAGGGAAACTCACAAAGTAACAAAGAGAATGCAAGTTCCACACGAATTTAGGATGTTTGCAATTTTCTTCAGGATTTAATTAATGTTGGGGAACTTATTTTACTTTTCTCTAGCTGTTTCTGATCCATTTTTTCTTACACATCTTTAATCTAATTGATAATATTTAGTTTGTACTTTCTAGGTTAGACTCTGCATGCCTCAGTGAAGTTTCTTCACTGTTTAGTGAAAGGATCTTGCTGTTATTTGGCCTGCTTACAGATGCCACAGATTCCCTGTAGGCATTGCTGCAATGGATCACATTATGATTGCAAGTGAGTGCTCAAGTCTGCAAGCAACTGGCAGTACTGTATGGTGAATGGTAGATGCTGTTGCTGTGCAATATCCAAGCCATTACAACTTTCTTACCTAAATACTTTATTACCTTAAGAACGGGGCATTCAAGGCACTTGAAAGGACGATGTTACTTTACAGGGTAGACAAAAAAGCTGGAGAAACTCAGCGGGTGAGGCAGATTTTATGGAGCGAAGGAATAGGCGACATTTGGGGTCGAGACCCTTCTTCAGACTGATGTCGAGGGGGGCGGGAAAAAGAAAGAAAGAGGTGGAGATAGTAGGCTGCAGGAGAGTTGGGAAGGGGAGGAGAAGGAGGGAGAAAGCAAGGACTACCTTAAATTGGAGAAGTCAATGTTCATACTGCTGGAGGTGTAAACTACCCAAGCGAAATATGAGATGCTGTTCCTCGAATTTGCGGTGGGACTCACTCTGAATATGAATCACTCATGGAGGACGCCCAGGACAGAAAGGTCCGATTCGGAGTTGAAGTGCTGAGCCACCGGGAGATCAGGTTGGCTATTGTGAACTGAGCAGAGGTGTTGGGCAAAGCGATTACCAGGCCTGCGCTTGGCCTCACCGATGTAGAGCAGTTGACACCTGGAACAGCGGATGCAAAAGATGAGGTTGGAGGAGGTGTAGGTGAACCTCTGCCATCACCTGGAAAGACTGCTTGGGTCCTTGGATGGAGTCGAGGGGGGGAGGTAATGCGGCAAGTGTAGCATTACACGCGGTTGCAAGGGAAAGTACCGGGGGAGGGGGTGATTTGGGTGGGAAGGAACGAATTGACCAGGGAGTTACGGAGGGAATGGTCTCTGCAGAAAGGGGAGGAGACGGGAAGATGTGGCCAGTGGTGGGATCCCGTTGGAGGTGGCGAAAATGTCGGAGGATTATATGTTGTATGTGACGGCTGATAGGGTGGAAGGTTAGGACAAGGGGGACTCTGTCCTTGTTATGAGTAGGGGGATGGGAAGTGAGAGCGGCGCTGCGTGGTATAGAGGAGACCCTGCGTGGTATAGAGGAGACCGTTCCCTAAAGAATGAGGACATCTCCGATGCCCTGGTTTGGAACACCTCATCCTGGGTGCAGATGCGGCGTAGACTGAGGAATTAGGAGTAAGGGATAGAGTCCTTACAGGAAGCAGGGTTGGAGGAAGTATAGTCCAGATAGCCATGGGAGTCAGCGGGTTTGTAGTAGATGTTGGTCAATAGTCTGTTACCTGCGTTGGAGATGGTAAGGTCTAGAAATGGTAGGGAGATGTCGGAAATGGTCCAGGTGAATTTGAGTGCCGGATGGAAGTTAGTGGTGAAAGGGATGAAGTCAGTGAGTTCTGCATGGGTGCAGGAGGTAGCACCAATGCAGTCGTCAATGTAGCAGAGGTGGAGTTCGGGGATAGGGCCACGGTACACTTCGAACAAGGATTGTTCGACGTACCCGACAAAGAGGCAGGCAATTAGTTATGGCAAACCTTTTGCAGAAAATGGCCAACAATGTTAAGTTGTAAAATGCCTAAAATGTGTCTTTGAAGAGAAATGCAGGAAATGTGAATAAATGCTTTCAATTATTCATATTTAAATAATTTAAGTACTATAAAAGCATTGCTCCTGAAACCAATTATTGTGGACTTACACGTTCATAAAATGAATGCGGTGTGCAATAGGATGTGAATCAATTTCTTCAATTAATCTTAAATAGGTTGCCCTTTACTGTGGAACTACACCCTTGATCCCATGCTCTTGAGGCTTGTAGGAGAGTAATAACTTACCTAAGCAAGATAGCAGATATTATCAGCAGCATGTACAGTGTCCTCCATAATGTTTGGGACAAAGACCCATCATTTGTTCATTTGCCTCCGTACTGCACAGTTTGAGATTTGTAATAGAAGAAAATCACATATGGTTAAAGTGCACATTGTCAGATGTTATTAAAGGCCATTTTTATACATTTTAGTTTCACCATGTAGAAATTACAGCAGTGTTTATACATAGTTCCCCCCCCCCCCCCCCCCCCCATTTGGGGGCTAGTCCCCTTCAGTTTTCTCTTCAGCATACAAAAGGCATGCTCAATTGGGTTCAAATCGGGTGATAGACACATAGAAATTAGGTGCAGGAGTAGGCCATTCGGCCCTTCGAGCCTGCACCGCCTTTCAATATGATCATGGCTGATCATCCAACTCAATATCCCGTACCTGCCTTCTCTCCATACCCTCTGATCCCCTTAGCCACAAGGGCCACATCTAACTCCCTCTTAAATATAGCCAATGAACTGGCCTCAACTACCCTCTGTGACAGAGAGTTCCAGAGATTTGCCACTTTCTGTGTGAAAAAGGTTTTTCTCATCTCTGTTTTAAAGGATTTCCCCCTTATCCTTAAGCTGTGACCCCTTGTCCTGGACTTCCCCAACATCGGAAACAATCTTCCTGCATCTAGCCTGTCCAACCCCTTAAGAATTTTGTAAGTTTCTATAAGATCCCCTCTCAATCTCCTAAATTCTAGAGAGTACAGGTGCAGAACCTTTTATCCGACAGCCTTGGGACCAGACACTTTTCGTAATTCAGAATTTGTCGGTCTTCGGAATGGAAATTTTTTAGCGTAGATTTTAATGGCTGGCTCAGTGGTAGAGTGCTCGGCTCATATCCACAAGGTCGCGAGTTTGCGCCTTGATCCCGGCAGTTCCTCGGTCGCGAGTTTGAGTCTTCAATGTCGTTTTTTCTTGCAGAATAAATGTCTGTATGAAATGCAGTGTGTTGAATGAATTCCTGAATTTGTAAATGTGACCGCAGCATTGAATCACCTCTCGCACTCATGTCACCCTAGCGGGGCTACATGCCCTTAGGCGGCCTAGCTCGGGGATTCTTGAATCCCCGCAGCTAGGTCGCGAGTTTGCACCTCGATCCTGGCAGTTACTCGGTCACGAGTTTGAGTCTTCAATGTAGTTTTTTCTTGCAGAATAAATGTTTGTATGAAATGCAGTGTAGGAGAAGTGTACTGACTGTGTGGGCAGAACTTTGGAAGTGATTGCCCACCAGTCTAAAAAGCTGCTGTGTCTCCCTGTCCCTGGGATAGCAGGGGGCGATCAAACAGCACAATACCCCCCTCCCCCTCCAACTCCAGAGGAATCCTCTCCCCAATGGGCCGCTACGGCGACAAGTGGCAGTTTGCCCACAGACCGAGCTGCGCCACCCCAAGAACAAGACGCACCTTGCACACCATCAGCTTCTGCCCCTACGTGTTCCTCTGGAGTTGGAGCGGGGCTGGGCTGGAGTTGCTGCTGGCTGTGGGTCTCTGGGATCTCCGTGCTTGCAGTGGGCCTGGGGGTCGCTGTCCCGTTGGTCCTGACGTCTCCGGCCACCCCCCTGGACTGGAGCTGAGACTGGGAACTGTACCGCCCTTGCCCCCTCCCTCTGCAACTGCAAACAACCCCACTCTCCTGCAAGGGCGGTACCATTCCCGGAGGATAGCAGGTGGCCGGAGACGTCAGGACCAACAGGAACCCGCTCCCCGATGGGCCCCTACGACGCCCCGAGCTGTGCCCCGTCATCCGCAACCCAGGTTCCTCTGTAGTTGGAGCGGGGCTGGGCTGGGCTGCTGTTGACTGTGGGTCTCTGGGTTCTCCGTGCTTGCGGTGGGCCTGGAGGTCGACGTCCAATTGGTCCTGACGTCTCCGGTGACTGCACTGACCTGCTGCCATCGCCGACGTGAAGACAGTACAAAGCCCCCGCGCCGGTGCAATGAGTGGGGAGCTGGAGAGGGGAGGGATGGGGTCACACACATGGCCGGGAAGCAGAGGGGTGTAGGTGGGGTGAAACTGAAAGGAGCGACAATCTACTACTGCCTGCACGCTGAGTTAAAAAGTTTCCACGCAAGACTCACGATACACTGCGTACCATTTTGGCTGTATTTTGGCAACATTGTTGTGTCTCTTGTTCCATGCAAACTTCCATTATTTTTCGGAGATCCTCAGAGCACTTACTACAGGAGTCATTGCTCAACAAAGCATTTGTCTAATGACAACATTCCTGGTTGATGTCCCATCCTTCAGGAACACTTTTACTTGTTCCTTCATCTTTCCTCTGCTAAGAGCCACATATAGTTGGCCATGTTGAAATACCGGTTTCTCAAGGTAGATCAAGACCACCTCCATGGTTTGTCCTTGTGCCTTATGAATTGTCCTCGGAAAACTCGACTGAATAGGGAATTGGCTCCGCCTAATGGGAATGTTTTAATGTTCTGACAAATTGATCTTCATCCTCGGAATGAGAACAATCTCTTGTTTGTAGGCCCCCATGTTGATTCTAGCAACGATGATATTATTGTGTAGCTGTTCTACAATCAACCTCGTTCCATTGCATAGCTTTGGGGGCTGCAAGTTTCTGATTAAAACGATTGGAGATCCTTTCTGCAACTCCAATTTGTGTGGTGGTAATCCACAAATCTCGACTGAATCGAGGAATTCCGTTGGGAAGTGAGTCGAATTCGTTCCGTCAGTGATAGTATTGAAAGAATAGTGCTCCCTCATGGTTCCAGTGAAGCGTCTGACACAAGTAGAATTGATTCTTCTCATCGTGTCATTGTGAGGAACCAAGATACAATTCTTAGAGAATATTGTTGCAGGGCCATCAAATGCTGGATAGATATAATCAATGCAGTCATCCAGTGCTCTTGCTGAGAGAACCATGTCTTCTGGAATGTTAATTTCATTGTCTTCATTCTTTTCAATCTTGTCCTCTCCTACATCCAACAAAAATTGAGACTACTCGCCCTCTCCTTCGGTCAATCGCATATTCCTCTTCAATTCAAACTTTGTGAAAGTTCGCCACAAGTGCGATGTGGGGGGGGGGGGGGGGGGGGCGAGGGTGCGATGACAGCATCTGCTTGAATTGAGTGGGGGGGGGGGGGGGTGGTGCCGCGAGCAAGGGCATTATGACGCCTGCAGCTGCCGCAGCTGGGCAAGCTCTGATTTAAACAAAACAGTAAGTTTTGTGAAGAATTTTATTGAAAATGTGTAGAGATAAATGACAAAATTTAATGAGTGGATATCTGAATTCCTAAGTTAAATCCCTAACGAAATTTAAAGAATCTCCTTGCTTTTGCGTCTTGTTTTCAAGGAGAAACGTTTCAAATGCAAATTGCCGTACACCCACACACAGTTGCGGAGGGGGGGGGGGGAGGGGGGGCAGCATGTGGTGTCACACACACTAACTACCATCCCGCACACATGCTAACTACCCCCCTTGATATTATATTAATATTATTAATTTGCACCTTTTACCCCATTACACACACTAAGCACCCGCCCAGACAAACAGCGGGTCCTTTGTAACATGTCAGTGAAGACTCTGGCGTTCGGGGGGAGGAGCGCGTGTCATCACACACACTAAGCACCCGCCCCCACAAACAGATGAGAGTGTCTGCTTGAATGGAGAACGCAAACAGTCACACACAGGGATTTCTCCCCTGAAGCAGGTCGGTTGGGCACGATTGCCAGAAGCTGAAAAACTGCGGCTGCGGTTCTGGCAACAGCCGGCGTTCTGCTCTGTCTGGGGGGAGAGGGCGAGTGGGGGTGAAGGGGGAGAGGAAGGGGAGGATGGAGGAGAGAGGTGAAGTGGGGGCGTGGTTGGAGTGATCGGGCGGGCGGGAGTCGAGCTGCGGGAGGCGTGGCGCAAGCGTACTTGGCATGGTGCGGGCAACGGGGGGGGGGGGGGGGGGGGGGGGGGAGTGCCGGCCTGCCAAATGAAGAGGGAGAGAGAAGCGGCTTCTGACTGTAAACACACAGCTGAAATGAGCGCGCAAGGCTTCACGAGCTGTGCCAACAGTGATGATAAGGTTCAGTGCGTTGCTGCCCCGAGATGTGTAGAACAAAGAAGCTACAGCGGAACGGAGCTGTAGAATGTTTGTTCTGCGGATGTTTCTCCATCTCTCTGCGCCTTTAATCCACAGCGGCGGGCGGGCGGGGCCTGGAGGCAGGTGGGCCTGGATTGGTCGGCATGTGGGTATTGTGAGGTCAGCAGCTCGTGAGTCCCGTTTAGATTTTAAAATGAGTGAGTGGGGGGAGGGGTGGGGGGAGAAGAATTTTATTAAAAAACGTATACATTACAATGTCTAAATGTAATGAGTGGATTAACGAATGTAAAAGTGAAATCGCTAGCGAAATGGAAAAACTCTCGGAGTTTCAGCATGTGGTTTTGGCGGAACAAGGAATCAAAGGGCAAAAATCTAATCTGAAAATCGAATCTCTCACACACACGCACACACATACACTTTTAATATAGATAGATAACGTAAAATATACCATCAATCTGAACGAAAATAGTTTCATTTACATTGCAGGACAATGGTGAAGAAGGTGGGCCAACAATTGTTGCACAATCGTGTGCTGTTTTGGCGGTTTTTCGGGGACCCACCCACACACATATGCATATATACAAACAAATAAGAGTTTTAGTAATATACCAGGCCAAGTGCAGACCTGTCTGTTCCCCAAATGCACTCGTTCTCTACCCGTAGCCCCCATGGGAGGCGTGGTCCTCCAATTCAAGCCGTTCCGTAATTTAAGATTCCAGCACTCCCCAGACTCCCTCAGCAGTACGCTTTTAAAATAATTCCAATTGCACTTCCCTTGCGTGTTACAATATCAATTCGCCCTCTCCCTCCTGTGAGGTGAAAAGTTTAGTGTTTATGAGTCGCAACATTGTATCGAAGTGTGTTGGAAGCTGGCAGGAATTATTTTAATGAAAAATGTGAATCAGAATATGTCTGCTCCCCAAAGGTGTGGTCTCCCAATGCAATATTCCACCATTCAGCCGTTCCACCAACGCAGCTTAACCCGTTCCCGAACATAAGATTCCAGCACTACCCTGCCTACCTCAGCAGTTCCATTGCAATACCATTGCAATACCATTTGGCCCTTCCCCTCCTGTTAAAAAATACCATTGAGATGAAAAGTTCAGAGTGTTTCTGTCTTGCAACTTTGTATCGAAGTGTGTTGGAAGCTGGGAGAAATGATTTTAACAGTAAAAATCTTGCTGGCATTTTGAATACTTTAATTGCGAATAACTTGTGAAATATAGGATGAAATCTTCAGTGAAGCTGATTACTGCTAGCCGAGCCATTGTGGCATCATCAGTTGAAGCTGGTCATTTTAAGTTCAAAGTCTTTTGGTTTTTTAAAAACTTTAATCAGTAATAAGTCGAGAAATAAAGCATAAAATGTTCAGTGAAGGTACTCTCTGCTAAGGTGAAAAATGTGAATCAGAATATGTAAAAATGTTATCATTGCCGCATAGTGTTTTTGTGAAGATGTAAAGACAAGTAAATATATACACACATATACACACTATAAGATCAGAGTTTTAATAAGTATATGATATTCTAGACCAGATGTGGACCCATTGGGCCCTGTCCCCAATGCAATATTCCACCACTCACCCATAGCCCCCAATAGCCAACGCGGCTGAGGGATTCCAAATGATCCCCATTGTGATGAGACTTACGGCAACCCTCCCCCAACTGCGCCTCGCCATCCCTCTTCCTAGAGCCCTATCCTCCTCCATTCCTGCTCATCCCCAGCACTGCCTCCCCTCCTCTTCACCCTCCCTTTTTACCCCTATCCTCCTCCCCTCCCCACGCCCTTCCTCACCTCTCCTTACCCCTCCATTCCCCTACCCTCACTCTCCCTCTCCCTCTCTCCCTCCATAATCCCTCTCTCATCCCTACCCTTTCCTCTCCCTCTATCTCCTTGCTCCCCCACTCCTCACCTCCCCCGTATCCAACTCCCCCACTCTCCCTCCTCACCTCCCCCATTGCCCTCCTTTCTCTCTATCCCCCCCCCCCTCCCCCCCCCTTCCTCCCCCCCCCCCCCCTTTTCCCACTCTCCCTCCTCACCTCCCCCACTTTCCCCTACCATGTATGTTATAGTGGATCATTTACAAACACCTCCCTACTCCTCTCCCTCTACCCCCTGTTCCCCCACTCCTCACCTACTCCCTATCCCACCCCTCCCCACAATGAAAATCGTGATGTTTTTAAAAATAATTAAACCTTCCCCATATCTCACCCCCCCACAATGAAAATCACGATTTTTCTTTAAAATATCCTAAACACAATGTTAGCTGTTAATGAAAACAGAAGAATTTGATTTAAACTGTTTTATGTAAATGAGTTTGATTAAAACTGAGTTTTATGTAGATTCGGTATGTAAATGAACTTGATTATAACTGAGTTTTATGTAAATGAGATTCGGGATCATTGTGGCATCATTGTAACACGCCTGATGGGCAGGGCAAGTGGAAATGGCTTGAAAAGTGATTTTTGGAAGGTTTAAAATATACGATTAATCCGAACGAAACTTGTTTCATTTACATCAAAAGGCCAATGGTGAGTAAGGTGGCCAAAAATTGTAGTGCTATCCTATACCGATTTGGTGGGGTTTTGAGATATCATGCATACGCACATTCAAACAAACAAAAATGAGAGTTTTAGTAATATATATATACTATATATATACTAAATAGGCTCCTGGAGAAGCTTTGAAATTTGTTCTATCAGATAATAGCATCTGAATGCACATTATTTGATTTTTTAACTTTAAAATTAATTGAGCTAATATCCCTACTGAAACAGAAGTGACTGACATTCCGATTAGTTGATACCCATAGTGCTGTTTGGAACAATGACACTGTCAACCAATACATTTAATCTGATTTCTCCAATTTTTCAGGTTAGTGCCTTTTTGTCGGTGGAAGATCCTAATAGACAAACCCACTAGGAAGGGTCTCGACCCGAAATGTCACCCATTCCTTCTATCCAGAGATGCTGCCTGTCCACTGAGTTACTCCAGCATTTTGGGTCTATCATCAGTGTAAACCAGCATCTGCAGTTCTTTCCGACACACTAATTGTATTATTAACCAGTTGCATGAATGAATTGTTTAAGTTAGTTGGTATATTGTTCAGCAAGTGGAGTGAATACTACTGAGATCCATAAGTAAAATCCACCTTAAATGTGCTGAATTTCATCCAGCACAAAAAACTTTCTTGATTAAAATAAAGCATATAAATTAGTATGTGATATTTTATTTTTACATGCTGTTGTTTTTGGAAACTGAATTGCATGTTGGAAGGTTCCTAAAATGTAGAAATATTGCTTTATCAGATAATTTGATATGATGCCGTTGCATGGTTACAAATATAAATACTTAGATCGGGGTAGTACAACGGGATCTGGGGGTCCTTGTACATCAGTCTATGAAAGTAAGCATGCAGGTACAGCAGGCAAGTGAAGAAAGCGAATGGCATGTTGGCCTTTATAACAGGAGGAATCGAATATAGGAGCAAAGAGGTCCGTCTGCAGTTGTACAGAGCCCTAGTGAGACCACACCTGGAGTATTGTGTGCAGTTTTGGTCCCCTAATTTGAGGAAGGGCATTCTTGTTATTGAGGGAGTGCAGCGTAGGTTTACAAGGTTAATTCCCGGGATTGCGGGACTGTCATGTGCTGAGAGAATGGAGCAGCTGGGCTTGTACACTCGGGGGTGGAGACGGATGAGAGGGGATCTCATTGAAACATATAAGATTGTTAAGGCAGGAGACATGTTCCCGATGTTGGGGGAATCCAGAACTAGGGACCCCAGTTTAAGAATAAGGAGTAGGCCATTTAGAGCGGAGATGAGGAAACATTTTTTTCTCTCAGAGTGGTGAGTCTGTGGAATTCTCTGCCTTAGAGGGCGGTGGAGGCAGGTTCTCAGGTTGCTTTCAAGAGAGAGCTAGATAGGGCTCTTAAAGATAGCGGAGTGAGGGGATATGGGGAGAAGGCAGGAACGGGTTACTGATTGAGGATGATCACATTGAATGGCGGTGCTGGTTCGAAAGGCTGAATAGCCTACTCCTGCACCTATTGTCTATTGAAAGAGTTGGGTAATAATTTGCCAGTGTACAGGTGATCGATGGTTGGCGAGGACTTGGTGAGCCAAAGGGCCTGCTCCCTCATAAACACTGCTTCAATGAAATAATCTTGACAAAAGATGTATAACATGCATTCCAAATTGAGTAAATTTGCTTAATGTCATGGTCAGGTCAGGGGGAGTTCCCCCCGCCATGGGTACCATGTAATCCCGTGCTACCTGCTCCATGGTCAGATAGTTGGATAGTCTCCCCCACCTGATTTGCCAGCTGATGAGGGGGCTGTGGACTTGTAGCAGGATCAAAAACAAGACCTGTCAAAGGGCGGATGAGCCCCCTAGCGAGCCCACGGCCATCCACACTTCAGTAGAAGTTGCGATCACTGTCGAACATAGCATTGTAAGGCACCGTGCCCGTTGATGTTTTCAATGATGATGATGATTAATGTATTTTATTCCATAAAATGGAGAATATTGTTTATCTGAGCAAAAATTAAACTGCTGGAACAATGCAAAGATGATGCCGAACCTGCTGAGTTAGTCCAACACGGTCTCCTTTTGTGTAAATCAACATCTGCAGTTCCTTGTTTCTACTGCTGGAGAGACTCAGCAAGTGTCAGGGAGAAGAAAGATCTGACCCAAGTGTCATCTGTCCATTACCTTCACAGATGCTGCCTGGCCTGCTGAGTTCCTCCAATGGTTTGTTTGTTGCTCAATATTCCAGCATCTATGGTTTTTGGTCTGTTTATTTGAATACATTTACATACATTTCAGATTATTTATTGTGTTCAGTTTTGGCCATCCTGACGTAAGAAAAATGCTGCTAAACTGGAAAGAGCGCAGAAAAGTGCAGGATGGCACAGTGCTGCAGAGTTGCTGCTGTACAGTGGCAGAGACCTAGGTTCGATCCTGACTACGGGTGATGTCTGTATGGAATTTGTGCATTCGCCCCGTGACCGCATAGGTTTTCTCCAGGTGTTCGGGTTTCCCCTCAAACTCCGAAGATGTACCCGTTTGGGAAAAATTGTTCTTAGTGTGTAGGATAGGGCTAGTGCACGGAGATCGTTGGTCGGCGTGAACTCGGTGGACCGAAGGGCATTATTCCATGCTGTATCACTAAATTAAACTAAAAGATTGATGAGCATGTTGCCAGGAGTCGAGGGCCTGAGGTTTAGGGAGAGATTGGCATTTATTCCTCGGAGCACAGGAGGCTGTCGTTATGGATGCTTTAACAATTCTGGCTTTGGCTTCTTGTGGTCTTTAATAATGGACAGGCAATGATCTTATGATTCATCATGAGAATGTGATGGATCCTTTGGCCTCTGCTATACTTGGGTTTAATTAGGCCATAATAGGTTGTGCTTAAGATGTAGATTGCCATGGAAATGCTGTCTAAAATTGGGACTTCCTCAAGTCATGCAGCACGGAAACAGACCCGTCAGCCTAAGTGCCACAGTCAAGGCATAAAGATTGATATCTATATAATCACCATACTATAAAATATGTTTAGGTCCTGGCCTAAATTGTTAGCTAGTTATCCAATTTTTTGGGGTGGGGTGAAATAAATGTGCAGAGTTAAGAAGGAAATAAAGTTTGAAATTGAACTTGGAACTATGAAAATAGATGGAATGAAAACATTTAAACTCTGGAAGGACTGTGTATTTTGTACATGAGAAGGCAAAGACTTAAGTCAATTTTTTCTCCTAACAAGATTTAATTTGACATGGACATTCCATTAATTTTGTGTCAACCATGAACCGGTAATACTATTCTGAGTCATTAGACTGCATGTTCAGGAATAATTGCTCAGCCTTGGGCATAGTTGAGAAGATTAAGATGATATGGCACATTGTCCAATATTAGCTGTGTACAAAGCCATTGTGACTACCCTTAATTAACCCATTCTCTTCCAAATGGGATTAATTCCTATCCTGAAGAAATCACACAAAATGCTGGAGTAACTGAGTGGGACAGGCAGCATCCATGGAGAACATGGATGGGTGATGATTTGAGTCAGAACCCTTCTTCCAACTGGTTCGGACCCAAAACATCACCCATCCATATAACAATTATACCAATTACAGCACGGAAACAGGCCATCTCGGCCCTACAAGTCCATATGGAAAATAATAACTATTTGTTTCAAAACGCTGGTGCTGTCTTTCAGATTGCACAATAAACTGAAGACCTGCTTGGCCTGTCAGTGGCTGTATAAGTTAGCAGCTGTGATGACGAGGGGTGGAATGCCAAGGAATTGAAATAATTCAGTGAATGGGCATGAAGATAGCAGATGGAAGATAGTGGGAAAATATGTGAAATTGGGCATGTTAGTAATAAGAACAGAAAGCAATGACAGTTATGTTAAATAGGACACTATTCCAAAAGAGAGGGATATGGAAGTAGGATAATCCAGGCTAGTGAATTTAAGTCCTGATTCTTTCCACAGGCTGCTTAACACAGAAATTTGTTTTCCTGTTGCACCCAATCCTTTTCCTCTTTTATTTTATACCTCACATACTTAGCCTCTCCCTCAATATGAACAGCCTCCTATTATCCATTCTATACAGATTCCTCGTTATTTTACATACTTGTATCAAATCTCCCCTCACCTTCTCTTAAAAGAAAACAGCTGCAGCTTCCTTAATTAATCTTTATAGTATCTCCTCCCAGGTTCTATTGCTGTATTTCCTGTGTTATATGAGGAAAGTTTGGACGTGGAGAGGACATAGTTATATAGCACAGAAACGGGCCGTTTGACCCAACGGCCATGCCGACCAGGTTGGCCTATCTACACTTGTTCTACCTGCCCGCATTGAGCCCAAATCCCTCTAAACCTTTTCTATCCATGTACCTGTGCAAATGTCTTTTAAATGTTGTTATTCTGCCTGCCTCATCTATCTCCTCTGGCAGTTTATACCATATACCCACCACACGCTAGGTGAAAGTTCCTATGTAATCTTTCCCCTGTCATCTTAAACCTACATTCCCTGGTTCTGGATTCCCCCTACTCTGGGTACAAGATTATGTGTATATATCCTATCTATTCCCTCATGGTCTTATAGTCCTCTCCAAGATTACCTCTCAACCTCTTGCGCTCCAAGGACCCCAAGGAGTCCTTGCCTGCCCAACCTGTTCTTATAGCTTAGGTCCTTAAGTCATGGCAAGATCTCATAAATCTTCTCTGCACTCTTTCCAGACAATTTTCCCTGAAGAGGAAAATTGGATGCAGAAGGGATATTTCATCTTGAGGTAGAATTTCACTGTTTCAGATTAAGGGACAGATTAAGATTAAGAATCAAGTGTGTTTAATTGTTATATGCATTGGGGCCAGAACAATTAAATTCTTACCATTTAAGCCAATTAAAGTCACATAAGATGAAAAACTGGTGGAAATGTGTCAGCCTCGATAACAATCAGCACGGGAGCACCTCAAGGCTGCGTGCTCAGCCCCCTGCTGTACTCACTCTATACTCATGACTGCGTATCCGGTCACAGTGCGAACTCCATCAAGTTCGCTGATGACACCACTGTTGTGGGACATATCACTGATGGGGAAGAGTCAGAGTATAGAAGAGAGATCGAGCAACTGTCCATATGGTGCCAGCACAATAACCTGGCCCTCAACAACAGCAAAACCAAGGAACTGATTGTGGACTTTGGAAGGAGTAGGATGGGGACCCACAGCCCTGTTTATATCAATGGGTCGATGGTTGAAAGGGTCAAGAGCTTCAAATTCCTGGGCATGCACATCTCTGAAGATCTTTCCTGGTCCGAGAACACTAATGCAATTATCAAGAATGCACATCAGCACCTTTACTTCCTGAGAAGATTACGGCGAGTCGGTTTGTCAAGGAGGACTCTCTCTAACTTCTGCAGGTGCACAGTAGAGAGCATGCTGACCGGTTGCATAGTGGCTTGGTTCGGCAACTTGAGTGCCCTGGAAAGGAAAAGACTGCAAAAAGTGTTAACCACTGCCCTGTCCATCATCGGCTCTGACCTTCCTTCCATCGACGGGATTTATCGCAGTCGCTGCCTCAAAAAGACTGGCAGTATCATCAAAGACCCACATCATCCTGGCCACACAGTCATCTCCCTGCTACCTTCAGGTAGAAGGTACAGGAGCCTGAAGACTGCAACAACCAGGTTCAGGAATAGCTACTTCCCCACAGCCATCAGGTTATTAAACCTGGCTCGGACAAAACTTTGATTATTAATAACCAATTATCTGTTATTTGCTCTTGATCATTTTATTTATTCATGTGTGTATCTATTTATATTACAGTATATGGACACATTGATCTGTTTTGTAATAAATGCCTACTATGTTCTGTGTGCTGAAGCAAAGCAAGAATTTCATTGTCCTATCAGGGACACGTGACAATAAACTCACTTGAACTTGAACTTGATGTCAGTGAGTCGAGTCTTCGAACTCCTTCATTTCAGAGGCTGTAGAACCAGGGTCATTATTTGTTCTTAAGGCAGAGGAAAATAGTTTCTATGGGCAGACAGGAAGGTTGAGTTGAGCTTACTATTTGCTGACAATGCAGGTTTGAGAAGTCAACTTCTGCATGTGTTCATGCGCTCATATGACGACTAATTTTGTTGCTGGTACATGAGATGCGGAAAGTATACTCGGATGTACAGCAAGCAATTAGGTTAATTTCTCAATTGCCTCTTGTTGTTGCAAGACGGTTTGTATACAATAGCAAGGAAGCATTTCTGCAATTGGTGAGATATCATTTTTGTTAGACTCCATTTGGAATATTGTGTGCAGTTTTGAATCAGTATTTAAACAAGGATATATTTGCATTGGAGTGTTGCATAGATATACTGGATTGATTCCAAGATGAGGGAGTTGCCCTATGAAGGGAGAATAGAAACATAGAAACATAGAAAATAGGTGCAGGAGTAGGCCATTCGGCCCTTCGAGCCTGCACCACCATTCAATATGATCATGGCTGATCATCCAACTCAGTATCCCGTACCTGCCTTCTCTCCATACCCCCTGATCCCTTTAGCCACCAGGGCCACATCTAACTCCCTCTTAGATATAGCCAACAAACTGGCCTCAACTACCTACTGTGGCAGAGAGTTCCAGAGATTCACCACTCTGTGTGTGAAAAATGTT
Organism: Leucoraja erinaceus; assembly: GCF_028641065.1. Classification (NCBI taxonomy): domain Eukaryota; kingdom Metazoa; phylum Chordata; class Chondrichthyes; order Rajiformes; family Rajidae; genus Leucoraja; species Leucoraja erinaceus. The sequence continues at coordinate 42,751,556 of NC_073377.1, forward strand.
TTTCTTATCTCGGTCCTAAAGGATTTCCCCTCTATCCTTAGTCTGGTGAACCTTCTCTGCACTCCCTCTATGGCAATTATGTCCTTCCTCAGATTTGGAGACCAAAACTGTACGCAATACTCCAGGTGTGGTCTAACCAAGACCCTGTACAACTGCAGTAGAACCTCCCTGCTCCTATACTCAAATCCTTTTTGCTATGAATGCCAACATACCATTCGCTTTCTTCACTGCCTGTTGCACCTGCATGCCTACTTTCAATGACTGATGTACCATGACACCCAGGTCTCGTTGCATCTCCCCTTTTCCTAATCGGCCACCATTCAGATAATAGTCTGCTTTCCTGTTTTTGCCACCAAAGTGGATAACCTCACATTTATCCACATTATACTGCACCTGCCATGCATTTGCCCACTCACCCAGCCTATCCAAGTCACCTTGCAGCCTCCTAGCATCCTCCTCACAGCTAACACTGCCCCCCAGCTTAGTGTCATCCGCAAACTTGGAGATGTTGCATTCAATTCCCTCGTCCAAATCATTAATATGTATTGTAAATAGCTGGGGTCCCAGCACTGAGCCTTGCGGTACCCCACTAGTCACTGCCTGCCATTCTGAAAAGGACCCGTTTACTCCTACTCTTTGCTTCCTGTTTGCCAGCCAGTTCTCTATCCACATCAATACTGAACCCCCAATACCGTGTGCTTTAAGTTTGTGTACTAATCTCTTATGTGGGACCTTGTCGAAAGCCTTCTGAAAGTCCAGATATAACACATCCACTGGTTCTCCCCCATCCACTCTACTAGTTACATCCTCGAAAAATTCTATAAGATTCGTCAGACATGATTTACCTTTCGTAAATCCATGCTGACTTTGTCCAATGATTACACCACTTTCCAAATGTGCTGTTATCCCATCTTTAATAACTGACTCTTGCAGTTTCCCCACTACCGATGTTAGACTAACTGGTCTGTAATTCCCCATGTTCTCTCTCCCTCCCTTTTTAAAAAGTGGGGTTACATTAGCTACCCTCCAATCCTCAGGAACTACTCCAGAATCTAAAGAGTTTTGAAAAATTATCACTAATGCGTCCACTATTTCTGGAGCTACCACAAGTACTCTGGGATGCATATCTGGGGGATTTATCGGTCATTCATTAGAATCATTTCACTCAGTTCCTATCTCCTTTGACCCGCGGTTCCCAGGGCAAAATGTCTTCCTTAGGAAGATGGAACCAAAGTAGACCCGCTATGAATTCACCTGTTTCTGAGTAGGACTGAGACAAAAGTCATTGAGTCAGTTGAAAAGGATGAGAGGTGATCCCTGATGGAAACAAGATTCTGAGAGAAATATAAGTTTAAATGATGATCTGGATGGGTCAATTAGAATCAAGCGATATGGTCCCAGTTTAAATCTTTGTAATTCTGTAGTTTAGAGATAGATGGATGATTAATTATTGAATGAGATATATGGTTGTGATTAATAGACTTTTGGACGTCGAAGGAATTTGAGCAATTTATGTGTAGGAAGGAACTGCAGATGCTGGTTTAAACCTAAGACAGACTCAAAATGCTGGAGTAACTCAGTGGGACAGGCAGCTTCTCTGGAGAGAAGGAATGGTGATGTTTCGGGTCGAATCCCTTCTTCAGACTGATGTCAGGGTAGAGGGAGATACATAGATGAGAATGTGTAACGTGTGAAAATAGGACAAAGGGAATGGACATCAAGGAAAATGTAGAATTGTTAGCTGGGAGAAGGTAACAAGAAAGCAAACAGAGATAAAATGTAGTCAGAGACATATAATCATAGAAAATAAGTGCAGGAGTAGGCCATTCAACCCTTTGAGCCGCGAACCGCCATTCAATATGATCATGGCTGATCATCCAAAATCAGTACCCCGTTCCTGCTTTTTCCCCATATCCCTTGATTCTTTTAGCCCTCAGAGCTAAATCTAACTCTCTTGAAAACATCCAGTGAATTGGCCTCCACTGCCTTCTGTGGCATAGAATTCCACAAATTCACAACTCTGTGGCTGAAAAAGTTTTTGTCATCTCAGTCCTAAATGGCCTACCCCTTATTCTTAAACTGTGATCCTTGGTTCTGGACCCCCAACATGGGGAACATTTTTCCTGCATCTAGCCTGTCAAATCCCTTAAGAATGTTATATGTTTCAAGAAGACACCCTCTCATCCTTCTAAATTCCAGCAAATACAAGCACAGTTGACCCATTCTTTCATCATATGTCAGTCCCATCATCCCAGGAATTAACCAGTTGAACCTATGCTGCTCTCCCTCAATAGCAAGAATGTCCTTCCTCAAATTAGCAGACCAAAACTGCACACAATGCTCAAGGTGTTGTCTCACCAGGGCCCTGTACAACTGTGGTAGGACCTTCTTGCTCCTAAACTCAAATCCGCTCGCAATGAAGTCCAACATGTCATTAGCTTACTTCACTGAGACAGTAAAACAGTAAGATTTATATCTCCCTCCTAACCCCATTCTCCTGCCTTCTCCCCATAACTCCCCTTTCCTGAAATGGGACGGCTTGAACTCCTAATACAATCTGACCCCGGATCGAACCCAGGTGTCTCGCACTGTAGGTAGCACCTCTACCGTTGTGCCATTGTGCCGCCCAAAACAATGGGCAGGATTTGTTTTGGCTCTATCTTCATGGGATAAACATGGCCCGGCTGACTCAGACCATAACTTCGATTAAACACTAATTAATTTTTGCAAATAAGTTTTCTCTATTTGAAATAATACCAGTAATTATTTTTTTAATTCTGCAGGATAGGTGCAAACATTATTCGCATTGTGGCCTGTTGAATCTGTTGGCGACTGGTGCTACAGTTAAGGCAACTGGAAATTTTCTTGCACACTGGTTAGACTTAGTGATTGACATATCAGATTTGCCACTCATTCAGAGAGAAAAGCTGAAGCTGCAGTGTGGATGCTGGATCATATGGTCTTTGTTATATTGCTGCTGGTTCTGCCTCAGTATCATTTTCAGAATCTCTCTTCAACCACTGCCATTTCCAAAAGAGAATGCTGCACACACCATTATCCCTTCACAGAACTATTAGTTATTGGGGCAATCAAACCTTTAACAGAAGAATCTAGCTGGTCTAATGTCCCCAATCCCCTTTCCAAAACCCTACACCTTTTTATTCTGCCTGAGTTACTCCAGCATTTTATTTCTTACCTTGGTAAACCAACATCCGCAATTCCTTGTTTCTGTGTTTATCTCTTTGAAGTGTTCATCTGTGTTTATCTCATTGAAGTGTTATAGGGTTCCTTTTGCTTGTTATAGGGTCATAGAGTCATACGGTGTGGAAACAGGCCCTTCGGCCCAACTCGCCCACACCGGCCAACAATGTCCCATCTACCATAGTCCCACTTGCCTGCGCTTGGTCCATAACTCTCCAAACCTGTCCTATCCAAGTACCTGTCCAACTGTTTCTTAAAAGATGGGATAGACCCAGCCTTAATTAACTCCTCTGGCAGCTTGTTCCATGCACCCACCACCCTATGTGTGGAAAAAGTTACCCCTCGGATGCCTATTAAATCTGTTCCCCTTCACCTTGAACCTATGTCCTCTGGTCCTCAATTCCTCTACTCTGGGTAAAAGACTGTGCATCTACCCGACCAATTCCTCTCATGATTTTGTATACTTCTATAAGGTCTCCTCTCATCCTCCTACGCCCCATGGAATAGAGACCCAGCCTACTCAACCTCTCCCTATAACTCACTTCCTCTAGTCCTGGCATCAAACCTCATAAATATTTTTCTGAACCCTTTCAAGCTTGACAATATCTTTCCTATAACATGGTGCCCAGAACTGAACACAATATTCTAAATGCAGTCTCACCAATGTCTTATACAACTGCAACATGACCTCCCAACTTCTATACTCTATACTCTGACCGATGAAGGACAAAGTGTCAAAAGCCTTTTTGACCACCTTATCTACCTGCAACTCGACCTTCATGGAACCATGCACTTGTACTCCTAGATCCCTCTGCTCTACAACACTACATAGAGGTCTACCATTTACTATATAGGTCCTGCCCTTGTTTGACGTCCCAAAATGCAACACCTCAAACTTCTCTGTATTAAATTCCATCAATCATTCCTCTGCCCACCTGGCCAATCAATCCAGATCCTGCTGCAATCTTTCACAACCATCTTCACTGTCTGCAAAACCACTAACTTTTGCATCATCCCCAAACTTGCTAATCTTGCCCTGTATGTTCTCATCCACATCATTGATGCATATGACAAACAGTAATGGGCTCAGCACCGAACCCTGTGTAACACCAGTAGTCACAAGCCTCCATTCTGAGAAGCAACCTTCCACCAATGCTTCCTTCCATGGAGCCAATCTGCTATCCATTCAGCTATCTCTCCTTGGATCCCATGAGATCTCACCTTCCCAAACAGCCTGCCATGCGGCAACTTGACGAACGCCTTACTAAAGTCCACGTACACAACATCTACAGCTCTGCCTTCATCAACCTTTTTGTTCATGTTTTCATAAACATCAATCAGATTTGTGAGACACGACCTCCCACATACAAAACCATGCTGACTGTCCCTAATCAACGCTTGCCCATCCAAATGCCTGTACATCCTATCCCTCAGAATACTCTCCAGCAACTTACCAACTACAGATGTTAAGGTCACCGACCTATAGTTCCCAGCATTTTCCCTGCAGCCCTTCTTGAAAACAGGCACACCATTTGCCACGTGCCAATCCTCTGGCACCTCTCTTGTATTTAACGAAGACTCATAAATTTCAACCAGGGCTCCCACAATTCCCTCTCTAGTTTCCCGCTATGTCCCTGGATTTATCTGATCAGGCCCCGGAAATTTGACTACCTTCAAACACGACAGTACCTACAATACTTCCTCAACAGTAAACCTGACTGCTCTCATTACACTTCCAGTTACTGCTCCAATTTCCTCCATCCTACTGTCTTCCTCCTCGGTAAACACAAAGGAGAAATACTCAATGAGGACCTTGCCCATCTCCTGTGGCTCCACACAGAGTTGACCGCTTTGATTTCTGAGAGGTGCCACTCTCTCTCTAATTACTCTTTTCACCCTAATGTATTTATAAATTCTTTTGGGATTGTCTTTTATGCCAGAGCTATCTCGTGGCCCCTTTTTGCCCTTCTGATTTCTTTTTTTAGTTTACTCCTTAGTTCCCGAAACACCTCCAAGGGTGCACTTGATCCCAGCTGCCTAAACCTGTCCCATGCATCCTTCTTGTTTTTGACCAACGTCTCAATTTCCCTCGTCAACCAAGCTTCCTTATGTTTGGCTGCTTTACCTTTCACTCCAATGGGGATGTACACATTCTGAGCTTTCTTCAGTACACTTTTAAAAACATCCCACTTGGCCGATGTTCCTTTCCCCTCAAATAACCTGCCCTAGTGAACTTGAGCGAGACCTTCTCTCATATACTCAAAGTTGGCCTTACCCCAGTTGAGCATTTTAACACGTGGACCCACTCCATCCCGATCCATAACTATCTTAAACCTAATCGAACTGTGGTTGCTGGTCCCAAAATGCTCCTCCACACACACTTCATTAACTTGCCTGTCCCAATTTCCCAATACTAGATCACGTGTGGTGGCCTCCACATACTGTTTAAGAAAACTCTCCTGAACACTTTTGAGGAATTGCACCCCATCTAAACCCTTCACGCTATGATTTTCCCAGTCTATATTGGGAAAGGTGATATCCCCTACTACAACAACCTTATTCAACCTGCAGCTGTTTGCAATCTCCCGGCACATTTGCTCTGCTAATTCCCGTTGACTATTCGGGAGTTTGTAGTACACAGGCAACAAGGTGACCATCCCTTTCTTCTTCCTCAACTCCACCCATATAGCCTCACTTGACGAACCGTCCGTAATGTCACCTCTGAACACAGCCGTGACATCCTCCTTAACCAACAATGCAACTCCCCTTCCTCTTTTTTTCCTCACCCCTGTCTCTCCTGAAGCTCCTGTACCCCAGAACATTGAGCTGCCAGTCCTGCCCCGACTACAACGATGACTACAACGTCCCAGTCACTCGTCGGATATGTATTATGATCGATACAGTGTATTTCAGGTTCTAACCTTTCCTTGCATTGAAAAGAAAAGCTTTTCCTCGTACCATTTTTCATTAAAGTGCTGACCAACTCAAACACAAATTCTCTGGTAGTTTTGTCAATGAGAACATCTCTCTATTTTCTCTGTCTAGATAATGACTGACATAAGTGTTCATTTAACATTTCTGGTGCACCACCTATCTTCATGAATAGATCCCCTTTTCATGGACCCTGCTCAGCCCCATCATTTTACTTATTACCCATTTATTGTTTGCAACCTTGGAGAAGATTTAGTTTTGTTTTTAGTTTAGTGATGCAGCGGGGAAACAGGCCCTTCGGCCCACTGAGTCCGCACCGACCAGCGATCCCCGTACATTAACACAAGCCTGCATACATTAGGGACAATTTACAAAAAAACAAGCCAATTAACCTACAAACCTCTGCGTCTTTGGAGTGTGGGAGGAAACCGAAGATCTTGGAGAAAACCCACGTGGTCATGGGGAGAATGTACAAACTTTTTACACTCATAGTCGGGATGGAAACCCGGGTCTCCTATGATGCAAGGGATATAAGACAGCAACTCTACCCCTGCGCCACTGTGCCGCCTTATGTATTCATGATTTAGATTTTTCTAAGTGGAAACTAATATCTTGGATAATGTTATTGCAGATGTATCTCCACCACCAGTTAGAAAGTTAGATTTATTAGCCTGTCTATATTTTTCTTTTTTTTTTTAGGAATTTTGTGGTTGCAGGTAACTTTTCAGTTTCCAAGGATTGAAAAATTGAGCCCAGGTGTCCTGTTTCTGTCCAGCAGGCATTTTCTTCAATTCAAATTAGTTTTCTACTTTAGTGTTGTCTGTCTTTGAACTGCTTCCTATTATTCTGTCCTAGTTCCGTTTCTCTACTATTGCCTTGTTTATTTTGACATTTGAAACATTCTAATCTTTAATGAGGCCAAATGCAAAGTATGCAATATGTATTTCAGAATTGCACTCTTTCTTGACAAGGTGGTTTTCCCCGTTGGCCCCTAATTGGCTACACCTATTTTTTGCCTGATTCTTCACGCTTTATTTTAATTTCAATTTACTGATTCATCAAGACAATTCTAGATTTGGTTGTTTTTCTTTTCTTGGGTATGGTAGTTTGTGTCTGAATTTTCTGTCCATCACGTTAATTTCAGCATCCAGTCTGTGGTAACAACATTGTTAACTGTTTAATGCATCGCCCAGGGACACATCTTCTGAAACCAGAAAGTAATCATTCAACTTACCCCCACTATTTAGGGCCAAAGAATTGTGGCAATAGATGGTGGCAAATGAAAGCATTACGGTAAATTAAAAAGAAACTTTTCATTCTGGCGACAAAGCCTGTTTGATGAGGAAGGGAAATGTCACAGGCGTCCAGGCTTCTTCTGGACATAAAAATACATTGGGAGGACACAGCTATAAAAGTACAAAACCTTGTTACTGTGGTCAGGTTTGAGAAAGATGCATTTTCATTTACCAGGCCCACTAATGTGCTTAATAATTGCTGAATGTACCATGTAACCTATCAATATCTTTTATCAATCAGAACTCGGAGCTGACATTATTATGCCACACTGCAATTGTCATTACTTTAATGTTCATAGTCAAATTTTACAGCTCTAGTCACAAGACCTAACTATATTTCCTTACCCTGAGGGTACTTTCTCCACTTTCAGATTAAAATTGCATAAAATCAATGCAGCAGTTACCAACTCCACTGGTTCACTTCACCCATCTCCTCAAGTGAGACTGCTAGGTACAATTGGAGCAGCTGTAGGATTGAGACTTTTGATGTTTATTGTAATGCTCATACCTAATGCTTATTCTCAACAGCTAATCACTTGAAGTTTGTAAGGTGCAGCCAAAAGATACAACGTGGCTTCACGAGTGGGTCAGAAGCTTTGAATTGTGCGGTGAGCATTTCACTTCTGAACTGCTCAAAGCTTGACCTCCATCTATAAGGCTTCATCCGCTAGTTTGAAGGAATAATCTCCACCTGCCTGGGGATGAGCGCAGCTTTGGCAAGCTCAAGAAGCTTGAAACCATACATGACGTTACAGGCTGCTTGATAGGCACTCCATCTGCTCACTTCACCACTTAAACGCCGTAGCAGCAATTTATACGATCTGCAGCACGCATTGCAACTATTCACCATAATTCCTTTAACAGCACCTTCTACACCATGACCTCTACGAGCAGGAAGGACTGGGAAAAGCATGGGAACACCACCAGCTGAAATTTGCCTTCCAAGTCGCATATCAACGATGTGGAAATATATCGTTCACTGTTGCTGGGTCAAAATTCTGGAACTCCCTCCTACCAGCATTGTGGGTATACTCATGCCTCAAGTACCACAGCGTTTTAAGAAGACCGCCCACTCGAACCTTCTCAGGGCAATGAGAATAAATCGGCAATTAAATGTCAGGTCAGCCTGCGAAGCACACAACCTTTAAATGAATATTAAAAAAACGGCTAACATGGACTCAGGATTCAAGATTCAAGAGAGTTTATTGTCATGTGTCCCAGATAGGACAATGAAATTCTTGTATTGCTGCAGCACAACAGGATATTATAGTCATAAATACAGATTAGATCAGTGTGTCCATATATATATACACACACATACATATACACATATCAATAAATAATACATTTTAATACATTTTATTTGTGGGCGCCTTTCAAAAGTCTCAAGGACACCTTACAGAATTTAACAAGAGCAAAAAACATATAATTGGAATAAAATAAATAATAAAGACATCACCAATACACAAATTAAAGACAGAATTCGATCCAAAGACAAAAAAAATCAAAAACACAATGTGAAGAGAGAGCAGCGGCAGCTAAACCGCGCCAGCGTCCACTCTCCCTTCCGACAGCCATCTTGGACACAAACTAAAATAATCACTTACACACAAAAATCATCCCCCCACAATGGTTACCACTGTGGGGGAAGGCACAATGTCCAGTCCCCATCCCCAGTTCTCCCAAAGTCAGGCCTATTGAGGCCTCCGCTATTGCTCCTACGGAGGCCCGATGTTCCTGGCCGTTCTAGCCGGGTGCTGTTGTCCCGGCGTCGGGAGAGCCCTCTCAGCGGCTGGGCCACCTGGAACGGCCGCTTCCTTACCGGAGACCGCGGCTTCCGAAGCCGACAAGGCCGCGCCGGTTTGGAACTCCCAGGCTCCCGATGTTGAAGTCAGCGCCGTCCGCTCCGCTCCGCAGATCCACAGCCCGGAGGTGTTGAACTCGGCGGTCACAGCTCACCGGAGCTCCAGCGCGTCAATCCAGCGCGGCGACCCAGGCAAGGCATCGCCCGCTCCGCAATAGCGCTCCAGCGCTGTGCCGCCACCGAAGCCGAGGTGCTGGGTGATCCCCGCCAGGAAATGGCGCTCCACTCCCGCTGGTAGGCCACGAGGACGGGTCGGCGGGGCAGCCCGGAGAAAAAGCTGCCTCACCGACCAGGTAGGGGCCTAGAAATATAGTTACCCCCTTCCCCCCACATTAAAAAGTCTATTTCTCCCACAAACAAAACACAGGACTCACTAGAACTACAAAAAAAAAGTGAATTAAACGGACGGCTGCTGGTTAGCAGCCGTTCCCCAAGATGGCTCCTCCTCTCTTGGATAAGGATTAAGTGCAATAGGCTGTTATAGTTCAGTGTTTGTTTGAAGTTGTGTTTAGTAGTCTGTTGGCTGTGGGGAAGAAACTGTTCCTGAGCCTAGATGTTGCAGATTTCAGGCTCCTGTACCTTCTACCTGATGGCAGCGGAGAGATGAGTGTGTGGCCAGGATGATGTGGGTCCTTGATGATCAAAGGATGCTAATAAGCCAAATTTTACACCTATCCTTCTTTGCTTCATAATAATGTAGGCTTTGGTCTTCACATAAATTCTCAATTCTCAATAAGCTATAATTTTAATTTGCCATTTCCTTAGTTTCTCAATATTTCCCATTTTTATACAGGTGCCCAAAGACATGTTTATTCCTCTGTGTGGTGAGGTAATGAAATTGATATTCAATGACTACAATGCAATAGAAAGTTATTGTACTATTTTATGATTGCCTGAGATTTTAATCCATTAATGCTATGGAAGAGAATATCAAGTATCACCTTAAAGAGGCAGCAAATTTGCTCAGCATATTGCGGATTTTTTGTTTAAATCTATTGGGTTTCTGCGTCTGCCAGAGTAGTGTAATGATTTGGTGTCAGTCATGAGTAAGTAGCATCTGTTGTGTTGTGACTAAAGTAATATATATTTCTTGAAAAAAAGACACAAAGTACTGGGGTAACTCAGCGGATCAAGCGGCATCTCTGGAGAACATGGATATATGACGTACCCGACCCAAAATGTTCCCTCTTCATGTTCTCCAGAGATGCTGCCTGACCCTCTGAGTTGCTCCAGCACTTTGTGGGCATGCCCGGGGTGGGACTAGTCCTTGATTATGGTGGGGGCCGTGCCGAGGCAGTGTGTAGTGTAGATGGGGTCAATGGAAGTGAGGTTGGTTTGCGTGATGGTTTGGGCTATGTCCACAACTCTCTGCAATATCTTGAGGTCATGGATGGCCATGTTTCCAAACCACGCTGTGATGCTTCCTGATAAATTGCTTTTGACCGTGCACTTGTAGAAGTTAGTGAAGGCAGTCGGCAGCATGCAAAACTTCCTAAGCCTTCTGAGGAAGTAGAGGCATTGGTGTTCTTTCTTGGCCATAACTTCGATGTGGCTGGTCCAGGACAAATTGCTGGTGATATTTATTCTTAGGAATGTGAAGTTACCGACCATTTCTACTTCGGCGCCATCAATGAATACTGGGACGTGTGTACTGCTTCACTTCTTGAAGTCAATCACAACCTCCTTTGTCTTACTGAGGGAGAGGTTGTTGTCTTGGCACCAAGTGGCCAGATTCTCAACCTTCTTTACTCTCATCATTATTTGATATCTGGCCCACTATTATGATGTTGCCTGTGATCTTGTAGATTCAATTGAAATGGTATTTGGCTGCACAATCATGAGTATAATAGGAGTATAGTAGGGGGCTGAGACGCATCCTTATGGAGCACCAGTGTAGCGAATTATCGTAGAGGATGATTTGTCACCTATCATTGATTGTGGTCTGTTGGTCAGAAAATTGAGGATCCAGTTGCAGAGGTTAAGTTTTTCACACAAAGAGTGTGTCGGAAGATTAGAACCCATGGCATCCAAGGAGAAATAGTTGAATGGCTAGAAAATTGGCTTCATGGAAGGAAGCAGAGAGTGATGATGGAAAGTTGCTTTTCAGACTGGAGACCTGTGACTAGTGGTGTGCCTCAGGGTTTGGTGCTGGACCCATTGCTGTTTGTCATCTATATCAATGATTTGGATGAGAACATACATAGCATGGGATGAGAACATACATGGCATGATTAGCAAGTTTGCAGATGACCCAAAAGTGATTGGTATTGTAGATAGTGAAGATGGTTGTCAAAATTGCAGCAGGATCTTGATCGGTTGGCTGAAGAATGGTTGATGGAAATTAATGCTGAGAAATGTGAGGTGTTGCATATTGGGAAGCCTTACATTGTCTGAACTTACACAATGAGTGGTAGGGCTCTGGGGAGCATTGTAGAGGATTCGAGGAACGCAGGTACATGGTTTGTTGAAAGTGAGGGTGGTCAAAAAGGCTTTTGGTCTTCATCACTTAGAGTATTTTATAGAAGGTGGGAGGTCATGTTGCAGTTATATAAGGCATTGGTGTGACCGGATTTAGAGTATTGTGTTCAGTTCTGGACACCAGGTATTAGGAATGTTGTTGGAAAGGGTACAGAGAAGATTTATAAGGATGTTGCCAGGACGGGAGGTTCCTGAGCTATAGGGAGAGGTTGAGCAGGCTAGGTCTCTATTCTTCGGAGCGCAGGAGGATGAGGGGTGATCTTATAGATGTGTACAAAATCTGTAGAGGAATAGATTGGGTAGATGCACAGAATCTCTTGACCAGAGTAGGGGAATTGAGGACCAGACATAGGTTTAAGGTGAGGGGCAAAAGATTTAATAGGAACCTGAGCAGTAACTTTTTAACACAAAGAGTGGTGGGTGTATGCAACGAGCTACCGGAGGTCGAAGTTGAGGCAGATAGTATTGCAATGTTTTAAAATCTTTTTGACAGGTACGTGGATCGGACAAGCTTAGAGGGGTATGGGCCAAACGCAGGCAGGTGGGACTGGTGTAGATGAGACATGTTGGTCAGTGTGGGCAAGTTGGCCCGATAGGCCTGTTTCCACACTATGACTCTATCATCCCACATCCACTTGTCATTGGTATCTGAAATGATCTGCAAGAAGAGATGATAGTGTCAGGAACAGTAACAACATTTAAGAGGCACTGGATAGATACTTGAATGAAAAAGGCATAGCTGGATGTGGAATTAATACAGTAATGTGGGACTGGTTAGCATGGATGTGGTGGATCGAAGGACCTGTTCTATGCCTTGCATCTGTACGAGTCCATGACTGTGTGAATAAGTATTTGATCTTGCATTACAAATTACACCTGCAAGTTTTGATACATTTAACAATAAACAAATGCCTGAGATAAAAACATTTAAAATGCTGGAAAGACACAGCAATGCAGGTAGTTTCTGTGGACCATTTCAGGTCGAAGCACCTCCCGAATCTATTTTTGTTTCCACGTGTTCCTGACTGACCTATTGTGTCTTATCAGCATTTAGATTTTCAGCATCTGGATTTTTATTTGTGATTTTCAATACTGGAAATGAGAGATTGTTCTGCAAGGGTAGATTGAATTTAGGTAGTTGGGTTCCAATGAAATGAATATAATTATGTCAGAGAGATTGAAATGGTAGATATGTTGTTGCCATAGTTTGGTGAATCAAGAAACCGTGCATAAACATAGGGTAATTGGTTAGTCATTTATGACTGAAATTAGGATACATTTACTTATCCAGAAGATTGTAAAACATTGAAATTCTCCATTCCAAAGCTCTGTACACTTTAAGTTATTAAATTCTGCAGATTAAATTCTGCCAAGCAAAACTCACCCCTCTGCAACCCCTGTGGTCATGTTATTCACATCCACATGCAACGGGAATTGGAGTTTACATTCAGTTATGTCTACAATAACTGGGGTACCAGAAATAAAAACAAAAGTGAAGACGTTTGGAAATCAAAGTTAATTTGGTAAAATGTGCATCAAACTGATTGAAAGCTTTACTGTATCCTTACAAAAAAAAAGGAATTAATATGTTAAAAACCTTTTAATAATTTGAAAATTACCAAGTCAGCATTTTATCATTAAATGCTTGTATTATTAAGTCTGATGTTCTTATGAAGTAAGCTGGCAAGTAACTGCTGCTACCTTTATCATGTGGTGTACTGCTTCTAAATTCATGCTGATAATCATTGATCAGTTCAGGTTCGTCCAAGTGCTTCTTCATTCTATTCTATTCTATAGTCATGGCTTGAACAGTAGGAAGATTTTCACCTCTATGGAACTTTTTTGGGTTAAAATTGGAGTGCAGGTGCGCAGTTCCCTGAAGGTGGAGTCGCAGGATCGGGTGGTCAAAAAGGCTTTTGGCACATTGGCCTTCATCAGCAAGAGTATTTAGTGTAGACGTTGGGAGGTCATGTTGCAGTTGTATAAGACGCTGGTGAGACCGCATTTAGAGAATTGTGTTCAGTTCTGGGCACCGTGTTATAGGAAAGATGTTGTCAAGCCGGAGAGGGTACAGAGAAGATTTACGAGGATGCTGCCAGAACTAGAGTGGCTGAGCTATAGGCAGAGGTTGAGTAGGCTAGGACTCTATTCCTTGGAACACAGGAGGATAAGGGATGATCTTATATAGGTGTATAAGATTATGAGAGGAATAGATCGGGTAGATGCACAAAGTCTTTTGCCAAGAGTAGGCAAATCGAGGACCAGAGGACATAGGTTTACGGTGGAGGGGAAAATATTTAATAGGAATCTGAGGGGTAACCTTTTCACAATAAAATCATGATCACATCAGCTCTGTTAGGAAATATGATTTAAAAAATTTGTATTCCAATCGATTCGCTGGAAATGTGGTGGATTTATGGAACAAGCTGCCAGAAGAGGTAGTTGAGGCAGGGACTATCCCAACATTTAAGAAACGATTAGACGGGTACATGGATTGACCAGGCTTGGAGGGATATGGACCAAATGCTGGCAGGTGGGACTAGTGTAACTGGGACATGTTGGCTGGTGTGGGCAAGTTGGGCCAAAGGGCCTGCTTCCACACTGTATCACACATGACTCTGAGATATCAATTTGTTCATATTAATTCATTATCTTATCATTGGAAATTTCCTTGGCAGTCAGAATCCTGTTTAGATGATTTAGTATATATTTTATTGTGTTTGGTCGGAGTTGAGCCTTGCATTAATCAATACATGCATCTTGTAATATTATGGATTTCCTGTTCTTTGTAATTTTAATTTTTTTTATTCCCTTTAATTTTTTTCCTCCACGTAGTCTAATCAAAAACAAAGAAGATATTGTCTCCTTGGCAACTCAAATGCTAGTGTAACCAGGAACTGGAGGCAAGATGAGATACTATACAGGATGAATACTTTTGAGCTTGATTTGACATGCTAGATTTCTTTCATCCACTAAATTGAAAATGTTAACTGGAGATTTGATAAACGGTTAAGAAGAGAAAGAAATGACATTTCCAGTGGACTGATTGGAATATGAATTTTTAAAATCACACTTCCTAGCAGAGCTGATGTGATCATGATTTTATTGTGCATGATTTTGCTTTCAAAACTTACTACATTTTGGGTTTTAGTGCTGACAAAAGTGAATGGCATTGGCCTGCCTTCTTCCCTTAACCCCTGACACCCGTACCAATCAAGAATCTATCTAACTCTGCCTTCAAAATATTCTTCTGTGGCAAAGGATTCCACAGATTCACCACCCTCTGCCTAAAGAAATTCCTCCTCATCTCCTTCCTAAAGAAACGCCCTTTAATTCTGAGTTCCTTATATGGGTGAGCAACACTTTTCGTGGGGATTTTCAAGGTTACAAGACCCTGGCTAATACCCCAGTAATCCCTGGGATAATTCCAATTTAGTTTCTTTTGTGTGCACATTTTACCAAGTGTGAACAAATGGAGCCTTCGACCAAAAAGGTTGTGAATCACTATGTTTGAGAATGTTGCAACAAACTAAAGCAGGTTAGAAACATAGACATAGAAACATAGAAATTAGGTGCAGGAGTAGGCCATTCGGCCATTCGAGCCTGCACCGCCATTCAATATGATCATGGCTGATCATCCAACTCAGTATCCCGTACCTGCCTTCTCTCCATACCCCCTGATCCCCTTAGCCACAAGGGCCACATCTAACTCCCTCTTAAATATAGCCAATGAACTGGAACAGGTTCTACAGTAAAACCCTGATAATGGAGCACCTTTGGATTATGTGGTGGCAGATTGTTTTGTTTGTTCTTATTCTTATTAATACCCAAATACTTTTCTTTTTTACACAATTGTATGATACATATTATGGAGAATGAGTTTAAAGAGAGAAAGAAATATATAAACATTTTGGACTCCGCTTTGGTTGCAAACCTACCTGTGCTGGTGTTCCTGGTGTTCCAGTCTCCTACTCCAGCACGCAATTCAGACCAGGACTCTAGTTGGCTTCTGGCTCTGGCCATATGCTCCACTTGCACTCTGGTCTCTCAGTTCACATTCTGGATTAATGAGTGAGCCAGATGATGAACCATCAGGATTTTCGAACACAGGCTGCATTATCAGGGTTTTAATGTACTCTACATTTCATGTTCCTGCAACTTGATGTCAATTTCTTCTCTGCTTCCCATTCAGAGTTTGGGTTATGACAGGACAGAACTGCAGGTGCTGGTTTAAATGGAAGGTAGACACAAAATGCTGGAGCAACTCAGTGGGACAGGCAGCATCCCTGGAGAGAAGGAATGGATGATGTTTTGGTTCGAGACCCTTCCCTAGACTGATGTTATGGCAATTCCATAACACCACAGATTGGGTTATGGCAAATCCAGATGTCCATTGCCTTTTTATGCTCAAATTGTAAAGGGCCTGTCCCACTGCACAAGGTAATTCAAGAGTTCTCCCGAGTTTCCCCTGATTCGAACTCGGAGAATTATGGTAATAGCCACTCGTAGGTACTCGGGGCGCTCGTGGACATTTTCAACACATTGAAAAATCTTCACGAGTCTTCACGAGCTTACCGCGTTTCCCGAGTACCTGCCGTTATCGTTACGAGCCGCTAATAGATGTCCCGAGCTCCGACGTACCCGCTACGTACATTCCACGTGCTTACCACGAGTTTGATTTTTTTTTTAACTCGGGAGAGCTCTTGAATTACCTCGTACAGTGGGACAGGCCCTTAAGTGTTTATAAAATCTAATTACATATTATATTGTTTATCTTTCCAGTATATGGAGATCTCAGTTGCTCTAAAGAATGCCCTGTGACTTCTTCACTAATCTATACTGCTGAGCTAGTGAACAATGCATTGTAATTATGATACAGGTGCACAACCTTTTATCCGAAAGCCTTGGGACCAGACACTTGTCGGATTTCGGACATTTTCGGATTTCCGAATGGAAGATTTTTAGCGTAGATTAGGTAGGTAGCGCGGGCGGCTTGAAAAGTCTGGAGCGACTGCCTCCTCCCCGGAGACCGGGGAATCATTGTAAATCATTGCATAAATGTTAGTCAGTTAGTTTGGAGGGATTTTATGGGGTGGGTGGGTGAAGGGGTAAACTTTAATTCTTAGTCCCCTACCTGGTTGGCGACTCCCAACATCGCGGAGCTGGGGGCTCCGTCCGGCCGCGGCCGCCGCCGGTTGTAGCTCCGACCCCGGCAACTCATCCCCTGGCTGCGAGGCGCTCCAAATCCAGCGCCGCCCGCAGCCCCAGCAGCGCTGGGATACCAGCGGGAAGCGGGCAATGCCTTACCGGGTCGCTGTGCGGTAAGCTCCAGGGCGCTGAGGCCGCCTTCTCCCAACGTTCGCGGAGCTGGGGCTGCGGGCGGCGCTGGATTTGGAGCGCCTCGCAGCCAGGGGTAGAGTTGCCGGGGTCGGAGCTACAACCGGCGGCGGCCGCAGCTCCAGCTGGGTTGGCGGCTACAGTGCTGTGGAGCTTACTGCACGGCGACCCGGTAAGGCATTGACCGCTCCCCGCCTCTCCGACCAGGTAGGGGACTAAGAATTAAAGTTTACCCCTTCAACCCCCCCCCCCCCCCCCATCACATAAAAGTCCTCCAAACTAACATTTAAGCAATGATTTACAGATGTTTAAGTGTCTCCCCGGTCTCCGGGGAGGAGGCAGCCGCTACAGTAGTACAGACCTGGGTTGACCGTGGGTCGTTTCGGGTCAAGTTTGGCGCCAAACGCGAGCTTTGGTGTGCAGACGACAT
Source organism: Leucoraja erinaceus (assembly GCF_028641065.1). Classification (NCBI taxonomy): domain Eukaryota; kingdom Metazoa; phylum Chordata; class Chondrichthyes; order Rajiformes; family Rajidae; genus Leucoraja; species Leucoraja erinaceus. Next base: position 42,769,092 of record NC_073377.1, read on the forward strand.
CTTGGAAAAAATGGCCGGTTTTCGGAGTTTTTCGGTTTCCGGAACACCGGATATAAGGTTGTGCACCTGTAGATGGTTTTGAGTGATATGTAGGTAAAAATAAGGTGAACAATCGGTGTGCTAAATATCCGATGGGAACAAATAGAAGTTGTTTCTTGCAGTTGGTTATTTTTAATGGGTTACTTTGAACGTACCAAAATCTTAGTATCAAAATATTCTAAATATTTTCAACCATCCAGGTTAATTATTGAACGCTCGCAATGAAACTCTAGTGCTGTGAATTATTGAACTGAATTATGAAAATTGAGCTATTTTATTTTCATCTGTCACAAGTTGCTTAATTTCTTGACTTTCAATGTGCTGTGGGGCAATAATGTTGTAATGAAATACCCCAAAGATGTTCTGCTTGTATACTTGAAAAGGAAGACAAAGCCTCAGATATTACAGAAATGGGCGATTTGATCCAATGCTTCTTTTTCAGTGTTAATGTGAGAATTAACACTGAATTGAAGGAGTCTTTTCCTCCTTAATCTAGCCTCAAAATATATTTTTGGTTTTCTTTTCACGCTCATTCTTTCATCTAACTCGCTTAAATATGCTTGTCTTAGCGAGTTACCCATTTGATCTATTTGCTAAATTCCCTATTGAGTTTATTCATTACTTTTTTATCTCTTCCCTCATACATGTCAGTGTCATTTGTAAAGTTGATACTTGCCTCGGTCTTCAATTTACCTTCAAGAGTGATGAGCTGTAGAGAATCACCCTCAACAGAAGCATTAAGGGAAGATTGGGAACAAGAGCTAATGACAAAGATCTCGAAGGATAGATGGGAAAAATATTTGATGAATACACATAACTGTTCTATTAATGCAAGACATAATTTAATTCAATTCAAATTATTACATAGACTATATTATTCAAAAACGAGGTTGAATAAATTTTATCCAAACGTCTCTCCCAGATGCGATAAATGTTTGTTTCAAAACGCTAATATAACACACTCATTTGTTGGATGTACAAAGTTGAATAAATTTTGGAGTGATATATTTGATATATTTACAAAGATTTTCAAGTCAAGAATAGAACCCAAAACGGAATGGATTATATTTGGAATAATAGGAGAAGATACCAATTTAAATAAAGATCAAAATGTTTTTTTTAATTATGGGTTAATAATTGGAAAGAAATTGATACTTAAATTTTGGAAAAATACAACCACACCAACTGTTAAAATGTGGATTAGGAATATGATGGACATAGCACGCCTTGAAGAAATGAGACTCCGACTAATAGATAAATATGACCAATTCTTAAAGAGTTGGTCTCCTTTCATCGACTTTTTGGAATCATGTGATGCAGCGATGCCGTAAGGATTGCCGATTTCAGTTCATGACGCGGATAGAGCTACATCTCCGAATACAGATTTGAAAAATTCTCTTTTAAGGGGCCTTCTTTTCTATTTCTACTTTCCTCTTTCTCTCTTCCTTTTTTTTATTTTTTATATACACACTTCACGTTTTTCTACTCTCTACCATCTATTTTTCCACTTTTTCCCCTTTCTATTGCTTTCTTTTTCTTGTTCTGCTTACTTCTTTCTTATAACATAAAACTAGAGGTTGTACATAGAATGGATTACGGTATTACATAGTTGGCACCTAAAATTAGGTGCCACTGTACTGTTTTGTGCTGTATTAACTTCTAATAAAATAAACAAAACAAAAAAAAAACAAAAAAAAAAAAAAAAAAAGAGTGATGAGCTGAAATCAATCAATCAATCAATCAACCTTTATTGTCATCTTGTAAGCAACAGTTGTACAGTGCAAAATGAAAAGACGTTTCCCAGGGAATAGCGGAGCATCGCACATGAAATTTAAAACGTTTCACACATAATAACACTAAAAACAATCCAGTCCCTGATGGAACAGTATAAATAAATAGTTAATAGCAGGTAAAACACAACGTTAAAATACAATAAACCAATCATAAAAATGTCCGGGGCAGCTGATTTGAGTGGCCAGTGCCAGTTATTAAAGTGGCCAGTGCCAGTTATTAAAGTGTCCGTGCCAGCTGCAGAATCAAGTGACTGTGAGTACAGAGTGACTGTTTAGCAGTCTCACAGCCTGTGTTAGGAAGCTGTTTAGCAGTCTTGTAGTCCAGGCTTTGATGCTTCGATATCTCTTGCCTGATGGCAGGAGATCCAGGTGTATGTTGCTTCAGGTGTGATAGAATTGGAGGGGCAAGAGGTGGAGGTGTTGCATTGCTAGTCAGGGAAGATATTACTGCAGTGCTTTGGCAGGATAGATTGGAGGGCTCATCTAGGGAGGCTATTTGAGTGGAACTGAGAAGTGGGAAAGGTGTAGCAACACTTATAGGGGTGTATTATAGACCGCCAAATGGGGAACGAGAATTGGAAGAGCAAATATGTAAGGAGATAGCAGATATTAGTAGTAAGCACAAGGTAGTGATTGTGGGAGATTTCAACTTTCCACATGTAGACCTGGAAACACATTCTGTAAATGGGCTGGATGGTTTGGAGTTTGTAAAATGTGTGCAGGATAGTTTTTTGCAGCAATACATAGAGGTACCTACTAGAGGAGGGGCAGTGCTGGACCTCCTGTTAGGAATTGAGACGGGACAGGTGGCGGAGGTATGCGTTGGGGAGCACTTCGGGTCCAGTGATCACAATACCATTAATTTCAATATAATTATGGAGAGGGTCAGAACTGGACCTAGGGTTGAGATTTTTGATTGGAGAAAGGCTAACTTTGATGCGATGCGAGATGATTTAAAAGGAGTGAACTGGGACATTTTGTTTTATGGGAAAGATGTAGAAGAGAAATGGAGGACATTTAAAGGGGAAATTTTAAGAGTACAGAATTTTTATGTTCCTGTTCGATTGAAGGGAAACAGTAAAAATTGGAAAGAGCCCTGGTTTTCAAGGGAAATTGGACATCTTGTTTGGAAAAAGAGGGAGATCTACAATAATTATAGGCAGCATGAAGTAAATGAGGTGCTTGTGGAGAATAAGGAATGTAAAAAGAATCTTAAGAAAGAAATTAGAAAAGCTAAAAGAAGATATGAGGTTGCTTTGGCAAGTAAGGTGAAAGTAAATCCAAAGGGTTTCTACAACTACATTAATAGCAAAAGGATAACGAGGGATAAAATTGGTCCGTTGGAGAGACAGAGTGGGCAGCTATCTGCAGAGCCAAAAGAGATGGGGGAGATATTGAACAATTTATTTTCTTCGGTATTCACCAAGGAGGAGGATATTGAATTATGTGAGTTAAGGGAAATGAGTAGAGTAGCTATGGATACTATGAGTTTCAAAGTAAAAGAAGTACTGACACTTTTGAAAAATATAAAAGTGGATAAGTCTCCAGGTCCTGACAGGATATTCCCTAGGACATTGAGGGAAATTAGTGTAGAAATAGCCAGGGCTATGACAGAAATATTTCAAATGTCATTAGAAGCGGGAATAGTCCCCAAGGATTGACGTACTGCACATGTTGTTCCATTGTTTAAAAAGGGTTCTAAGAGTAAACCTAGCAATTATAGACCTGTTAGTTTGACTTCAGTTGTGGGCAAATTAATGGAAAAGATACTTAGAGATAATATATATAAGCATCTGGATAAACAGGGTCTGATTAGGAACAGTCAACATGGATTTGTGCCTGGAAGGTCATGTTTGACTAATCTTCTTGAATTTTTTGAAGAGGTTACTAGGGAAATTGACGAGGGTAAAGCAGTGGATGTTGTCTATATGGACTTTAGTAAGGCCTTTGACAAGGTTCCTCATGGAAGGTTGGTTAAGAAGGTTAAACTGTTGGGTATAAATGCAGGAATAGCAAGATGGATTAAACAGTGGCTGAATGGGAGAAGTCAGAGGGTAATGGTGGATGGCTGTTTGTCGGGTTGGAGGCAGGTGACTAGTGGGGTGCCTCAGGAATCTGTGTTGGGCCCTTTGTTGTTTGTCATGTACATCAATGATCTGGATGAAGGGGTGGTAAATTGGATTAGTAAGTATGCAGATGATACCAAGATAGGGGGTGTTGTGGATAATGAAGAGGATTTCCAAAGTCTACAGAGTGATTTAGGCCATTTGGAAAAATGGGCTGAAAGATGGCAGATGTAGTTTAATGCTGATAAATGTGAGGTGCTACACCTTGGCAGGACAAATCAAAATAGGACGTACATGGTAAATGGTAGGGAATTGAAGAATACAGTTGAACAGAGGGATCTGGGAATAACCGTGCATAGTTCCTTGAAGGTGGAATCTCATATAGATAGGGTGGTAAAGAAAGCTTTTGGTATGCTAGCCTTTATAAATCAGAGCATTGAGTATAGAAGCTGGGATGTAATGTTAAAATTGAAGAAGGCATTGGTGAGACCACATCTGCAGTATGGTGTACAATTTTGGTCGCCCAATTATAGGAAGGATGTCAACAAAATAGAGAGAGTACAGAGGAGATTTACTAGAATGTTGCCTGGGTTTCAACAACTGAGTTACAGAGATAGGTTGAATAAGTTAGGTCTTTATTCTCTGGAGCGCAGAAGGTTAAGGGGGGACTTGATAGAGGTCTTTAAAATGATGAGAGGGATAGACAGAGTTGATGTGGACAAGCTTTTCCCTTTGAGAATTGGGAAGATTCAAACAAGAGGACATGACTTGAGAATTAAGGGACAGAAGTTTAGGGGTAGCATGAGGGGGAACTTCTTTACTCAGAGAGTGGTAGCGGTGTGGAATGAGCTTCCAGTGGAAGTGGTGGCGGCAGGTTCGTAGGTATCATTTAAAAATAAATTGGATAGGCATATGGATGAGAAGAGAATGGAGGGTTATGGTATGAGTGCAGGCAGGTGGGACTAAGGGAAAAAAAGTTGTTCGTCACGGACTTGTAGGGGCGAGATGGCCTGTTTCCGTGCTGTAATTGTTATATGGTTATATGGTTATATGTGGAGGGGGTGCAGTTTGTCCTTAGCAATTCTCTGAGCTTTTTTCAGACAAATGCAGTTATCCTTCTGTTTAAGGAGTTACAAGGTTTTAACCAAATAGCGATAAAGAATCAGCAATGATTTTCTAGGTACCCGGACGTGGCGTTGAAGGACGAGAAGCCGAAGCAATAAAGTGGAAGCCAAATAACCGAACGGAAATGAAGCCAAAAAGCCAACTAACCGAAAGCGTTCAAAGCCGAAAATCCAACTAACCGAAAGGGCGGGACGTCTAAAAGCCAACTAACTAACCGAAAGGGTGGGACGCCTAAAAGCAAACTCACCGAAAGGCCACTATGCCGAAACGCCAACTCACCGAAAGGCTGCTTCGCCTACAAGCCAACTCACTGAAAGGCCACTCTGCCTAAAAGCCAAATAACGGACATGACGGCGCCAGGGGGGCTGGACTTGTCAGCGATTGGTCCAGACCCCAGCGCCCATCGCATCACTGGCTGCTGGAGACGGGAGGTCAAGTCAAGTCAAGTCCGCTTTCGGTTATTTGGCTTTTCGGCTTTGTTTCCGTTCTGTTATTTGGCTTGCACTTCTTTGCTTTGGCTTCTCGTTCTTCAACGCCATGTACGCACACAGATTTTCCAAGTCATTGTGATGGATCAAAATTTGTCTGTTCACTGTGACATTCTTTAAAGTTGAGATTTTAATGGAAAATGACATTGAAGATGCTGTACAATGTATGTTATAGATGTTGCATATTTCACCTCTGTGCACTGTAGTAAAGGCAGCTAATGTTTGTGATAGTGAAGGGGGCACCATGCAAGAGGATTGCTGTATCCAAGTAATATTGAACTTTTTGAGTGTTGTTGAACTGATGCAATGTGTTAGAAGCCTTCTTGACCTCCTCTCCATCTCCACTCTCAGGAAGACACAATATGCTGAAGTAACTCAGCCGTACAGGCAGCATCTCCGGAGAGAAGGAATGGGTGACGTTTCGGGTCGAGACCCTTCTTCAGACCCGAAACGTCACCCATTCCTTGTCTCCGGAGATTACTCCTCAGCACTTTTGGCAAGTCAGCTGAAAAAAGTGGAAAAGGATCACACTATTCTAAAAATCAAATCAGACAAAGGCGAATTGCTAATGCTGCCTAAAGACATTAACAAAAGATTTGCTCAATTTTATCAACATTTATATACATCCAAAACATCAACAGGCAGCAATAAAATTATAAACTTTCTGGACAACTGTAATATCCCTACACTTAATCCGTTGGAACAAGGGGACTTTGGAGCACAGGTTTCAATCAAAGAAATAGAAGAGACAATAAACTCACTGAAGAATGGTAAAACACCGGGACCAGATGGGTTCAGTAATGAATTTTATAAAAGATTTCACGAGGTAATTTCACCACATTTACACAAGCTTTATACATATGCATTTAAAGAACAGACACTACCAGAAACACTAGCGGAATCAACCATCACACTTTTACCCCAAAAGGGCAAGATTTAGAAGACCCCAGTTCATATAGAGCAATTGCATTATTAAATACAGATCAGAAAATATTAGCGAAAACTCTGGCAAGAAGATTAAGTAAATACGTTAGTAAATTAATACATGCGGATCAAACGGGGTTCATACCCAAGAGACATTCATTTAATAATTTGAGATGTCTTTTTAATATAATGTATTCACACAAAATTGAAGATTTTGGAAAAATGCATCCACCCCAACTCTTAAAATGTGGATCACAAGCATGTCTGATACGCTACATCTTGAAGATATGAGACTCGTCTTAGCAGAAAAATCAGAGCAATTTTTAAAGATATGGTCTCCTTTCATTACAAGCATAATATGGTGCAACACAACTTCGGAATTAAACCGATTTACGGACAGGGTGATGGGTGTGGTGAGAAACGAAGTAGGTATATCAACACGTTTTGGTCTTTTTTTTCCTTTTCTTTTTATTATATTTCGTTTTTGTCTTTTTACTTTTTTTCAAGTTTTTACTTATTCACTCTGCGACTACACTCTTTGGTAGTTTAGGGGTTTACACATTCACTAGCTCTTTCACTCTCTTGATCTTTTTCTCTCTTTCTATTTCATTTTCGTCAAAATTAAAATGGAAGATCTACAATGTATTTTGTCATATGCCGCGGTTTATGCTACTGTACATTGCTTCTAATAAAATTGTTATTTAAAAAAAAAATGTTTAACCTCTGAATCCCATATTTATGGTTTTCTTTCCTTATCAAAAGTGACATTTTGGAATTGGAACTGCGAAAAGGTTGATTTGAGTATTGATTGAATTACATATTATTAAATGTGTGATCTCTAAATTGAAAAAAAAACTGAACAGTAAGAGCAATAGATATTAAATTATAAAGATTGTTTTAAAGAAAGTGACAAACGTATCGTTTCATTGAGAAAAAAAATAATGAATAATGATTTTTAGAAAAATTTTAAATACCTGGTCCAAAATATTTATGAACACTTTACAAAACATAATTATTTGTGTTTCAGGCTAGAGAAGATAGTTCTCTTCATGTTGGATCGGAAGTTACAAGGGATTTGTACTTGGATAATTATTCAATGTTTTTAACACTAGTTGTCCACACTGTTTTAATCATGTTCCTCAAATCCAATTTTAAAAAGCAAATCCTACATCTTTCTGGAAAGCTTCTTTATTTGAATTTCTCTGAAGGGAAAAAGAAGAACAGCCCGAGCCAATCCACTAAGAATGACAAAGGAGTTAATGATAAATTAAAAAACAAAAAAGTTTATGATGAATGTCAGGAGTAAGATGTATTTTATTAACTAGGAAAGTATGAGGGATGATTTGAAGGATTGGAATTTAATCTTTTAAGATAGGAAGCAAGGATAGTTTACAAAAAAAGCAGGTCCATCACAATTTTTATGAAGGTATTTTGTGTAAGTGATTAACTCATAGAAACATTGAGCTTGTGATGGAGAACGTCAGGTAAAAGTGGTATATGTGGTTAAAATGAGCATGAGACTATTTTCATGAACTGCACTGAAGCTATAAATGTAAAAATTGCACAAAAGCCGGTGAGGAACATTATAGACATGATAGTTAATATAAGGCATTAGTATCATTTTCCCATTCTCTTCATCTACAGGCTGGTGAGGGTGATGGTGATAGTTGCTTCTCGGACTGTGACTAGTGGTGTGCTTCAGGGTTCGGTGCTGTGCCCGTTACTGTTTGTCATCTTCATCAATGATTTTGGTGGGAACATATATGGCAAGATGATATAAAAAGTGGGTGGTTTTGCAGATAGTGAAGATGTTTGTGAAAGATTGCAGCAGGATCTTGATTGATTGACTAGGTGGGCTGAGGAATGATTGATGGAATTTAATACAGACAAATGTGAGGTGTTGCATTTTCGGAAATCTAACTTGCGCAGGATCCACACAGTGAATATTAGGGCTCTGGAGAGTGTTGTAGAGCACAGGGATCTAGGAGTGCAGGTGCATGGTTCCTTTATGGTCGAGTCGCGGGTAGATAGGGTGGTCAAAAAGTTTGGTAGATTGGCCTTCATCAGTCAGGGTATTAACTATAGAAGTTGGGTGGTCATGTTGCAGTTGGTGAGACCACATTTTGAGTATTGTTTTCAGTTCTGGGCACCATGTTCTAGGAAAGATGTTGTCAAGCTGGAACGGGTACAGAGAAGATTTATGATGATGTTGCCAGGACTAGAGAGTCTGAGCTATAGGGAGAGGTTGAGTAGGCTGGGACACTATTCAATGGAGCGCAGGAGGGTGAGGGGTGATCCTTGTTTCCTTGTTTAACTTTCCTTGTTTGATGAATACTCAGTGACTGGAAATGATAACTCCGTTCCTCTCTCTGCAAATGCTGCCCAATTTGCTGAATATTTTTAACATTTTTATTATTTTTTATCAGGGTAAATGGGTTACTTTCAGGATTGTGCCACAGGGATATGTACTGGGGCTCAACTATTTACAATCTTAACTGACAGGACAAAATATACCGCAGTCAAATTTACTGATGATGCAAAATAAAAACTGGAAAACTAGCTGTGAGGAGGAAGCACAACACCTGGTCAGGGATATTGATAGGTTGTTTAGGTTAAGTGGGCAAATATCTCCCAGATGAAGTATAATAGAGGGAAATGGTAAGGTTAGACTTTGATGGAAAGAATTAATAAGCAGAATATCCCAAAACAAAGAACTAGTTAATACACAAAAGGCCACAAAGTGCTGGAGTAACTCAGTGGGCCAGGCAGCATCTTTGGAGAACATGGATATGCGATGTTTCAGGTCAAAACATCACCAATCTTGAGGGTGAATAGGTATATTGGATTTGTCTCCATGGTAGAAGGCCGTAAAAGCATACTAAAGGGTCAGACTGAAAAAGGGTCTCGACCTGAAATTGTTCATTGAGATTCATTGTTCATTCAACGCAGAAGTAGCATACAAGTGTTGCAAATTATTAAGAAGATAAACAGAATATTGAACTTTATTGCAAAGGTGATTGAGGAAATAAATACGCATATCTAATTGAGACTACTCAAGAAAAATTGCTTTCAGTTTTTTCAGGCAGGATAAAGGGAGGATGTGTATCGAGGTACAGTGAAAAGCATTTTTGTTACATGCTATGCAGTCAGCGGCAAGACCATACATGATTACAGTCAAACTATCCACAGTGTAAAAACAAATGCAGGATTATTAGGCTGTGGGCCGAGCATCAAAAATGTGTCTAGTAATAGGTTTTTGTGACCCAAATCACCAAACTACATGAAATTCTCCACAGATTTAGATGAAATATAATTGAGAAGGATGTCATAACTCGTCATTGGCAAAAGTTAATATGGATGTAATCATATATAATTAAGTATAATTATATTATATAAAAATATGATGAATATAATTGTGAGTGTGTTTTTTTTAATGACACTCGCAGAGGTCCTGCTCCTGAACCAGCCTAATTAATGGGTTAGGGCAGTTCTTGTGGGTTCCTCCCTTTACTGAACCTCACTGACTGTCAGTGTGCAGAGTGGGGGTGACGGCCATAGTGGGACCGGGGCAGTGCCAGGCAGGCATGTTCCAGTCGCTTTAATAGGAAATTAAATGAGACTGCAGCAGATGTCCCAGGTTTTAAGGGCTCATGAACCTGCCTAAATAAAGGGTCAGGACAGATCTTCTAGGTTTCCCCATTTACTGAACCCCGCTGACTGCCAAAGTGGGGAGAGTGGGGGTAACCGCCATAGTGGGACTGTCTTACATAATATATATAAGCAGTGCCAGACCTGTAAGAGACCTGTCTTATTTCTGATGTAATTGTCACATCCTGGCCAAGAATCGAATGCTCTGATGTTTACTCGATGAATATTCATTTAAGCTGTAATGAACTTATATTTATGTTATAGACCCCCCCCCCGATGGTGCCTTTGCAAATGAGGGTTATTACCTTTGACCTAAAAGAACCCTAAAAGTGTTGCATTGTTTATCTCTAGTTTGTGTGTGTGTCTGTGTATGCCTTTCAAATGTGTATCTGTGGATGTAAGTGTGTATGTACGTGGGGATGGATGTATGTGTGCATGTATGTTTGGATGTGTGTATGTATGTCTGCGTGTGAATGGATGTGTGGATGTGTGTGTGTGTGCGGATTTATGTTTGCATGTATGTGTGTGTTTGCATGCATGGAAGTGTGCGTATGGATGGATGTGTGTGTGTGGATGTGCGTATGTATGTATGTGTGGATCAGTGGGTGGATTGTCGCAGTCATTCATCGGGACGCCATTATCATAAGTAATTCACATTGTTTAAATAATTTGACCAAATAAACAGTGAAACGATCCACATTAAAATAAAACTTTATATAATCATTTTTTTCCACAATTTATTTTGTTTACATTACATCTGATCTTCATCTGAATATTCTTCATCAGATTCAAAGTCGTTTGCAGTAATAGAGTTTCTGCAGTCAACACACTTACATAAATCTGTACATGGCACACCATGCCGTTGACATGAGCATCTTCCTTTCCCTGCACTTGATTTCTCACAGTTTGTTTTCTTGCACGAACAGTATGTTAATTCTAGCAAGGTGTTTGGGGCTGGAGGCAGATCACCCCAGTCAATGTCCAATTCACCACCTACAATTTTCCACCCGTGTCCCTTGGGACTGGGAATTTGTGGAAACTGTTCAAGACATTTTGAATGTATAGCAGCCTGGTAATTTGCTCTCAGGACATGCTTTCTGAGCGAGTCTGTGGTGGGTGGAAGTCGAGCCTCTGATTTTGTTAACATAAGGAACATGTTGTATCTAGCTTCAACTCTGGTGTATCTCTGGTAGCATGATTTATGGTATCTCGCTTCAAGAGCTACAAGGTCTCTATCTCTTATGTGTAACAGCAATGCTTCATCTTTCTTCATGGTTGCAGCAGTCATTAAATGGCCACCTTGTTTTGTTTCACATTGTATTAATTTCTCCATTTTTCTTTTTCCCGTGTTTATTTCTTTTGTGTACTTTGAACCTTTACAAATGATGCAACGCGCTGGTAGGACATGCCTACGGTCAGTGCGCTCGACAGTTGCTGTTTGTTGACTATGACTTGTCATAGATCGAAGCAGTCTCTTTGGGGCCGGCTCATCTGCTTCACCATCAGGAACTGCCTCTTGAGGTGATTCACCTGCTTCAGGCTTTTCAGCGTCTTGAACTCAATTGAAAGAGGAAAAAGAAAACAAAAGGAATGAAAAGGAAAATAAATCAACATCCTCAAATATCTTTTCATTTTTCAAAGTAACATCATGTGACCATAAGTAAAAAGATTTGTTGTTTGAGTCCTATCATTACCTTTCTTCTTTCTAGACTTTGCTATCGCTCGATTTATTGTTGTTATGTTGCAGAAGTGACGATAGCACTCTGCATGATAACCCGGGATACACTGCTGCCTCCTAATAATAGAGGATAATATGTGTCAGGGTGTATTTTACATCTTTTCATGTTTTATATTATGTAAGACAATATCGACATATCAATGAGGAAATTAAACATGTATGCATGTCCAGGTAGATGGGATGGCAAGTCTGCAAATTATCAAATTAGTGTTCATTAAAGCAGTGCATGTCCACACAAAACACTTTTGTATGGACAGGCTCTGAAGAGCGGAGGGGCAGAAGCTGCAGAAAAAAAAATCTCATATTACTTAGGTCTGCATGGACTTCAATTCATAAAATGTCAATCTCTTCTTAATGTCAATGAGACTTACACTGTAATTTACTGCCATAGATAGAACTTCAAGTTCAAGTGCAGGAGCAGAGGGTGCAGAATAACTAGAGAAAGAAACATCTCATAGTGCCTAGGTCTGCATGGACTTCCATTCATAATGTGTCAACCTCCATTTAATGTCAATGAGACTTACACTGTAATTTACTACAATTGATAAGTTATTTCAAGTTTAAGTAGAGGCTACAGAAAAAATAACATAGTCATTAAGTCTGCATGGACTTCAATTCATAAAATTTAAACTTCTACTTAATGTTGAGAATAACAATATGTTACTACCATAGAAAAACTAGTTCAGAAACAACGACCATTTCTGACCATTTCTCACTGCAATGGAAGCCTATAAAGTGCAATCAATATCCCTCCATTTTTCTCCCGTGGCCTGGAAACGGCTGCTACAGACGGCACTATGTACAGCCTCTCCCCCCACCACCCCCCCGCCCGCGGAGGTGATCCGCGGCTCCGCGTTCGCGAATCAGCCGCTTCTTAATTGAGACAGTATACTATATCACTATATTAAGTACCTAGGCCCCGCGGTCGGAGCACTTTTTCCCAGTAAGTTATCGCAGGCAGCTTCGAGATTAGATGTTAAAGACTTATTAGACTACAACAAGCTGGCATTAGTGAAAATGTTTAATTGACTGTGTTATGGACACACATAGTTTAGGCCCTCAATTTCATGAATGAATGTGTGAATGAATGAATGGATGAGTAAGTGAGTGAGTGAATGAATGAATTTATTCACATTTTAAAAGGGTGCAATTAAATTAATTAAAGTCCATACATAGATTTTCATAAATTCAGACTTTAGATCTTACCTTTCAGTTAGAGTTGATTCCTGGCTGTCTTCTTTGTGTTCCAGCACCTCAGCAGCGACTTAGCTTTAAAGGCTTTCTTCCACTTCTATCCACTTAGCAGCACATCCTTCAGCCTTTTTCATGCTTTTCTCACTAAATTTAATTACCCTGCTGCAAGTTTCCACGACATGTATTCCACAGAACAACAAAGAACCTTCATCGGAATCTCCAGAAAAACAGGCATCTGTAGAGGCACCCTCAGCCATGTTGTGTGCTAGCCTGAAACAAAGCGCGTTATTGGCCAACTGGCAGACAACTCAATGTTAAACGTGCTTTGATTGGACTAAAACATTTTCCGTTTTTTCTCTAATTTAATAAAAATGTGCAAGTCTTGTTCATGACGAGTTTCAGGAGTGATTTATATAATTTATTTACACAATATGTGAAAATTTCATGTAGTTTGGTGATTTGGGTCACGAAACACTGGAATAAAGCTCCTCGGCCCACAGCCTAAATCTTGGGGAATAACGTTTAATGCAAGATAAAATCCCATAAAGTCCGATTAAAGATAGTCTGAGGGTTTCTAATGAGGTCGATGGTAGGCCAGGACGTTATTGGGATTGGACAATTTTGAATTATAAGGAGAGGCTGGACAGGCTAGGACTTATTCTCCTGGAGCACAGGAGGCTGAACTGTGACCTTTAAAGAGGTGTATATATAATCATGATGGACATAGATAATGTGAATGGTCATAGCCTTTTTTGCAAGGTAGGGGAATTGAAAACTAGAAAGAGCACAGGATTTAAGGTGAGTGTGGAAAGATTTAAAAGGGGCCTGGGCGTCAACGTTTTCACATAGAGGGTGGTGTGTACATGGAACAAGCTGCAGAGGAACTTTAGAAATGGGTGGAATTACAGCATTTAAAGAACACTGGGACATGTACAATGGAGAATAAATATTTGGAGGTATATGGGCCAGGTGCAGGTAAGTGGAGAACTAGTTTGGTTCAGTAACTAGGTTGGCATGGATGAGTTGGACCGAAAGGCTTGTTTCCATGGCATGACTCTCAATACTGAAAAAAGAACACATGGTGAGTGGAAAGACCACAGGATGTCCAGCCAATTGGTGATAATTATGGAACTCAACTAAAAATGCTGATGCTGGAATTGGAAACAAAACCAGAAACATTGAAAGTGGATTTCTAAACTCGCAAGGAAAATCTCTACTGAAATATTAAAAAAATTTCACATTTCGGCGTCTGGTCTTCGAGGAGATACATTTCTCCTCTCGGGGGAGAGGGAGAGAGAGAGAAGGGGGGGAGAGGGAGAGAGAGAGGGGGGAGGGGGGAAGAAGAAGAAGTGAGGGATGAGAGGGCACGGCCTCAGAGTGAGCTTCAGCTCCATGGCCTCGCATCCTCGGCGCATCCTCTCTGTACCCCCAGAACCAGAGCCGGTGATCTCCGGCTAGTCACAGAGGACCGATTCCTGAATGCTTGAGACCCCGAGTATGGGGAGGGGTTGGGGGGAGTGGGCAGGGGGCACGGAGCGATCTGAGGACGGTGAAAAACAGCCGGGGGGACAGCCGATCATGGCTTCCGCCAGCTCTCAGGGCTGGGGGGGGGGGGGGGGGGAATGGGAGGAGAGCCAGGTGCCAACAGCCGTTATCGTCGTGATGAGAAGGTGACCCTGGGAAGAGGGGAGGGGAGGAGGAGGAAGAGGGAGGGGGGAGGGGAGAGGTGGAGAGAGAGTGGAGGGGAAGAGAAAGGAGATGCTCCGCGCGTCTCATGTACCAAAGCTGTTGGGGGGAAGGAGCGTGTGTCGTCACACACACATACGCCCAGACAAACAGCGGATCCTTTGTGACATGTCAGTGAAGACTCTGGAGTTCGGGCGGAGGAGCGTGTGTCGTCACACAAACTAAGCACCCTCCCCCATAAAAAGATGAGAGCATCTGCTTGAATGGAGAGTGTGTGCCCCACAAACAGTCACACACACACGGGCGGGTGGGAATTCTGCCCTGAAGCAGGTTTGTCGGGCACAGTTGCCAGAAGCTGAAAAACTGCGGCTGCGGTTCTGGCAACAGTCGGCTTGCCTGCAGTCCGTCTGTTTTTACTTTTTTGTGTTGTTTAGTTAAATATTTTTGGTTATTAGGCTGTGTTATGTGTGGGGGGGAGACAGAAACAGGGCTTTCTGTCTCTCCCTTCGGGGGAATGCGACTTTTTCTTGTCGTATCCCCTTCTCTGCCTCCGTCTGCGCTGAGGCCTAATGGCGGAGCTGGCGGCCTCCAACCTGCAACCGACCTCGAGGCTCCGGAGATAGAGCCAGTGGACGGACATCATCGGGAGCTTCGCCACCTCAAACATCTTGTGGTCTTCAGCTTGTTCAGCTGAAGTATCCCGTTGAGAGTTCCAAAAATCTTTAGGGAGCTGTTCTTTACTAATTCAGAATGGGAATCTTTACAAGTAGGACATTTTCCCCCTGAAGCCCAGCTCGCAGTAATATTTTTGACAGAAAGTGGCAACACATAATGTCTTTGTAAAGTTCTCGGCTGAACTTTTTTCCTGGGGGCATCTTTTCCTCTGAGCTTGTTTTCCGGAGCTCTCCCGCGGCAACAGCTGCTGCGCCTCCAACCTGTCGAGGCACTGGACTGGAGGGCGGCAGCTTGCGTTCGACTACCCCGGGGCCGCGGAGCTTGAACCGGCCCGTTCGCGGAGCTCGGTGAGCCGTGGGACTGACTTACCGTCGCCCGGTGGGGTATCGCCTCAGCGCAGAGGGAGAAGAGGAGGGAAGAGACAGTAACCCTAAGATTTTTGCCTCCATCACAGTGAGGAGGTGCCTGATGAATTCACTGTGGTGGATGTTAATTTGTATTTATTGTGTGTTTTGTTGTTTATTATTACATGTGTGGCTGCAGGCAACGACATTTCGTTCAGACCGAAAGGTCTGAATGACAAATAAAGGATTTAAGTCTAAGAGTGGGGGTGAAGGGGGAGAGGAAGGGAAAGGGGAGGATGAGGGAGAGAGATGAAATTGGGGGAGGGGAGGGGGGGGGGGTGTTGGAGCGGGCAGGCGGGAGTCGAGCAGCAGGAGGCGTGGCGCGAGCGTACTTGGCATGGTGCGGGCAGCAAGGTGGTGGAGGGGAGCCAGGCTGCCAAATGAAGAGAGAGAGAGAGAGAGAGAGAGAGAGAGTGAGAGAGAGAGAAGCGGCTTCTGACCCTGTAAACCCACAGCTGGAATGAGCGCACAAGGCTGCGCTGCGCCAACAATCCAATCCAATCCAACTTTATTTGTTAAGCACTTTAAGACAACCATGTTGAACAAAGTGCTGTACAGTGGAATAAACAAGACATCATAAACAGACAACATAACAGAACATAACATAACAGCTCACATAAAGCGCAAAAAATACAATAAATTAAAAGACATAAAACATGAGTAAAAATAATAACCACGCAATAAAGCAATCAAAAAAGATATTAAATCAAGTAAATAAAGTCGACATCTTACTGTGTATCAAAGGCCACGGAGAAGAGATGGGTTTTTAGAAGTGACTTAAAAACAGACAGAGAAGAGGCCTGTTTAATGTGGAGAGGCAGATCGTTCCATAATTTGGGTGCTGACACAGCAAAGGCACGGTCCCCTCTGAGCTTCCGCTTAGTTTTAGGCCCACTCAGGAGCAGCTGATTATCTGACCTGAGAGAGCGGGCGGGTGTATAAGGATGTAGAAGCTCAGATAGGTAGGGCGGGGCAAGACCATTTAGGGATTTAAAAGCAAATAAAAGAATTTTAAAATGGATCCTAAACTGAATAGGCAACCAGTGAAGTGAGGCTAAAATGTGCGAAATGTGATCATATTTACGTGCCAGTTAAAAGACGTACTGCTGCATTCTGTACCATCTGGAGACGAGCGATGGATAGTGATGATAAGGTTCAGCGCGTGAGGAGTCGCTGCCCCAAGATGTGTAGAACCAAGAAGCTACAGCGGAACGGAGCTGTAGAATGTTTGTTCTGCAGAAGTTTCTCGATCTCTCTGCGCCTTTAATCCACAGCGGCGGGGGGGGGGGCCTGGAGGCAGGTGGGCCTGGATTGGTCGGCATGTGGGCATTGTGACATCAGCAGCTCATGAGTCCCGTTTAGATTTTAAAACGAGTGAGTGGGGGGGGGGGGGGGGGGGGGAAAAATCTATGTTAAAATGCATACATAAAAATGTCTATATGTAATGAGGAGTGGATTAGTGAATGTAAAAGTGAAATCGCTAGCGAAATGTATGTCTGGTTTTCGAGAAAATACGTTTCAAAGGCAAAATGACACACACTCACACTCACGCACACACACACACACACACACAGAGTTTTAATATATAGATATGATATGATTTAATAATGAGTAGTGCAGAACATTGGATAAAGTCTCTGACATGAATAGTTAACTCTGTTGCTCCTTGCATTGATGCTATCTTACCTGCTCTCTGCTATCAATATCTGCATTTATTTTTGACTTTCCAATTTCTCTGCAAATGCTTAAAATGTAAAAGTACTGAAGCTTTGATGCAGTGAGACTGAAACTGGAGTACTACATTCATTTGAGGGATTTCATGTTCATGGTAGTGTGTGCTTGCATGAGAGGGAAGATTCAAAAGGTTTACTAAGTTTATTCTTGGAGTGAAGAGTTTGATATTTCAAAGGTTTCAAAAGTCTTTTATTGTCACATGTACTAATTAAGGTACAGTGATAGGCGAATTACCGTACAGCCAGTCGAAAATAAAGCACCAAATACACGCAACTACATAAAAGTCAACATAAGCATTCACCACAGCGGATTCCCCACATTCCTCACTGTGATGCAAGGCAAAAAAGTCCAATTTGTTTCCTCTTTATTTGTGAACGGTTCAGCAAATTGTGTCGATACTCAATGAAGGATGAAAGTATTTCTTCTCCTGGACGGGCATTTAGAATTAGGGAGCATAGTTTCGGAATAATAATTTCAGATGGAAATAAGTAGGAATTTGTTGTCAGACCCACAAATCTATTTTCTACCCCACAAAGTTGTGCAACTCTAATAATTGCATATATTCTGGGCAGATAATTCTGGGCATTTAAACTATGAGCAATGAGAGCCAAGTGCCAGCTCTCGGACACCTCCTCCTACTCACCCCTGGACCATGGCCGCACAGATGAGCACCAGGCCAGTATCTCGCGGTCCGTCTCCAATTTTTATCACTTCTGGCTGCCCTCCACAACCTCCAACCTTATCTTGCCCCAGCCCCGCACGACCCATTTTATCTTCTCCCCAAAATCCATAAACAGAACTGCCCTGGCAGAACCATTGTTTCTCCCTGCTCTTGCCCTACTGATATAATTTCCACTTACCTTGACCCCCCCCCCCCCCCCCCCCCATGTCCAATCCTTCCCCACCTATGTCCAAGACACGTCACACACCCTTCGACTCTTTAATGACTTCCGTTTCCTCGTGGCACTGGTCCTTCTTTACAGGTATGATGAAGGCTCTCGATCCGAAACGTCACCCATTCCTTTTCTCCAGAGGTGCTAACTGACCCGCTGAGTTACTCCAGCATTTTGTGTCTATCTTCAGAGCATTTGGGGATATGGGGAGATGATTGAAAAGTGGCATAGAGGCCAAGATTAGATCAGACATGGCGTTCTGAATGGGGCCAGTTGCCATTCTCTTGTTCCTGTTCCACAAGATCTGCTTTAAGAAGGACCTATTTTTCTCCACCTGGCAATTTGGGAGGTTTGTTGGCATCTAAAAGAATTGGATTCCAGGATTTCTATAAACCCTTTGACTGAATAGCAATCCCTGCCTATGTTCCCTCAACAACACTTATTAACTCAATAACTGGTGGCACCACTTCCCTTTAACTCTGTAACCTCACCAAGTTCTGCAATCACATTGGGGGGTGGTCTGTATTTCTGGCTGCTTGAGCATTTTCTTCATTGCTTCACACTTTATGTTTCTGGCCCCAGTTGCAAAGGAATTTCTCCTCTAATCCTCTATATCTCCAACTTACTTTCTACCTCTTAGACAACTGTAACTGCTCAGACAGGAAGGCTCTGCAGAGGGTATTGAGGGGAGCAGAGAGGATCATTGGCGTCTCTCTACCCTCGGCATGAGAACTGTTCCAGAGCCACTGTCTGAAAAAAGCTCTGAGAATAGCTAAGGACAAACTGCACCTCCCCCACACACATCTGGATCTCCTGCCATCAGGCAAGAGATACCGTAGCATCAAAGCCCACACTACCAGACTGCTAAACAGCTTCCTGCCACAGGCTGTGAGGCTGCTAAACAGTCACTCCACCTGATTCTGCTGCTTTTGTTAAAATTAGTTATTTTGCCAGTCTAATTCAAGAAAACTTGAGTCAAGCCATTGCTGCTAAAATAATTTCTTTATTCTGACAGCGCTGGATAATTCTTTAAACCGTCCAACACAGAGTTAGAAACTCTGGAACAGGTTGAAAGAACTACTGACTTTGGCATAAATGTAACACATTATATAGGTAAAAGACAAGGATGGTACAAAAGGAGTAGCAAACTATTAACCAATCATTATGGTTTACCATACATTTAACTTATTTGCATTAACCAATCAACTAAATCCTTTCCATTGATTGACAAAACGTATAGTCACATGATTTTCCCTTTTCCGGCCCCTTTACAACCTTCTTCCCCTCTGTGGTTTCTTCAACCTCTTTGCTCAAAATAATTTTATTTCAATAAAGTAAAACCACAGAGATAAAACTAATTCTCAGAGAATACTTCTCAGAATATACACATAATACAGCAATCACACACATACACACAAAACATATTTTCACTTTTGGAAAAGAAAGTTATTTCTAAAACTTCAGATTTAAACAAAGTCTAATACTTACAATCGTAATTAAACATAATACACTTCACAATTAATTTCCTTATAACCACATAGTTAAAATACAGTTATTTATGGATTACAAAGATTAAATATGAGTTTTGCCTCATTCTTACAAAGTGGTAAAGACAAAGTTCTAATCACACAATTCCCAACTACAGACACATAAAGGCTATTAATTGTCACACTTGATTGCTTCTTCCCAAGCTCGGGTCTAATTTCATCTTTATGTTTTATTTATTTATTTATTTATTTTTATTTTTAATTTTTATTAGAAGTACAGTAAATTACAGTAATACACATCACATATATTTTATTACATTTGTTGTACCACTTCGCTTTTTGAGCTTTAAAAAAGGTAGAAATAAAAGAAGTAAGGAAAGTGAGCAAGAATCGTGAAGGTGCAGGAAAGTGTTGGGAAAAGAAAGCCCCTTAGGGAAGTTAGAGAAGGAAATAAAGAAAGGAAATAAGACCCTAGAAAGAAAAGAAAAAAAAAGGAAAAACAATAGCTGTGTTGTAACACAAAACTCCGCAAAAAAGGATATACCAACAGTATTTAAAAAAAACATTATTTTATACCCCCCGTTACCAGATCCTGGTACCATTTATATTTTAAATTACTATTGCACGTTATGCTTGTAATGGTTCCATAAATGCAGACCACGTCTTTTGGAAGTGGTCTGCTTTGCCTGCTAGGAGGAGTCTCATCTCTTCCAAGTGTAGTGTTTCGAACATGTTTCAAATCCACATTTTTATTGTTGGTATTGGAGCATTTTTCCAAAATTTAAGTATAAGCTTTTTTCCCATTATTAGCCCGTAATTAATTAAGTTCTTTTGAAACACGTTTAATTCGGGGTTACCTTCCGATATTCCAAAAATGATCCATTCTGCTTTTGGTACAAGTTTTATTTTACATAATTTTGTGAAGATTTCAAATATCTCGTTCCAGAATTTTTGGATTTTTATACAAAAAACAAAAGAGTGCGCTATGGTAGCTTCTTGTGACTGACATTTATCACAAATGGGTGAGACATTGGGGAAAAGTTTATTTATTTTAGTTTTTGAATAATATAGTCTATGTAATGTTTTATATTGAATTAGAGTATGTCGTACGTTGATCGAGCATTTATGCACATTTAGTAAGTGTTTATCCCAGCTCTCTTTTGAAATTTTTATAGCTAGTTCTTGTTCCCAGTCTCTTCTAATACCATCGGTTGTAGGTATTTCTATATTTAAAATAATGTTGTATAAGTATGATATTAGATTTGCTGATTCAGCCTTTGTCTTCATGGCTTCATCCAATAAGTCTGGGGGCATGTTATGATAGTCTTTTGTCTATTTTTTCAGATAGTCACGCATTTGAAGATATTTAAAATATTGATTATTTTTCAAATTATATTTCAGTTGTAATTGTTGAAATGATAATAATTTTCCTAATTCATACAAGTCTCCGAGCGTTTTGATTCCCATTCTTTCCCATTGTGTAAATGATTTATCTATAATTGAAGGTTTAAACGACGGGTTATTGACTATTGGCATTAAAAGAGATAGATTTCTTAATTTTAGATTCTGTTTTATTTTTTTCCAAGTTCTAATTGTGCTATGGATCATTGGATTTTTATTATAATTTTTGTTATTCAGATTCATTGGTGAGAGGAGAGTCGCTCCTGTATTGCATGGAGAGCAGTCCTCTCTCTCCATTACAATCCAGTCCACCTGCTGGGCAGAGTTGTCCAGCAGGTGAATCATATTTTTAATATTTACTACCCAATTATAGTACATAAAGTTAGGGAGCGCTAGATCACCCATCTCTTTTGGTTTACTAAGGTGTGCTCTTTGTATTCTGTGGGATTTATAATCCCATATAAAATTTGTAATATCCGAGTAGTTTTTTGAAAAACTTTTTTGGAAGATATATTGGAATTGATTGAAATAAATATAGGATTTGTGGTAAAAAGATAATTTTTATAGCATTTATTCGACCTATTAAAGACATCAGGAGCGTTTTCCAGAATTTGATTAGATTATTTAGTTTCTTAAGTAAGAGGCTATAATTGGCATTAAACATAGCGTGATTGTTTCTAGTGATTTCAATTCCTAAATATTTAAAATTTTCTGTGGCTATTTTAAAGGGGAATTTCAAGAGATGTGTTGAGTCTTTCGGTTTTATCGACATAATTTCACTTTTGTTCCAGTTTATTCTGTATCCTGAGAAAGATCCAAAGTCCTCAATTAGATTTAATATGTTTGGTATACTGATTTGGGGTTTTGTGATATACAGTAATACATCGTCTGCGTATAAGGATATTTTGTTATTTGAATATTTTGTATTATAACCGTAAATATCCGGGTGTGTTCTAATTTTTTCAGCTAAAGGTTCAATTACCAGAGCAAATAACAGCGGTGATAATGAACATCCTTGTCTATTGCCCCTTGTTAATTGGAATTTCGTAGATAGTATATTATTAGTTAATATTCTAGCCGTGGGTTTGTTATATAATAATTTTATCCATGCGATGAAGTTCTCTCCCATTTGAAATTTTTGCAATACTTTAATCATATAATCCCATTCTACTTGATCAAACGCTTTTTCTGTGTCCAATGAAATGATAGATAACTCTTGTTCTTGAGGTTTGTGAGAGTGCATTATGTTAAGCAGACGTCTCAGGTTATTAAATGAATCTCTTAGGTATAAATCCCGTTTGATCCTCATTTATTAATTTACTAACATATTGACTTAGTCTTCTAGCTAGCGTTTTCGCTAATATTTTTTGATCCGTATTTAACAAAGCAATAGCTCTATATGAGCCTGGTTCTTCTATATCTTTATCTTTTTTAAGTATT
The DNA here is from genome assembly GCF_028641065.1 of Leucoraja erinaceus. NCBI lineage: Eukaryota > Metazoa > Chordata > Chondrichthyes > Rajiformes > Rajidae > Leucoraja > Leucoraja erinaceus. The sequence continues at coordinate 42,791,827 of NC_073377.1, forward strand.
AATGTGATCGTTGATTCTGCTAGTGTTTCAGGTAAGATTTGTTCTTTAAAAGTGTATGTATACATTTTCTGTAGACGTGGTGTAACTTTTTCGTAAAAACATTTATAAAATTCATTACTGAATCCGTCTGGTCCTGGTGTTTTTCTATTTTTAAGTGTGTTTATTGTGTCTTCTATTTCCTTAGATGTAATTTGTGCTCCCAGTTCCTCTTGTTCCTTCAGCTCTAGTTTTGGAAGGTTACAATTGTCCAAACATTCTGAAACTTTATTATTGTCTATTAGCGTTTTCAATGTGTATAAATTCTTGTAAAATTGAGCAAATCTTTTATTGATATCATTAGGTAGTGTTAACAATTCCCCTCTATCTGATTTAATCTTTAAAATTGCATGATCTTTCTCCCGTTTTTTCAGTTGGCATGCCAAAAGTTTATGGGATTTATCCCCAAATTATAAATGTTCTTGTTTTGTAATTTGGAATAATCTTATAACCTTCTATGATAATAATTTATTTAGCTTAAATTTCAGTATTACATTTTCATTATGTTTATCCATAGTTGGAACTTTAGCATTATTTATATCTAGTTGTCTGATTTGTTCTTCTAATTGACTTTGTTCATTCTTATTCTTTTTGTTTTGAAAAGCTTGATACGAGATAATGACTCCTCTAATAAATGCTTTGAAGGATTCCCATAATAAAGTGGGCGATATACCAGGTGTATCGTTTGTCTCAAAAAATAGGTCCATCTGTTTTTTTTTAGATATATACCCTTGTGGGTCTTTCAGAATTTGCGAGTTAAACCTCCAGAACGATTTGTTCGTAGACATTCCTTCTAATTTTAAAACGAAAGTTAACGGGGAGTGATCTGAAATCGTATTGGTGTGATATTTAGGGTTCATAGTATAAGAGATTAGTTTTGTATCCACTAGGAAGTAGTCTATACGTGAGTATGTTTTGTGTACCATTGAATAAAACGAATATTCCCTTCCAGTCGGATTCGCGATCCTCCAGACGTCTGCTATATTTGTATTTTTTATATATGTATTTAAGAGTTCATTAGTTTTAGATTTCATATTACCTCTTTGTTTTTGCATCGATTTATCTAAGTACGGATCTAAAACACAGTTGAAGTCTCCTCCAATAACATTTTGGTAGTTAAATTCTGCGATTGTATTCAGGATTTTATTAAAAAATTGAGGATTATCAAAATTGGGTGCATATATGTTTACCAAAGTGATTGGCGTAGCATGGATCTCTCATGTGTCTAATTTCATTTTGTATTACAACCTCCCCCTTCTATCTCTGGAGGAAAATAATGTAAGGCCTCTTTACAACTTCTTATCAATAGCATTCCACACAGCAATTTGAAGATTACTGTATGCAAACCCCAATCGTTTGGCTTAGATCAAAACAGAGTTACATTCTCAGTCTTCTATAACCATAAGAAATCCTTTGCAAAGGTCACACAACCATTACCTATGCCTTATCTCTTATGCCAACATAAATACATTTAAACAGCACAAACCATCTCACAGACTAGTATCTACCCTTGGTTCCTACAACCCACTACCATAAATCGCCTTCATGACACAGCCGAGCTCGGAAGATGTGTCACAAAAGAAGAAGGATGGTGCCCATGTCATGGAGAAAGATCCCATTAACAACCTCCATTATAAATGCCAACCTAAACCAAATACAACTTCTGACAGCATGATTATTGCTTCAAAGCAATAAATAAAGATATGCCTATTCAGATCAACATTTCCATGTTATGATAAGCCATCTGTTCTCCTGTGTGTGCTCTTTGTTCATTATTTCTTTGTGGAGACATGTATTTCTGAAAGCCCCAACTCCAAGCTCTTCTCTTGCAACTTAACACAAGTTCCTTAAGAACTTATCATTTGAGCAATTTTATTGTATAATATTTCCTCACTTTGCACTGACAATTTAATAACTCTGGCACTGGCCACTCAAATCAGCTGCCCTGGACATTTTAATGACTGATTTTACTGTATTTTAATGTTGCTGTTTTACTTGCTTTTAACTGTTTGTACTGTTTTATCAGGGACTGGATTGTTTTTACTGTTATTATGTGTGAAATGTTTAAGATTTATGTGCGATGTTCCGGTATTCCCTGGGAAACGTCTTCTCATTTTGCACTGTACAATTGTTGCTTTGCAAGATGACAATAAAGGTTGATTGATTGGTTGATTGATTGATTGAAGTGGTTTGTTGTCAAATTAAGGTAGACTTATGGAATAGCTGAGGAATGTTTTATGACCTTAACGTTGCGGCATTCATGTAAATTATTATTTGTTGTGATAAAACACTGGTGGACATGGGATTAAAATGAACTGTTAAAACTGGTGTAAGTATGATTTACACTTGCATAAAATCCTATTCTTTTTTGACAGATAAATTTAACACTTATGTGACGCTGAAAGTACAGAATGTTAAAAGCACTACAATAGCAGTGCGAGGGGATCAGCCTTGTTGGGAGCAAGACTTCATGTTGTAAGTACCAATTTAAGTCTTTTTTGGCATATTTTAGTATGCGTCAGTCCAGGATAATTCTGTACTTGACGTTGGGATGGGGTGGCAGTGGTAATGGTGGGTACTTGTAAAGCCGTTGCAATTTACTTAAATATAAAAACCATAAAAAGGAACAGTAACGAATAAAACACGGAAGACAACGTGCTGAGTTGCTTCAGTGACTCTCCAAGACTTCTTATTTATGTAAATATTTCCTTGAAATATATGTCACTGATAAATTGGTCGATCTTCATAATTGCCGGCCAGATGGTAGACTGAAGATTACTTTGCTCAGTAATCTGGGGCTTGATTTTATAAACTGGGATCGTGTTCTGAATCCTAACTTGAACTATAACCATTAAAAACAAATAATTTGAGAATGGCATGATTTGTGATAATTTAAAAAAATACATGTATATTTTGATATGCCTATAGCTTTACATTTCTGGGTTTACTGATGGTTGCAGATCATGACCTATTCCATAGAGTGACAGATGTAGTTGTGAGCCTATTACATCTGCCACAGCGCTATGTATTGCTTTGGAAACGGGGTTTGATCTAACCATATAACCATTTTACAATTACAGCCGGAAACAGGCCATCTTGGCCCTTCTAGCCTGTGCCGAACAGTTACTCTCAACCAGTCCCATCTACCTGCACTCAGACCATAACCCTCCATTCCTTTTCCGTCCATATACCTATCCAATTTATTTTTAAATGATAAAATCGAACCTGCCTCCACCATTTCCACTGGAAGCTCATTCCACACAGCTACCACTCTCTGAATAAAGAAGTTCCCCCTCATGTTACCCCTAAACATTTGTCCCTTAATTCTCAAATCATGTCCTTTTATTTGAATCTTCCCTACTCTGAATGGAAAAAGCTTATCCACATCAACTATGTCTATCCCTCATAATTTTAAAGACCTCTATCAAGTCCCCCCTTAACCTGCGCTCCAAAGAATAAAGACCTATCTTCAACCTTTCTCTGTAACTTAGGTGCTGAAACCCAGGCAACATTCTAGTAAATCTCCTCTGTACTCTCTCTATTTTGTTGACATCTTTCCTATAATTTGGTGACCAAAATTCAGATAATTGATGTATATTACAAACAACAGTGGACCCAACACAGATCCCTGAGGCACCCCACTAGTCACCGGCCTCCAACCTGACAAACAGTTATCCACCATTACTCTCTGGTATCTCCCATTCAGCCACTGTTGAATCCATCTTGCTACTCCACTATTAATACCCAACAATTGAACCTTCTTAACCAACCTTCCATGTGGAACCTTGTCAAAGGCCTTACTGAATTCCATATAGACAACATCCACCGCTTTACCCTCATCAATTTCCCTAGTAACCTCTTCAAAAAATTCAAGAAGATTAGTCAAACATGACCTTCCAGCCACAAATCCATGTTGACTGTTCCTAATCAGACCGTGTTTATCCAGATGATTATATATATTATCTCTAAGTATCCTTTCCATTCATTTTCCCACCACTGTAGTCAAACTAACAGGTCTATAATTGCTAGGTTTACCCTTAGAACCCTTTTTAAACAATGGAACAACATGCGCAGTACGCCAATCCTCCGGCACCATTCCCGTTTCTAATGAGATTTAAAATATTTCTGTCATAGTCCCTGCTATTTCTACACTAACTTTCCTCAATGTCCTAGGGAATATCCTGTCAGGACCTGGAGACTTATCCACTTTTATATTTTTCAAAAGTGTCAGTGCTTCCTCTTCGTAGAATTTAAGACTGCACAAATAATTTATAAAGCAAAAAATAAACTGCTACCTGTAAACATACAAAAACTGTTCAAAGACAGAGAGGGGGGTTATAACTTTAGAGGGAAACTAAACTTGAAACAGCATTATGCTCGGACCAATTTAAAAAGTATGTGTATTTCCATTTGTGGGGTGGTTTTGTGGAATGGTCTTGACGAAACGATTAAACAAAGTATGAATATAATGCAATTTAAAAAAATGTACAAAAGATATATCTTTGAAAAGTACAGTAATGAGGAAGGAGAATGTAAATCTCACAGATGTTAATGGTGCTTGTTCTTTTTGTTCTTTTCTTTTTTTGTTCTTTTTTTCTTAATAGCTTGATTGGAGTAGTTTTATTTGAATTGTCTGTTTAGTTTATTTTATTGAATTTTGCATTTGTTAATGGTGAAGAATGGGGGTAGGACTTGACAAGCATAGGCTTCTTCCTATCCCTTTTCCAACAAGTCTAATGTGTATTATGTTGAAATTGGCTTTTGATTTTTTAATTTATGTATGTACATATATGTTATGTATATGTGTATGTGTGTATATGTGTATATATATGTATGTATACATGTATATGTATGTTTAGTGTGTATGTATTGATGTATATATATATATGTATATATATATAATTTTCCTTTTTATTTATTTTCATCTTTTCTTTTCTTTTTTTTTAATCGTTCGATATAAAAGATATCATTCATTCATTCATTCATTCATTCGTTGATCCTCATAGTTTCCATAGCTACCCTACTTGTTTCCCTTACCTCACATAATTCAATATCCTTCTCCTTGGTGAATACCGAAGAAAAGAAATTGTTCAATATCTCCCCCATCTCTTTTGGCTCAATATAAAGCTATAAACTGCAAAGCACCTGCAAAATAATATGGCAGCATGATTGCTGGTTCATTTGTTATTGAATACCTTTCTTAATGTTTTGGTTATTTTTGATGAAAATTAATATTAACTGCAAGAATGATCTGTGTCTGATTCCCAATACAACTCTCTTATTGGTATAATGGTATAAGTCACAAATCTTGACACTTCATCTTATCTCCCAGAAAATATTGTTGGGATTTTTCACTCGGGTTCGATCTTGGGTGATGTGTGTTGGTGTTTATCCGTTCTCCCCGTGACCGCATGGGTTTTCCCCGAGATCGTCGGTTTCCTCCGACACTCCAAAGACGTACAGGTGTGTGGGTTAATCGGCTTGGTATAAGCGTGTAAGTGTTCCCTATGTGGGCAGTGGGCGGGTGTTATAGACCTGCATGGGAAGGTGAACGCTCCCGCCCCCACTAGTCTCGGGCAGATGGGGATCGTCAGCCTGGGAAGGCAGTCCATCTAGGAGAGGGAAAACTCTGCTTTAAAACCTCGACTGTCTTGTGGCCATATCCAGTCATGGAAAAGGCTCCAGGAGAAAACCTCAAGAAAATCCAGAGTCGAAGCCTCTAAGGCAGTTCGTCGTTGTCTGAAACCTCGCTCTGGCAGCTCCTGCGATGGCGATGGTGCTAAACTGTAACGGCCCTGCTGTTCCTTTGGATCGATCAGCGACGTGGAGAGGGGGGATGTGCTGCATGGGCAACAGCCTGTCCTCCATATGACATCGCCTAGGCTTGCATCCGACCAGGATGCATCACCCATGGTCAGTCATGACTGAGAGGGGCCTACTACTACTGTCCCTAGTGTGTAGGATGGTGTTAATGTGTGGGGATCGCTGGTTGGTGTGGACTCGGTAGGTTGAAGAGCCTGTTTTCACGCTATATCTCTAAACCAAACTAAGCTAAAATGAGCAGGTTGACTTAGTACCATCAAAAATTATTTCTTTCATCTTGGTTTTAGTTAAGTGACAAAGGACTGAACACGAGATACTAACTTATTTAGCACAATTGCTGCACTTAAAATGTTCTTGTTTTTAAGAATTGGGACTGAGTTTGCAAGCAAGTCAGCATCACTTATGCTCTGTTGCTAAATCTTCTGCCCCCAACTATATTTTGGTATAATTTCTGAATACCTGGACCATTGTTATTGATTTTGCAGAAACTTTTATTTATATTGTGACATTAAGGTGCACTAGAGCTTCTAAGAAACTCTTATCTTTTGTATTGTTGATATAAATTGTGAATAAATGAGTACTGATCTCTGTGGCACTCAGTTGGAAAAGAGCTGCTGATCCTGAAAGTGATTCATTTATTCCGCTATAATAAAGAGATAAACATATGGATAGATAATTATAGAGAGACAACACATATTGAGAAGATACACAGCTGTGAACAAATGGGTAGATCAGGGAGACAACGCATGCTGAAAATGTATGTAATTTGATAAGTCACCTTATCGGGTGAAATATAAGTTAGGCTGCTGAAAGAAACAAAGATACAAAAGTAAGATGGTGGTTGCAATCTTTCCAAGAACATTGAATGCTGGAATTGGCTAATATTATTTTGCTATCAAGAAAGAAGAAAGGTATAGAGTGGGGTGTCAGCCTAATGTCACTCAGTGAAAGTAATAATCATGGTTAAAATAAACAAAGATTCATAGAAACATAGAAAATAGGTGCAGGAGTAGGCCATTCGGCCCTTCGAGCCTGCACCGCCATTCAATACGATCATGGCTGATCATCCAACTCAGTATCCTGTACCTGCCTTCTCTCCACACCCCCTGATCCCTTTAGCCACAAGGGCCACATCTAACTCCCTCTTAAATATAGCCAATGAACTGTGGCCTCAACTACCCTCTGTGGCAGAGAGTTCCAGAGATTCACCACTCTCTGTGTGAAAAAATGTTTTTCTCATCTCGATCCTAAAAGACTTTCCCCTTATCCTTAAACTGTGACCCCTTGTGCTGGACTTCCCCAACATCAGGAACATCCCCAACTGTCATAGGCTAGATGTCGTTGATTCATTGGAGGCTGGAAATATTCTGCAGGTAAGGTAGCTTCTGTAATGAGAGAAACAGTTAAAATTTAATATGAATAACCCCTCATCAGAACTGGGAAAGTGATAAAGTTAGTGTGTGTTTGAAGTTGCAAAGTGGAGAATGTCTGTGATAGGCTGGAAACTAACGTTGTCGAGATGCCACATTTGTTTTTGGTGGTTCATGACGAGAGGGAAGTGAATATCTGTATTCTTTAGCTGACAAACTCAATTCTCTCAATGACAACTTTCATGGGGCTGGAGAGTCTACAACTGACCTTGGCATGGGAATAGTCAGAGGTAGGATACTGGAGGGTGTAGCTATTCTATGGAACAAGAAGCTTGACTCATCAATAAATGTGGTTTGGCTTGATGCTGACTGGTGCATTGTAATACACTTTGCTCACAACGACAAGGAATTTGTTATCCTGAATGTGTAAACACCCTATGAATGCCATTAGAATGAGGATGAATATTTAAATAGGCTTGGTTTCATCTATTCCTTTATTCAAACCAATAATTATTGTAGTGTATATGTAATTGGGGATATGAATGCAGATATTTCAGATAGGAAATCATTATTTGCTAATTATATGGCTCAGTTCTTTCAAGATAATTTAATATTGTCAAGCAAAGTGCTTTTACCTATAGCTATACGATAGTTATACTTATATTAGTGAGGCCTGGCACACTACGTCATGGCTGGACCACTGTATTAGTACAGCTGATGCACATGCCTCATTGGGGTGTGTGAGCATTTTGTATGGGGCAGCAATGACTGATCATATACCTGTTGCTATGACAATAAACACCTACCTGTGGTATCCGTAGATAGAAATAGCTTTAACACAGAAAAAGTGACTGGTCAACCCTCACAAAGGAAGACATCTTAGCTTATTATGCCCATACAGATAGATCCTTAAGCAATATTTATCTACCTAAAGAAACAATAAAGTGTAGTAATGTTAATTGTAAGGATATGAAGCATAGGAGAGATATCTGTTCCATGTATAATGATATAGTAAGTGCTTTATATGTAGGCAGTAAGCCCTACTGCAAGCATAAAAATAAGACACATAACATCAGGCCTGGCTGGAATAAGTATGTAGCTGAGTATCATGCTGAAGCCCGTGAAGCCACTAAATCATGGGCTATGGCAGGTAGATCCAGACAAGAGCCTGTGTTTGAGTACAAGAAGCTCACTAATGCAAGATATAAGTAAGCTGTTCGCTTCATCTGTAAAAATGAGCAAGCTACGAGGGCTGATTCCATGACTAAGAAGTTGCTAAGTCACAATGCTACTGAATTTTGGAAAGAAGTGAGAGGTCTTAACAGTTACAAAACATCTCTACCATGCACTGTAGATGGAATCTCTGGAACAGCTAATAACGCGGAGTTATGGTGACAACATTATTGTACTTTATTCAACTGTGTCCAAGGTGAGTTGTATAGGGTGGACAATATTGAGAGTAATGACTCAATGGTGATTATGTCACATGAAGTGTATCATGCCATGAACAAGTTGTCCGACAACAAAGCAAGTAGCTTGGATCATATTTCTGCTGAACATCTTAAGTATGTGAATATGAGGATAGCTCCTCTCCTTGCTATTTGTTTTACTGGCTTTATGATTCTTGGCTTGTTACCAGACTAAATGTTGGCTGTTCTGTTAGTGCCGGTCATTGAGGGCAAAGCTGGTAAAGTAGGCAGCCTAAATAATTACAGGCCCATAGCTTTAGCCAGCATATTGTCAAAAGTTTTAGAAAGAGTTCTGCTGGAGAGAGTAAATGAGTTTGTTAACTCCACAGAAAACCAGTTTGGTTTTAAACTAAACATGGCACTGACTTGTGCATACATGCCCTAAAGGAGATTGTAAACAAATATAGAGGCAAAAACTCTTCAATTCTTATGTGCTTTATTGATGCTTCCAAAGCTTTTGATTGTGTTAATCACAGAAAGCTGGTTGTTAAAATGTTAAAGAGGAGTGCCTAAATACATTGTGAGAATTCTGGCTTACTGGTATGCCCACCAGACTATGCAAATAAAATGGGGCATTAGGGTCTCAGCCCCTTTTAATCTTTCTATTGATGAACTGTCCTAACAATCAAAAGCCTGTAATACTGGGTGCATGAATGGGTAATATGTTAGTGAACCATATTATGTATGCAGATGATCTTGTGGTCTTTAGTCCATCTCGCGCTGGTCTCCAGCAGCACCTTACTATGTGTTCTGTGTATGGTGTGGAACATGATATTAAATATAATGCTTGTAAGAATGCTGTTATGATCTGTAGAACCAAATGTCTAAAATTTCCTGATTTTAAATTGCCTGACAATAATCTTAGTGTCTGTAATAAGGTAAAATATCTTGGGCATTTTATTACAGAACAAATGACAGATGATGAGGATATTTAGAGGCATCGACGTATGCTGTATGTACAGGCGAATATTCTCTTGCGTAAGTGTGGTGCGTGTACAGATGTGGTGAAGATGTCGCTGTTTAGAACATGTTGCACACCACTTTATACTGCGCACCTGTGGTCTAACTACGGAAAGACAAGTTTGCAGAGACTAAATGTGGCATATAATGATGCCATGAGAACACTGCTAAGGAAACCTAGATGGTGTAGTGCTAGTAACATGTTTGTGGCTGCTGGAGTCAATACTTTAGAAGCTATCCTAAGAAATCATGTGTATAAATTCATTTGCAGGATAAATGACCCTAAAAATGTAATTATTGTGGCCTTGTCAAACATAAGGTTTGGCACCACACGCTACGAATCCCAGTTGTGGAGACACTGGTATCGCTGTCTCGTTGTAGGACATTGATCATTCTTTTTTATTCGGGATTTTGTCATGTATTGTGTTCTTTTTAATATATAACTTATGTTGCTTTTATGTAATATACTTAGATTTTATATGTATTTTATGTTTTTAATATGCAATGTATTTTTATGTAATGTTGTCCCTTGTCTCGACCTTGAGTCAGAAATAAAGTTTATTAATCAATTAAGATCAATTATTTAATTAATTAGCGCATGTAGAGTATGTTAGATTTTTCTGACGTTAAGTATTGTATAGCTTTTTCTGTTTTCTGTTGTATTTCAGATTTTCATCATATGCAGATTTTGTTGCTTTCCAGTTTTAATTGAAGACATATTGTGTTGACTAATTTAGTTGAATTGTTTGAAATAATAGCCAAGGTTGGTGCAGCAAATCTTGTGATAACAGACTTTCAGAAAGCATTTGATAATGTGCCACTGAGAAGGTTTATTAAGATGATGAAAGTGCATCAACATTAAAAATATTGTTCGGATGCAAAATTGACTCATTGCAAAGAAATGAAGGGAAGTGTGTTGGATGGGTGCTTTGCAGATGAAAGGTGGTTTTGTTATTGTTCAAAAGTGAGTTTTATGCCCTTTGCACTTCTCAACTTTCACTTACCTAGACTCTGGTGTAGACAATCGTATGATAATTTTTTTGAAAAATACAACATCTTGCACGTGATACATACCAAAAGGAGTTTCTGTACATTTCATACAGATGCTGATTTATGCAATTAAGTGATAAATGGATTTGGGGTAGAGTGGTGTATTCTTTGGGAGGATTAGTAATAAAAGGTTACGAATGGCATAATTTTGAAAGTTACAGTGCCCTTCATAATATTTGGGACAAAAACGCATCATTTATTTATTTGCCTCTGTACTCCACAATTTGAGATTTGTAATAGAAAAAATCACACGTAGTTAAAGTGCACATTGTCAGATTTTAATAAAGAACATCATTATGCATTTTGGTTTCACAATGTAGAAATTACAGCAGTGTTTATACATAGTCCCCCATTTCAGGGCACCATAATGTTTGAGACACAGGTGTTTGTAATTGCTCAGGTATGTTTAATTGCCTCCATAATACAGGTATAAGAGAGCTCTCAGCACCTAGTCTTTCCTCCAGTCTTTCCATCACCTTTGGAAACTTTTATTGCTTTTATCAACATGAGGACCAAAGTTATGCCAATGAAAGTCAAATAAGCCATTTATATCAATGGGTCGATGGTTGAAAGGGTCTAGAGCTTTGTCCCAAACATTAAGGAGGACACTGTAATTAATTTCAGTTGTGTAATATTTGAATATTTATCATGCTAATCAATAAAATATTTAGTGGTCAAGTGGAGGTCCTGGAGTCCACAGTTGATTTGATGGTCGATGAGATTGCAATGTTTGTATTATGTCAGAGATGCAATCTGAAGTATCTGATAGAGGTCGAGGTTTTGTTCAGTTCTGAATCGGTTAAGAATGACCCACTGATGTTGTCATGGCATAGTGGTGCTGCAGATAGCGTGGAGTGTCGCAGCTCCAGAAACCCGTGTTTGATTCTGACCACTGGAGATGTCTGTGTGGAGTTTGCACATTCCCAATGTAGATCTATGAATTTCATCAACAGTCAGTTTCCTCCAACATGCCAAAGAAAGCGCTTGCTGGTAGGTTAGTTGGCCACTGTAAAATACCCTTACTGTAGGTCAGTGATGGAAAAATCAGGTGGACGTCAATCGTCATGTCTGAGAGAATTGGTGTTAAGAAAATAATTGGGGGAATCAGGTTACTCTGAGAGCTAGAGTAGACTTAGAAAAATAATTGAACAAAGGTACATTGAGGTTGGCAAGTAGCTTTTCAAATGGCTTACTGGTTGGAATCTTTCTAAAATGAGAGGACCAATATGGCTCAAAAATCAGAAATCAACGAGGAATTGATCAGAGTATTCCTGTGAAGATGTAAATTTGTATGTTTAGTATGTGCTGGACAATGCTGGGACCCACCAATTATTTGTGGCTGAGAAATATACATCACATACAGAGCTTGCAATCTCTGAATAGATTGTTACATTTCAGATTTGTTGTTGTCTTATAAATTTGGTTCTGCTTGTCAGTTTATGGTTTAAGATTTTACCTCGGGAATTTGGGAATGCTTAATGCTTCAGCTCTGGTTATGCAATGAGATATTTAGTTCTGACCCCGCACTGACATGATGAAAAGAGTGCAGTCCGGCATTGAGGACTGAACAGAGCTAGTCAGAAGAGGCAGAGGAACGAACGGACCTGAACGAATATGCCATGGTTGTTACCGACTTCAAAAGGAAATGTGTGGAGGAGTGTGTTCCCACGAAAACCATCTGAATGTTCCCCAACCAGAAGCCTTGGATGAACCAGGAGGTCGGTAATCTTCTCAGGACCTGACCTCGGGATTCAAGCCTGGCAACGCAGATTCATATAAGAATTCCAAATACAACCTCTATACGCCCATCAAAAGGCTAAAAGGGATTTTTGTTCTTAACTAGAGGATAAGACAGTTGTGGCAGGGCTTGCACATGAACACTTCCTACAAGGCGAAATCAATTGAAACTCAAATGACAGTGAAGTATCACTCCCAGATGAGCTCAATGCATCTATGCATGCTTCAATAGGAAAAACACTGATGTGCCTTCTTATGCATCCGTTGTCCCCGATGGTACTGCAATCTCAAACACTGAAGCTGACGTCAGTAGACCCTTCAAGAAGGTGAATCCCTGGAAAGCATCTTGATCTGATGGTGTACCTGGTTGTTTTCTCTAAGCCTGCGGGAAACAACTGGCTGTAGTCTTGCGAACATCTTTAATCTTTCATTGCTGAATTCTTAGTTTGCCTCCTGTTTTAAAAGGGCATCCGTAATAATGGTGCCTAAGAAGAGGAAAGGGCCTGTCCCACTTATGTGTCCTTGCCACGCAAATTACGCGACCTCGTGGTCATGTTGAGCTGAGACGGTCGAGCGAAGGTCGGGCGTGATTACATGCGTATGCACAGCCGTCTGGAGCACGTGACGTCATTTGAAGATGGACACAAAGCTGGAGTAACTCAGCGGGTCCGGCAGCATCTCTGGAGAGAAGGAATGGGTGACGTTTCATGTCGAGACTTCTTCAGTCTCAAAAGAAGGGTCTTGGCCCGAAACATCACCCATTGCTTCTCTCCAGAGATGCTGCCGGTCCCGCTGAGTTACTCCTACATTTTGTGTCTATCTTTAATTTTCTTGGCCCCGCTCTAGGAGTAGAAGTGGGGGCAGATCCGGACCGCAACGTCTGTGAGCCCCAGGCTGAGTTCGGCGATCGTTTGCCTGCTTCTGCTGCTGTTGAAGGTGAGACGTTGCATCGCGCCAGGGTCTTGGGCCTGTCCCACTTTGGCCGTCAGTTCCACGACAGGCCGTTGGCACGCGAACATTTTGTTCACTGCAAGAATTTTGGAGCCCCGCGCGATGTCGGGACCGGCCCTGCACAACTCCATACCCCTCCGCGCTTCTAAGTGGGACTGGCCCCGCGCGGCCATCCGGTGCCCGTACGCCTCAAGCGACCACGAGGTAAGTGGGACAGGCCCTTAAGGTGACATGCCTCAATGACTGCCGACCGGTGGCACTAACATTTGTGTGATAAAGTGCATTGAACGGTTGGTTGTGGTGCATATCAACTCCTACCTCATCAAGAACTTGGACCCACTACAATAGATCAACAGGGGATGCGATTTTGCTGGGTCAACAATCTACATTAGACCTCTTGGACAATAAAAACACATGCATCAGGCTGTTGCGCACTCGACATTCAGCACCATCATCCTCTCCAAACTTGTTACAAAGCTCAGGTTTCTGGGTCTCTGTGCATCCATTTGCAACTGGATCCTTGACTTCCTCATCAACAGAACACAATCGATACAAATTGGTATTAACACCACCTAATAGCCATCAGCACATGGGCACGTTAAGGCTATGTGCTGAGACCCCGCTGTACCCATTCTATACCCATGACTGTGCAGTCGGACACAGTCTCAACCCACCTTTAAATTTGTTGATGGCTCCACCCTCGTTGAATGAATTACAGATAACAATGAGTCGGAGTACAGGAGGGAGATCGATATATCTGATATAATGGTGCTAGAACAACTTTCAATGTCAGTAAGACTAAGGAGCTGTTTGTTGAATTTATAAGATCGAGGATCCACAAACCTGTCTTCATCGACAGGTTGGTGGTGGAGTGAGTCAACAAATTCAAGTTCCTGGGTGTGCATATCTCTGAAGATCGATCTTGGACCCAGCACATTAATGCAATCATCACCAGCTGCCAACAGGTGCATCACTGGTACTGACCCCTCCATCGAAGGAATCTGTAGGAGGTGCTGTCTCTAAAGGGCAGCCAACATCATCAAGGACCCTGGCCATGGTCTCATTTCAGTCCTGCCATCTGGAAGAAGGTATAGGAGACTGCAAACTGTAATGTCCATGTTCAGGAACAGCTTCGTACCAACAACCGTCAGGATAATCAATGCTGCGAACTCTAACTAAACTCTGAATTAGGAACTGCATTGATTGGCCCCAGGACTTCGGTTTTTGATTTGCTTTGCACTATATTGGGGGTTTTATTTATTTGACTTTTTTGTTGTTTATTATAGGTGTTTGGAAACCTGTTTTGCTGCATGTAAGAATTTAATTATTTCACCGTTATATATGACAATCAAACATTCTTGAGTCTAGTAATCGAATGTTTTCAATCGTAGCCTTTTGCAGCTTGGAAAATGAAGGCCTGTGACTGCAGCAGGTGTACAGGTGAATTTCTGCGATTAAACTGGTGTATAAAAATGAACATGGTTTGTGATTGAACAAACTTCCTGGGGTAACCAGTTCTTTTTTTCTCCAAGCAATACTTTTCCCAACCATTTGAATCCTTTTTATTGCATAGACTAATGGTTCAGTGGCACAAGGGAGCATCGGTGAACCCCTCCTCCCCCCTCCCCCCTCCCCTCCTCCCTCCCCCCAATCATTATGTGGTGGGGAGTTGCGCTCCTAGAAATTGGTTCATATCGCAATTATCCACAGTGCAAAGCCACATCATCTCCGCGTCAAATGCATGGTTATTTTATTTTATTTTTTTTAACTTTGTATCATACAGGTTCTGTGAGAGACAATTTTCTTTTATATCTCAAATTGTCTTGAAGTGATATGTGAATTTTAACAGGCTGGCATACATGGCACACCTTATCACATGCTGTTGTGAGGTCCAAATAGATCACTACTGTATTGCTAGCTTCTCTAAACACCATTTTGACAAATGTGGCAAGCACAAGCATATGGTTGCATGTTCTATATCTGTGCCACATGTTTGCTGGATCAAAGATAACACATTCTCCATATCTGGTGTTATTCAGAAATCAGAAATATTAGACAGGAACTTGCGTAATGATATTAATGTGGTATTATGGGCAAGATGATTTGTGACATGTGCCAGATTTTTAGAAATCTTTCTTAGTTGGTGATTCTTGTAGAGAACTGAGCTAGTCAGGAGAGAGAAAAAAGACTCCTTCAGAAATTCTAGGACGATAAAGATAGTTCAATTTCTTCAGACTCAGAGTAAGGGTCGCCTAACCACATTTTCCCAAGATGCTGCCTGACCTGCTGATTTACTCCAGCACTTTGTAGCTTTTTTTATAAACCCGCATCCGCAGTTCCTTGTGTTTACATTAGTTGTTGCTGATACTCTAGAGTAAGGATTTAACAGCTTGCGGAGACTCATGGCATCACTGTCAACAACTTCTAGATTCCCAACTTTAATTGTATATTTGTAGACTGCAATCATGTCTGAACAATGACAGTGAAAACCATAAGACTGACTGATACATACCAGACTGATTCCTGGGATGTCAGGACTGTCATGAAGAAAGACTGGATAGACTTGGTTTATACTCTCTAGAATTTAGGAGATTGAGGGGGGATCTTATAGAAACTTACACAATTCTTAAGGGGTTGGACAGGCTAGATGCAGGAAGATTGCTCCCGATGTTGGGGAAGTCCAGGACAAGGGGTCACAGCTTAAGGATAAGGGAGAAATCCTTTAAGACCGAGAACTTTTTTCACACAGTGGTGAATCTCTGGAACTCTCTGCCGCAGAGGGTAGTCGAGGTCAGTTCATTGGCTATATTTAAGAGGGAGTTAGATGTGGCCCTTGTGGCTAAGGGGATCAGAGGGTATGGAGAGAAGGCAGGTACCGGATACTGAGTTGGATGATCAGCCATGATAGAATGGCGGTGCAGGCTGAAAATGGCTCCCACAATTTCTAACCTAAATATTATTGATGCTTTTCTCTCCATAATGAGACTTGGGATCCATGGCACATCATGTCTTACTAATTACATAGAATGTACAAAAATACAGCACAGTGTCAAGCCCTTTGCCCCATATATCTGTGCCGAATATAATACCAAGGTAAACTAACCTCATTTGTCTGCACATGATCCATATCCCCCCATTCTCTCTGCATTAATTTACTATCTGTGCCAACATGTGTAAATATGTATAATTGGTTTCGCACAAAAGCCTCAATACTAAGTCCCTTCTCATTCAGAACAGATTTGTAAATGACCAAACATATCCTCTTGCTTCCTATGTCATTAAATTTCCAGTCAGAAGCTCAGTCATTAACTGAGCATGAATTTGTTGCCAGGTTATCAACATATATTTCCTAAAGAATGTAAGATATAGAAGCAAAAGACCATATGGTCCTTCATGTCTGCGCTGTCTTTAGTTTAGTTAAGAGATACACTGCGGAAACAGGTCCTTCGGCCCACCAAGTACGTACCGACCAGTGATCCCCGCACGTTAACACTATCCTACACACACTAGGGACAATTTACATTTATACCAAGCCATTTAATCTACAAACCTGTACGTCTTTGGAGTGTGGGAGGAAACTGAAGATCTTGAGAATTCCCATGCAGTCACGAGGAGAATGTACAAACTCCGTACAGACAGCACCCGTAGTCGGGATCGAACCCAGGTCTCCGGCGCTGTAAGACAGCAACTCCACCGCTGCGCCCTGATCGTGCCACCCTTTGTAAATGACTTGGCATCCGTGGCACATCATGTCCTAATAATTACATAGAACTTACAAAAATACATCACAGGGACAAGCCCTTTGCCCCACAACGTTTGTGCCGAATATAATACCTAGATAAACTAACCTTATCTGCCTGCACATACAAGATACAAGATACAATTTATTTGACATGATCCATATCCCTCTGCCCGTGCCGGCCTGTCATTTACAGATCATTTACAAAGTGATCTGTAAATGATAATCATATAATAGGCTGCCTTCGAGATAATGTGAAATAATAGGGACCATGGCGTGGACTAGGTGGGCTGAAGCATCTGTTTCTGCGCTGTATCTAAATTAAACTAAACTAAACAAATGTAAAGTGTTGCACTCTGGTAGCAAGAATTAGAAGATGCTTTGTAAACCGGAGATCCAAATTCTAAAAGGAGGTTAAAAAATAGTGATGTGAGAGTACATAGGTATTCATTGGAAATGGCAGAGCGGGCTGAGAAAATAATTAAAAACACAAAGTGGATCATGAGCATTTTAAGTAGAGGAATGAAGCCGTCTTCTTTGATAGTTCCAGAGTGACTTGCTTTCACTGCTGTGCTGTGGGTTTTGAAATTACTCAGGAGGTAATGTGGGAACCGCGTTTCATTGCTGGGAAGTGTAGATTTCCACAGATGAAGCAGGATGTACCCAGCAGGTGGGCAAGTGGGTAGTTAGTGAGGTGGTGCATTCATTCTGCTACTTGGGCAGGGCTTCCATGTGTTTTCATTGGCTGCACGTGAGGTTGTCAATACCATCCTGAATATTCCTCCTCCATCTTGATCAGTCATAGGCTAGGGATTTCCAAAAATGAGTGAAGATGTTACATTTTCTCTTGCAAGCTGTTTCCTCTATCTACCTGCTAATCTCATCCTGGCAGGGCTCAAAACAACGTCTTGGGAGTCTGGCTTCGGACATGTAAATGATGCTGCCTACCCGCTGGGGTCAACTGAGTGTAAAAAGGGGCCCAGTGTTCGAGATGTTGATTGGGAGAGGGCAGTGATGATGCTTTCTTATCTCGCCGGTGAATATTTTTGCAGTGGCCATTTTTGTGGAATGTTTTAAGCATCTTGAGTTATGTAGCATAGGTAGATCAGATCTGAAAAGTATATAGGAAGACATCGCTGCTCAGTGGTCCATGAGTTTTGTGGCTGGTCCAATGTCTTGTTCTTCAAATACCTTTTTTCTCAAGTGACCAAAGACGGTGGTGGGGCAATTAAAGTACTGGTGAATTTTGTCATTGACGTCCATCCACGATATAAAAAATGATCCATATTTACCATACTAATGCCATGAAACTTTAATGACAGATGGTGGTGTTGTGTAGTGGGGGTAGTTTGGTAGAGGAACTTTGCCTTGCAAATGCTGAGAGTAAAGCCTATTCTCATACAAGCTTCAGTGAGCAAGGCAATCATGGCAGAATTTTGCCTTGAAAATTTGCACAAATACAAATGGCTTTTCAAACTATAGATTGACTACTGAGGTTTGAGTGACTTCCGTTTTGGAATATTGTTTGTTGGAGACTTTCATGATTGAGACGGTGTGTCCTTGCACATATGTTTGAAAATGTGTATGTGGGGTAGTTCTCAAACACATCGGTGCACTTTTGGATTGTGATGAGATAAAATAGGCATTGGTCTCTTTCACATATTCCTTATTACAAAAGACGAATCTTTTAATAAAGACCTATCAAATTTCAAGATAAATCATGAAGGTAAAATGATTGTTATTTGATTAGTATCCATCATCAGCAAGCAAATGTTCATACGCAGTTTATATTGGAATATGTGTTCAGTCTTTGGCATTTAAAAACTCCGCGTTTGACTTTAGAGGTAACGTCATCGGGTGGCGCCGCGAGCGGGTGCCTCGCCAGTAGCGTGTCAGTCATTTTGACTTTTTTTGTGTTTTTATTATGTCTAAATTTATGTGCTAATGTTTCACGGTATGCTTTTATGTGGGGAGGGGGGGGGAATAGGGGGAAACCATTTCCAGTCACTTACCTCGACGGAGACGCGACTTTTCTCCAAGTCGCATTTTTCGCCTGCCTCGCGGCCTAACAACTTAGATTGGTGCGGCCTTTCCCGGAGACGGCCCAGAGCTTCAGCAGCAGGTGCGGTGTGGAATTCTATCACGGAGCCAGAAGAAAGGCTCCAACCGCCGGCCTGCTGACTTTAACATCGTGAAGCTGCGGTCTGCGGAGCTTCTAGCCATGGGTGTGGTGTGGACTTAACATCCCGGAGCCAGGGGTCCCTTGCCGGGGATCACCAGAGAAGTGCTCCGACCGCTGGTCTGCCTGCATCGAGAAGCCGCGGGCTCCAGTAAGAAAGTGGCCGATTCGGGCACTCCAAGCCGCAGAGTGTGTTCCATTGGTCCCGATGTCGGAGTTTTGATCATCCCGAAGAGAGGGCCTGTATATCGGGCCGTCCGTAGCAGCGACTATGGAGGGTCAAGGCCCCAAACACGGGTGAACAAAAGGAGGAAGATTGACTGAACGTTATTGCCTTCCATCACAGTGATCACTTTGGTGGATGTTTATGTTAAGTTCTATCATGTATTGTGTTCTTTTAATTGCATGGTAACTCAAATATGCAATCATAAATCAGAGCATTGAGTATAGGCATTGGTGAGACCAAATCTGGAGTATGGTGTACAATTTTGGTCGCCCAATTATAAGAAGGATGTCAACAAAATAGAGAGAGTACAGAGGACATTTACTAGAATGTTGCCTGGGTTTCAACAACTAAGTTACAGAGATAGGTTGAATAAGTTAGGTCTTTATTCTCTGGAGTGCAGAAGGTTAAGGGGGGACTTGATAGAGGTCTTTAAAATGATGAGAGGGATAGACAGAGTTGATGTGGACAAGCTTTTCCCTTTGAGAATAGGGAAGATTCAAACAAGAGGACATGACTTCAGAATTAAGGGACAGAAGTTTAGGGGTAACATGAGGGGGAACTTCTTTACTCAGAGAGTGGTAGCGGTGTGGAATGAGCTCCCAGTGGAAGTGGTGGCGGCAGGTTCGTTGGTACAGGTGCACAACCTTTTATCCGAAGATCCAAATAACGAAAAGCTCCGAATAGTGGACATTTTTTCAGTCCTTGAAGAAAGGTCCTTGAAGACGTTTACCGAGGGCGGCCCGCAGAGGTGACAGCGGAACCTCCGGTCGGTCCTTGAAGAAAGGGGAACTAAATCCCCATTCATAAAAGAGGTGAGGGTATATTGCGCGGGAGGGTTAATAATTGACAATCTGCTGCTGCCTGCCCGCTGCGTTAAAAAGTTCCCACGGTAGACTCACGATACACAGTGTATCGTGAGTCTTGCGTGGGAACGTTTTAACTCAGCTGGCAGGCAGCAGCAGATTTCACCCCACCTACACCCCTCTGCTTCCCGGCCATGTGTGTGACCCCTTCCCTCCCCACTCCAGTTCCCCGCCCATTGCACCGGCGCGGGGGCTTTGCACTGTCTTCACCACTCTGCTATAAGATCTTTGCTGGGAACTGTACCGCCCTTGCAGGTGAGCAGGAGAATGGGGTTGTTTGCAGTTGCAGATGGAGGGGGCAAGGGCGGTACAGTTCACAGTCTCAGCTCCTGTCCAGGGGGGTGGCCGGAGACGTCAGGACCAACGGGACACCGACTGCAAGCACGGAGGTCCCGGAGACTCACAGCAAGCAGCAACTCCAGCCCAGCCCCGTACCAACTCCAGAGGACCCGGGTTGCGGATGAGGGGGCGCAGCTCGGGCTGTGGGCGAACTGCCACTTGTCGCTGTAGCGGCCCATCGGGGAGTGGGTTCCTGTTGGTCCTGACGTCTCCGGCCACCCCCCTGGACAGGAGCTGAGACTGGGAACTGTACCGCCCTTGCCCCCTCCCTCTGCAACTGCAAACAACCCCACTCTCCTGCTCACCTGCAAGGGCGGTACAGTTCCCAGTCTCAGCTCCTGTACAGGGGGGTGGCCGAAGACGTCAGGACCACCAGAAGCCGCTCCCCGATGGGCCGCTACGGCGACAAGTGGCAGTTTGCCCACAGCCCGAGCTGCGCCCCCTCATCGGGACACCGACCCCCAGGCCCACTGTAAGCACGGAGATCCCAGATCAGCAACTCCAGCCCAGCCCCGCTCCAACTCCAGAGGAACACGCTCCCCGTAGGGGCAGAAGCTGATGGTGTGCAAGGTACGTCTTGTTCTTGGGGTGGCGCAGCTCGGGCTGTGGGCGAACTGCCACTTGTCGCCGTAGCGGCCCATCGGGGAGCGGATTCCTCTGGAGTTGGAGGGACAGGGAGACACAGCGGCTTTTGAGAATGGTGGGCAATCACTTCCAAAGTTCTGCCCACACAGTCAGTACACCTCTCCTATACTTGTCTCCCACACTAAGATTATCTCGCAGAGAATGATCCCAGCCTAACCCTTCCTATTCTCTCCTATTCTGCAAGAAAAAAACGACATTGAAGACTCAAACTCGCGATTGAGTAACTGCCGGGATCGAGGCGCAAATTCGCGACCTTGCGGATATGAGCCGAGCACTCTACCACTGAGCCAACCGTTAAAATCTACGCTAAAAATCTTCCAATCCGAAAGCCGAAAAATTCCGAATTATGAAAAGTGTATGGTCGCAAGGCTTTCGGATAAAAGGTTGTGCACCTGTATCATTTAAAAATAAATTGGATAGGCATATGGATGAGAAGGGAATGGAGGGTTATGGTATGAGTGCAAGCAGGTGGGACTTAGGGAAAAAAGTTGTTCGGCACGGACTTGTAGGGCCGAGATGGCCTGTTTCCGTGCTGTAATTGTTATATGGTTAATGGTTAAATATCACTATACCCTAATTAGTACATGTGACAATAAATGTGAACTTGAACTTGAGGTATTCATATGATACATTGTTCACCTACTTTTTGCAGTTCACCATAATTAAAACCTCAAGCACTTTCCATCCCAGACAGATGCAAAATCTCCTTGCTATAAGTCTTGCCTTCAGATTTGCTCACATATGTTAGCCTACATATTTTTTCCTGTATAAAGATGTCCATTTTATTTCAATAGAATGTTTGTGTTTTGTTTGCAGTTTTTTGGCATATGCCATATTTCTATATTGTGTTATTCAGGTAGACCGGAGAGCAGTTAAATATTAAATGTAAACTGATTTGCTAACTCCTCAATCCTATTATTTTTTTCTGTGGTTATCTGCTCGTCTAACATTATGAACAGCCTGTCACTGTTGAATTATGTGGGTTTATGATTAACTGCATGGGGAAACATGAGAACATAGAAAAGTGCAGGACAGGAACAGTCCCTTCAGCACATAATGTCTGTGCCGAACGTGATGCCAAGATAAACTAATCTCATCTGCCTGCACAAGATCCACTGTGTTAAGCAATTGGACCAATGAGCTTGAGGGCCGTGTTTAAAAATCTGTAGATACAGCTACGAGTTTTAAAAACTAATCATGGCAACTAGGTAAGTTGAATCTAGTGAATTAAATAACCTGTAATTGAAAATCTGGTGACGTCAGTAAAGGTGGCATAACGTTTTGTATAGTTCAGAAAAGAAAAAAAAATTGCAATCAAATAGAGAACTGCATAACATAGGATAAAACTGGATGGATCATCTGTGCAGATTAGGTCCTGGACATGGCAAATCACACCCTATCAAATCATTCTTACTGAGTAAACCTCAGAGACATCAGATGACTGATATCAAAATTTGGAGAATTAAGGAACTGCAAAGACACAAATGCTGGAGTAACTAAGCAGGTCAGTCAGCATCTCTGGAGAACAAGGAAAAGTGATGCTTCTGGTTGGACCCTTCTTCAGACTGATTATGGGGAGGGGAGGGGAAAGAAAGCTGGAAAAGAGGAGTGGCAGGACAAAGCCTTGCAAGGTAACAGGTTGACACATGCCAGGATGCTTTTTTGTTAGGCAGATGGTCAGTCAAAGGCCAGAGATGAAAAGACAAGCTGTGAGACGAAAGGATTGAAGAGTTGTGAATTGTGAAGCTAGAGGAAGGAATGTAGGTACGGGATAGTCTTTGCAAGAGGCATAGTGGAAAGAAGTGGAGTCTAGATAGCGATGGAGTCAGTAGGTTTGTAATAGATGTCAGTTGGTAGTCTGCCTCCTGTGATGGAGACGGTGAGATCAACAAAGGGGAGGGAGATGCCGGAGATGGTCCAAGTGAATTTGAATGTGGGATGGTAATTGATAGTGAAGTTAATGAAGTCCATGACTTCTGCATGGGTGCAGGAGGTAGCCCCAATGCAGCCATCAATGTAATGGGGATAGAGTTTGGGGATAGAGCCAGTGTACGCTTGGAACACTTTCCGACGTACCCTACAAATAGGCATAGCTAGGGCCCATGTGGATGGCAGTGCCTTTGATTGAGAGGAAATGGGAGGAGTCAAAGGAGAAGTTGTTGAGAGTGAGGACCAGCTCCACTGGATGGAGGAGTGTGTTTGTAGCGAGATTTTGGCTGGTTCTGTGGTCGAGGAAGAAACAGAGGGATTTGAGACCTTCCTGGTAGGGGAGGTGTAGAGTGACTGAATGTCCATTGTAAAGATGAGGGAATGGGGGCCTGGGAAACGGAAGTCATTAAAGGATTTGTCTCTTGGATATAGGTCGTGAAATTGGACCGGAAGGGATAGGATGTAGTCGAGGTATGTGGAAATGATATCAGTGGGGCAGGATCAGGCAGAAACAAAGGATCTTCTAGGGCATGAGGTATGATCTTCTAGGGCAGTTCTGTTTGTATCTTTTCCTCTCGTGCAATGTTATCTTTTACACTGAAATATACCTTTTATTACCTCATGTTTGTGTACCAAATTACCAAATTTGCAAGCTATGTGGTGAAACTAGTCTATGACTTGAAATCTATTCATCCTGATTTTATATAAATAAACCAGTGGGACTCTTGGCATTTATTGCAGAGGGATTATGGCTGACTCAGGTAGTAATTTTCTTAATTTCAGCCGTTGCATTTATTCAAACATGAATGGGAGTGTCTTGGAAATTCATTTAACACCCAAATGCCAGTCACAGTGACTCACTGGTTTTCATTTTCTCAGCTTGATTGAATGCTGGAGACTTCACAAAGTTTCTGCTGGGAGGCACAGCCTCTAGATTTTAGTCCCTCAGACTGAACAACTAGAACAGTTCTGAAAAATAGTGCATTTTATTTTCTCATCATAAATTTGTGCCAGAAAAGAAGATTCTGTCTGATTGAAATAATCAAACACCAATATTTTGATGTTTGGTTCTTTCAGGAACCAAATGTTCCAATGTGAGAAATAATATGAAGTGAGTCACAGTTTACATTCTTGTTAAACCTCCATTGTTTCTCCAGTCGTTTGTTTGTTTTAGCATTTGTCATCAACCTGCCTCACACCCTGACCTACATTATTTAGTTCCCTTTTGACTGCCCTCACCCAGAACCTATGGCACTATTAATGCTCATTTGCCTGTTGTGCATTGTATGTGTCTATGGGTCCTTATCATGTCGGATGTGTATTTTCACCTGGAATACACTGTCCACACTATGGATAATAATGGACAGATTTCTATATTGCTACAGATTTTTACTGCTCTATTCCAATACTGATTCAGATTCCATTCTCAAATTTAATATAATGTAACAACACAAGATCACAAATCAACTTGACAACAAGGAATTCTAACATCTGTAACTTGCATGAAGATTTCTTGTGGCGAGCCAGCATTATTTTATATCGCATTTTGTAAGTTTCAAACCACTCCCTCTCTGCTGCACCTTTATATCAGTTAGGACTTGTTAACTTACACAAAGTAATATCAGAAGATAGCTATGGGTTCAGCAAGGTTTCTTTGTCATTTACTATGTTCATGACTGATGTGATTGTAAAATCAACTAAATACTCCATGGTAGCCATTCATCCTGTTGCTTCCCAAGTATTGATTTATCTGTGCCATCAAAATGTTTAAAACAAATCTGCATCCACTGCTGTTTGAGGAAGAAAATTCCAAGACTTGTGATGCTCTGAGAGAAACAACGCCTTAAATGAGTGACCTCTTAACGATACTTAATTCTGAGCAAATCCAGTTTTTCAGGACCCACATGATTGTAAATCTTGAAATCATTCTTCCAAATTCCAGCTGATGCAACCTAATCTGTCCAATTTCATTCTAGATTTTAATTTAAAATTTTAAATCCTATTTCTTTCATTCAGTGTCATCGTGATTAGTTCACTGGTTTTGGGCAGCAAGCTTATTTGAACTGAAATTGAAGAAGTGGCTTGAGCTACCGAGATGCCTCAGCAGCATAGGGCTCTATGGGAATGGAGCCCCCTCACTGCCAGTCTCAAGCCTGGTGGAGGAATACAAATGTGCCGAAGTGAGGCTGGACATGATACTAACAGAATCCCGGGACCCAATAATAAGAGGTGTCGCTCCAACCCTAGCAACAGGGAAGAAATGGACTCCAGCAACAGTGGTACTGGACGCAAAATCCGCCCTCCAATACATAATGGGCCATATCCAACAAGGCCAAGGGGGTTTTGGCCTGAGAGCAATGAAACCTACCTGGCAAAAGGCTACTCCAGCTGAACGTCGGTACCTGGTGGTGGAGGAGGTGCGCCACCAGGAAGAAGCAGCCATGTGTGCCAAAGCCATATCCCAAGCCAAACAAGGCCGGTGGATGACGTGGGATGGCGTTGAGAGGAGGAAGATCACATGGAGAGAGCTGTGGACCATGGAGCTCCATTATCAGAGCCACATATGACGTCCTTCCCTCTCCCACAAACCTAAATCTTTGGCTGGGAGAGGATCCAGCCTGCCCCCTGTGTGCAGTTCCAGCAAATCTCAAGCACATCCTGGTCGGTTGTAAGACCAGCCTAACACAAGGCAGATACACCTGGCGACACAACCAGGTGCTGAGGTGTTTGGCAGCTGAACTCGAGTGCAAGAGAGTTACCACCAACGCCATGTCTATCAATGCCCAAATAACATTCCCGCAAATACCATCCTTCATCCGGGAAGGAGAGAAACGGAGGACTAACCCCTCGCCTCTCCATTCATGTCCACTGAACACAGCCAGGGACTGGGAAATGCCTGTTGACCTAGGCCAGAGGCTTTCGTTCCCAGTTGAAATCGCAGTTACCAACCTGCGACCAGACCTCGTTCTCTCGTCCAACTCCTGTCGGCATGTTTTCATAATTGAGCTGACGGTCCCATGGGAGGAGGCTGTGGACGAGGCTTATGAAAGGAAAAAGCTTCGATATTCAAACCTTGCAGAGGCAGAGGAGAGAGGTTGGAGGGTAAGGGTGTGTCCAGTGGAAGTGGGGTGCAGGGGCTTTGTAGCCAGTTCCACCGCAAGGCTCCTGAGGGAAGTAGGAGTCAAAGGGCAGGCACAAAGGAGGGTAATAAAATAACTTGCCAATGCCGCCGAATGGAGCAGTCACTGGCTGTGGCTGAAGAGGAAAGATGCTGTCAGGACTGCCACGTGACCATCTAGAGGCTAACAATAAGACACACACCCAGGTCTGATCAACCTGCGGTGGGCCTGCCTCGACTGAGGGTGTCTTGTGATAAAAGGCCGAAACACCCAGTGATGTTGAGGTACACGGCTGAAGATGTGTCTGATTGTTAGCAAATTCACCTAGTGGTCATACCCAAGAATGTCAATTGTAGTGAAATCTTAGGGATTGTAACACCCAGTCCTACTAATCAATCATTCAGTGTCATTGTCATTAGTTCACTGTTTTTGGGCAACAAGCTTATTTGAACTGAAATTGTAATCCTTGTTGACGACATCGTCCAGCTGGGTGGCGGCCTGCTTAGGTAGGGCCTGGCACCCATTTTATGATCACTCTCTGATCTCATTACTGCCCCAGGCCAAGGCCCAAAAAAACATATTCCCACATTCCGAGTAATTTGATCCAGTCCACTCCCATGGTCACAGTGCATGTTCACACTCATGTCAAGCAGCTAGACTAACCATTCCTGCAAGACAAGCATCTTACCGATGACTCAGCATCATTGCTTTGCCTGAGGAAAATTGGAAGTATTTTAAACATATTTCTTCTCCCATCATAAAACACCTGGCTATACTTTCCAGATGCAAGTTATAGTTGCTTCACCATTGACCTGATGGCCACACATGTATCATTATTATTGCTCTATTTCCATGGGCATGACATATCTATCACCATTCTCATTTCCATTCTCAACTCCACCGAACATACCGTATCAGTGTTCAGTCCAAAAGATCTGGTTGCCTGCGTAACACACACAAGCTCCCACGCACAAAACACCAGATAATCTGTAATCTGTTTTAACCGAAGATGGACACAAAAAGCTGGAGTAACTCAGCAGAACAGGCAGCATCTCTGAAGAGAAGGAATGGGTAACGTTTCGGGTCGAGACCATTCTTCAGATCTGAAGACTGAGTCTGAAGGGTCACGACCCGAACTGCCACCCATTCCTTCTCTCCAGAGATGCTGCCTGTCCCACTGAGTCACTCCAGCATTTTGTGTCTATCTTTGGTGTGACAGTTGTCTCATTTCTTCTGCTTCATGTATTGTGCGCATGGAAGAGACGCTAGACGTTTACATGTCGCTTGCATTTATTCATCCAAGTGTGCTCTTCATGAAATAAACAAATCGTCATGTTGAAAGAATTGGTTGGCACTCCAATAGAGTCACAAGGAAAGTTATAGAAGCCGGGTAACTCTAAGCTTTTACTACCATTTTCTTTCTCTGTCCCATTATTGCTCTGTGTCTGTAGCTTTTTAGTTTCCCAACCAAACCCATCAGTTTCATCACCTTCTGTGCATGTTGCAGCCTTTGAGACTTGATATTGAATTTGACAACTCCAGATAATTCACTTTTTCTGTTTGTATCACAAATAACCAGTTATACTGCAAGATTATTTATCTGCAATATTAATGTACGTTTTCTTTTTCCAGAGAAACCACCTGATCAGTTTGGCATTTTCAACGTTGGTTTTTTGGTTGCAGGTTTCAGCAACGACTGAACTGCATTTCATAATTCTTTATCTCCCTGTCTATATTCTCTCCTTTTATTGACCCTCATTAATCTGTTAACTGAATTACTATGTAAAATGGGCAACTATGGTCTCATTGCTCAGTCACATTACCTTTGTCATACCCACTCTCTCAACAATTCAAAATGAGCTTGTTTTGTTTCTTTCCCAGTTCGGATGAAGCATTTTCAACCTGCAGCAACAGCTCTGTTCCTCTTTTCACAGATGTTGTCTGACCTGCTGAGTATTTCCATCATTTTATGTTTTATTTCAGATTTCTGCCATTTTCAGATTTTACAATTGAGGTTAATTCAGTCAGAATGTGATTGTGATAGATTTATGTTAAATTATCAATCTTTGTGGCATAAGAGACACAATTGAATGCAATGAAAAATGAAATATAATCTTTTTGCATACCATCTTCAGTTTTATTGTTTAGAATATTATCATTTTAATCAATGTCAATGATTTGGATGAAAATGATGTTAACATAATTAGTAAATTTGTTGATGGGACTAACATCAACTACCGGTGTAGTAAACAGTGAAGGTTATTTGAGATTCCGAAGTGGGCCAAGTAATGGTACATGATATTTAACTCGGACAAGTGTGAGGTGTTGTATTTTGCTAAGTTAACCCAGGGCAGGCCTTACACAGTATATGGCAGGTCTCTGGAGAATAGACAATAGACAATAGACAATAGGTGCAGGAGCAGGCCTTATGGCCCTCAAGCCAGCACCGCCATTCAATGTGATCATGGCTGATCATCCACAATCAGTACCCCGTTCCTGCCTTCTCCCCATATCCCCTGACTCCACTATTTTTAAGAGCCCTATCTAGCTCTCTTGAAAGCATCCAGAGAACCTGCCTCCACCGCCCTCTGAGGCAGAGAATTCCACAGACTCACCATTCTCTGTGAGAAAAAGTGTTTCCTCGTCTCCGTTCTAAATTGCTTACTCCTTATTCTTAAACTATGGCCCCTGGTTCTGGACTCCCCCAACATCGGGAACATGTTTCCTGCCTCTAGCGTGTCCAAGCCCTTAACAATCTTATATGTTTCAATGAGATACCCTCTCATCCTTCTAAACTCCAGAGTGTACAAGTCCAGCTGCTCCATTCTCTCAGCATATGACAGCCCCGTCATCCCAGGAATTAACCTTGTGAACCTACGCTGTAATCCCTCAATAGCAAGAATGTCTTTCCTCAAATTAGGGGACCAAAACTGCACACAATACTCCAGGTGTGGTCTCATTACGGCTCTGTACAACTGCAGAAGGACCTCTTTGCCCCTATATTTCATTCCTCTTGTTATGAAGAATGTTGTAGAAGAGAGAGGGTTTGGGTACAGTTCCTTGCAAATGGTGATGCATGGCGTTGAAGAAGGCGTTTGGCATTCTTGCCTTTATTGATGAGGGCATTGAGTACAAGAGTTGGGACGCCATGTTCCAATTGTACAAGTTGTTGGAGCGACTTCACTTGGAGTAAAGCGTGCAATTCTGATCACCCAGCTATTGAAAATATGTCACCATTAAGCTGGAAAGGATGCAGAGAAGATTCCTATGTTACAGAGACTGGAAGGATTAAGTTACAAGAGGAGGCTGCATTGCCTGAGGCTGCATTGGCTGCATTTGCCATGGCACCTGGGTTATGGAATAAAGGCTTATAAAATTGGGAGGTGGGGTTCTAGGTAAGGGGTGATCGGAGTTATCTAAACTAGGGGACATATATTTGAGATGAGAGAAGAAAGATTTAAATCTGATCTGCGAAGCTACTTTTTCACACTGAGTGTGGTCAGCATATGGCAAGAGCAGTGAGAGGAAAGGTGGTACAATTACAGGTTTAAAGCGATATTTAGACCGGTAGATGGATAAGAAAATTTAAAGGGATATGAGCCAAAGACTAGCTCAGATAGACATTTAGGCATGGATGAAAGGTGGTACAATTACAGTAAACGTTGTTTGTAAAAAAACGAAAGTATTTTTTATACCGAAGCCTTGGGACCAGATTGTCGGAAGAAATTTTCGGATTTAAAGGGATATTTTTAGCCAATTAGGTACAGCGCGGGCAGCTAAATGGGACTAGCTCAGATAGACATTTAGGCAGTGGGATGATTTTATGTGGGCCGCAAGGCCTTTTTCCATAACATTTTGGTCGGCACACCCAGCGAGCTGGGGGCTGAATCTCCGGAACTCTACCCTGGCTGCGACTCCAAATCCAGAGGAGAATGTCGGGAGTCGGCGGCGTCGCAGTTACCAGAGGCCCTTACCGTTCATTGTGCCTACCTGGGTGCTATATTTTCCAGAGGGAGTTGGATTTGGAGCCGCGGAACTGGGGCCCTTGTCCGGGCCAAGGGGAAATCCAGAGGGTATGGGAGAAGGCGGCCCACAGCGCAGGTACACGGGATACACCCCGCTGGTAGTCCTAGCGCTGCGACGCCGCCGACTCCCGACATTCGATCGTCCGGCTGCGGGCCATGAGCGCATATTAAAGGGTGGCGGCCGCCCGCGGCCCCACCGGCTCGAAGGCTGCCGACATGGCATTGACTCCTGCCGACCTAGGGGACTTTCTATGTTTACCCCTTCACTAAAAGTTCCAAACTAACTGACTAACATTTAAGCATATTTACAGATATCTTCTCCCGGTCTCCAGGGAGGAGACCATGAGTACAGACCTGGGTTGACCGTGGGTAAACGTTTGTTTGGTGCGCAGAAAAAAAAATGGCCGGTTTCGGAGCTTTTCGAAAGTAATATTATTAATTAGCTTTTCCAATCAAAAGTTGCAATGTACCTTGCCTGCTGTTCTTGTACTCTCCAGATCTTTTATGTTCTCACGATGCAACAACATTGGATGTTGAGATGCTGTAGAGTTTTGCAATGGAAGGAGAAAGATAGGCTGTATGGCAACCCAAAATCTCACTGTACCAATTGGTACAGTGACAATAAATATAAACTTGAAACTTGAACTTAAACCAATGCCCACACCTCCTCCATCACTTCTTTCCAGAGCCTCAGCAGTCCTTTCAGGTGAGACAGATGCACATGTCCACCTCTTCAAACTTTGCCTACTGCATCTTTACATCAGTGAGACCATTCACAGACTAGGCCACCATTTAGCCGAACACCATGCACCTGCACGCCTAGATCCCTTTGCTCAACAACATTCCCCAGTTGCCTACCATTTACTGTGTAAGCCCTACCTCTCCTTCTTTATCATTATTGGTAAAATCTGGAGCTGCTCAGCTGAGAACAATGTGGGAATGCCTTCACTACATGCAAGGCAGTGATTTGTTACCACATTCTCAGAAGCCCCAGGATTGTTGTAATTCATCTTTTGGAGCCCCTGAATTTAACTGATGGAAAGAACAGTAAGACTGTATTCCTTGGTTGTTTCTTATCACTTAATTTTTCGTTGACATTGTTTGACAGCAGTCTGATACACCAGAATGGCTTTATTTGTGCTTGCAGACTTTCATAAGAAAAATCCATTTGTTTTATTAATAACCATTAATAATGACCGGACATTCACTTTTTTCAAAACCTAATTTTTGGAACATATTGTGAGGAAAAAGTGCAAATTAGAAAAAATCATTAGTTACTCAATAATCATCATGAATTGCTTTCTGGATATACAAGTGGTTGCACTGTTCCTCAAAATGCATCGTACATTTAGAAATATTATAACAGCATTTCCAGATGATTTAAATTTGAGTGTAACCAATTGGATTGACGTGACCTATTTTCAATGTTATTGGATTAGTTCAGTTCTTCAGTCACATTTTTAATACCACTGTCTCCAGTTCATCTTTAATTTCCTGTATTTTGAATTTTCAGACATTTTGATAATTAATCTGAGATAAGCAATAGTCTACATTGTTGTATTTGTGTTTTTTTCCCCCCTCTACAATATATAGTTAGTAAACTGTACTGTAGATCAGTGTTTCTGACTTGCTGTTGGTGGGATACTACATCGGTGACATAATATAAAAGGCAATGGCTTGCATATATGAACATAATACATAAACTTGTTTAAGTAATCCATATCGTGCCGTTTACTAACTAAGGAAGTAAGACCATTTAGTTTAGTTTAGAGATAGAGCACGGAAACAGGCCTTTCGGCCCACTGGGTCTGTACCGACCAGTGATCCTCACACATCAATACTATCCTACACCCACTAGGAACAATTTTTACATCTACCAAGCCAATTAACCTACAGATCTCGGAGAAAACTCACGCAAATCACGGGGAGAACGTACAGACAGCACCCGTAGTCAGGATCGAACCCAGATCTCCGGCACTGCATTCGCTGTAAGGCAGCAACTCTACCGTTGTGCCACCATGACCGCCGGTTAGATAGATAGATAGATAGATAGTTAGATAGATAGATAGTTACAGAAAACAGCAAGACTTAATTACCAACAAATTAAAAGGTTAATTGTTGAAAGATGAAAATTCAGATCATATCTCTGACAACTGTATCCATTATTTGAGCGAAAAACTTCCTGCTGCAGGAATTTAGTGGGTTAGGCAGCATTTGTTGAGGGAAATGGACAACTGTTGCTTTTTTTCTCTTATTCATCTGAATGGAGTTTGCCTTGTCTAGATTCCAAGGTGGAGAATACTCTGGATTTAGAAGGATGAGAGGGCATGTTATTGAAACATATAAGATTGTTAAGGGCTTGGACACGCTAGAGGCAGGAAACATGTTCCCGATGTTGGGGGAGTCCAGAACCAGGGGCCACAGTTTACGAATAAGGGGTAAGCCATTTAGTACAGAGACAATGAAACACTTCTTCTCACAGAGTTGTGAGTGTGGAATTCTCTGACTCATAGGGCGGTGGAGGCCGGTTCTTTGGATACTTTCAAGAGAGAGCTAGATAGGGCTCTTAAAGACAGCGGAGTCAGGGGATATGGGGAGAAGGCAGGAGCGGGGTACTGGTTGGGGATGATTAGCCATGATCACATTGAATGGCGGTGCTGGCTTGAAGGGCTGAATGGGCTACTCCTGCACCTATTGTCTGTTGTCTATTGTGGACATAAATGACCAACATACAGCACAAATGTAGTATGGATGTACTTAAAGGCCTGGGTTATGTCAGTATTATGAAAGAAAGTACACCACAATTTTTCGCTGCCAATCAGTTTTGGAGTTGGAATAAAAAAGTTACATTTAATTACAATCAACATTCAATCAGATTTGGAATTTGCATAACTGATATTCCTGACTTTACGGAGATGTGGGTGCAGGTGATGGGGGTTGATGAAGGGACTGCAATTATCATGGAACATTTTATCTGCATATTGTTTGGATAAACTAAACTGACAAGCATAATGCAGAAGAATAATGTGGAGTGTATCAGGGATTGATCATAAGAGCACTATGTTGCAAAACTAAAGCAAAACACAAAGTGCTGGAGGATCGTAGCGGGCCAGGCATCGTATGGCGGTGGAGGATTAAACAGGCAACGTTTCAGGTTGGGACCCTTCTTCAGACTGATTGGAGGACGTTTGTAAAGAGAAATGGGATCAGGACAAAGCATGGCAAGTGGATACCAGTGAGGGGGGTTTGATTGTGAGATGGGTGGAGTAAATGACAAAGACTAGAGATAAAAATATGACAAAAGGGCATCAGATAAGGAGGGCAGAGGAGGAGTGAAACGCAAAGCTGGAAGATAGGATTTGGGTGGAAAGGGACATGTGGAGGGGAAAGAGGGGGTGAGGGTGGGAAAGGGGAAATGGGTGATTCAGGGATGGAAGGGAACAGGTTGTTTTGGGATAGTGGGATATGGTGGGAGAAATGGGAAACATCGGAATTGGCACGGGAGGCATGTGAAAGAAAAACAGAGTGGGGGTGGGGGGTATTACTTAAAGTTGGATAATTCAATATTCATTAAATTGTAAGCTACCCAAGCAGAATATGAGGTGCTGTTCATACAGTTTGCATTCGCCTCACTTCAGCAATGGTGGAGCCTAAGGACAGAGTAATCAGCATGGGAATATGAAGGGGAGTTAAAAGAGTTAGGAATGCGGGAGCAGACAGAGTGCAAGTGTTCGGCTAAATGGTGGCCTAGTCTGTGATTGGTCTCACTGATGTAAAGATGCAGTAGGCAGAGTTTGAAGAGGTGGACATGTGCACCTGTCTCACCTGAAAGGACTGCTGAGGCCCTGGAAAGAAGTGATGGAGGAGGTGTGGGCATTGGTTTAAGTTCAAGTTTCAAGTTTACATTTATTGTCACTGTACCAATTGGTACAGTGAGATTTTGGGTTGCCATACAAATAAATAAAAAGAACACAACACACGATAGAATTTTAACATGAACATCCCCACACAGCGGAATCGGCATTTCCCACTGTGAGGGAAGGCAATAAAAGTTCAGTCCACTCCTCTTTGTTCACCCGTGGTCGGGGTCTATTGCAGCCTCCGCCGTCGCCGCAACGGCAGCCCGATGTTTCAGGCCCTCTCGCCGGATGATGGAACTCCAGCGATGGAAGAACACTCTCAGCGGCTTGGAGTTCTGAATCGGCCGCTTCCGACCGGAGAACGTGGCTTCCGAAGTCCACAGGCCGAGCTGGGCGGAGCTCCACACCGCAAAGGTGAATGTGGAACCTCGAGAGAGTGAGGCTGGGGAATTAGTGTCAAGACATATAAATATGGAAGAACATGCAAAAAAAATCCAAATCACGAGGGAGAAAATATTAGAAAAACACATGGCAAACAAGTAACCAAGATCTGTTTGCCTGCACTCAAGGGTTCCCACAATATGGAAAATAGTTGAGATGGAAGCATAATATTTACAAAAAAGTAGTTATATTAAGTGTCTGGTAGACATATTTTAAAACCATTGTGAGCTCATCAAGGTTGCACCCAAAAATATAGGAACACTGTAAATCAGGAGAGATTTTATTGGACAGAGACGACTAAAATGTAGTAGAAATGAAAAAAAAACCCACTGCAGATGTTAGTCAGGTGCTGGACCCTAGAGAATGTTATTGTGAATCTTTAAGCTCAGAAGAGGTATATTGAGTCACAGTACATGTAAATTATGGTCCCACTGAATGTTGGAACAGGCTTGAGGTGCTGAATGAGCTGATCCTGTTCCTACCTTCCTGCTCTGTTCAGTTTGTTTCAATAAAATGTTTTGTATTGAAAACAATAATATGAAAAGAACAGCTCTTAATTATACAGAATTGCTTGTATGTGTATCTCACGGCTGGTAATTCACTGTAGATTTTGCTTTTGTGCCAATGTGTGAGAATTAAAATGTCGTAAAATTAGTATACCCTGATCCTTGAGTTTTTCTTAATTGATTAATTGCTATTTTATATCACTTTCATTACTCTCTTGTTAAAGCAGTAATTAACTTTGATCATTAGCAACAACAATGAATATATCACTATGTTGTGCCAAGTAATGTACAATACATAAAATTGAAAATGTTAAAAGCACAATTCAAATCTATCCCATGACTGCTTTCGTCATAATTTTTGACTTGCTTATTTAGTTACTGGAGACTCGGTGTTATTTAGATATTTTACGATATGATACGATAAAACTTTATTCATCCTTGGAGGAAAATTGGTAAACCAAACAGTCACAACACACATCAAGGCACCCGAAAACTTGAAACTAAATGTGAAAACAACAAGAAAGAGACAAGCGACTGTTGGCTGGCTGCCATGTGCACAGCGCCTAAACCAGAACAAATGAACACAGACTTATCCCCTGGGCAGAGGAGTGTAAACTAGAGCAGTTCAGGAGATCCTTCACCCCTGCAGCCATTAGATTTTATAATACTGACCATTAAACTGTATGGGGATGCTTTGCACATTTAAGAGTTATTTATTGGGTTCTTTTTAAGTATTTATTACTTTTATGTACTGTCCGTATTTTATGTATTGTCTGCTTTACGTTCTGACTGTGTTGGCTACCTGACATCTGAATTTCCCTGAGGGGATTAATAAAGTATTTATCTATCTATCTAGAATGCCCCCCCTCCCCGGGTCCCCCTTTGTTCTCCTACCGTTCCTCACGGCGGTCCTCCCACGACGGGTCCCCGTTGTCTTCCCCTCCCCTCCTCACGCTCATCGACCGTTGATTGCGGGTCGATCATGAGGCCCCCCCACCACCGGCCTCCAAGGCACCCGTTGCAGCCGAGGCTCCTATTGCCGCTGAGGCCCCACAGCCGTCGAGACTCCCATTGCAGCCGAGGCACTCGCTGCCACCGTCGAGGCTCCCATTGTCGCTGCCGTGGCTGCCATCGCCACCGCCAAGGATCCTTTGCCGCCACCGTTCCTTCAGCCCAAACAGGCCTTGCTGCCCGGCTTCTCCAGCGAGTCAGGCCTGCCAGGGCATGTTCCGGTTGGCATCGCGGTTGTTCGGCGGATAGATCGGGCCCGTGTGGCCCCTCCCGGGACACTCCTGCCATGCGTGCAGCTCCCTGGGATACTGTGATTATTCTTATAATCATTTCTTCAAAAGAAAACTTCGGAAAATTCCCACAAAAAATAAATTATGCAAGATTGTACAGGTTAGCACTATAAAATATGCTGCTGATACTTTTAGATATATTTATGTTTGTTTAATGAATCCATTGTGGTAAGGGTGCAAATTGTTATGTCATTTACAGACATTTTATGAAATAATTGATTTGTTTGCAGTTAAATAAGGATTTCATTGTATTGCAGTCATAAAAGCTCGGAATAACAACTTTATTTAATTACCCAGTGTTCACCTTCTTGAGTTCGCACATCTGAATTAAATTCCATCTGCCATTCCATTGCCCACTTTCCCAGTTGAGTAAACTCTTGTAACCTACGTAAACTGTCCAAACACAGGCAATTTTGGTGTCATCTGCAAATTCACTAACCATGCCACCTTTATTCTGTTGCTGAAGCGACTCCTCGGGTTGGCCAGTGTGACGGACGGGGTGAGCTGTATTGTACAGGATGCTCCACAGTTTGAGGAGCATCGTCCCCTCCACCTCCCATGAATCCATCTCCGCCCCCAGGACGGAGCCAGTTTGTTGATCCCATTGGCTTCTGCAGCCTTCCCCCTGCTGCCCCAGCACACGGCAGCGAAGAAGATGGCACTGGCTCCCACCGATTGGTAGAACATCAGCATCCTACTGCAGATGTTGAAGGAGCGGAGCCTTCTTAAAAAGTACAGCCGGCTCGGTCCCTTCTTGTACAGGGCCACAGCGTTCCTGGACCAGTCCAGTTCACTGTTCAGGTACACTCCAAGGTATTTGTACTCCCTGGTAAACTGCACATCCACACCATTGATGGAGACGGGGGACAGGGGTGTTCCTCTCCTCCTAAAGTCCTTAGTCTTCTCAGTGTTGAGCTGCAGATGATTCAGCCCACACCACTCATCAAAGTCGCCTACTACATCTCTGTATTCAGCTTCCCTCCCCTCACTGATGCAGCCACAATTGCAGAGTCATTGAAAACTTCTGCAGGTGTCAGGAGACTGAGTTATATCTGAAGTCTGAGGTGTAGATGGTAAACAGGAAGGGAGAGAGGACAGTCCCCAGTGGGGCCCCTGTGTTGCGATACAGTTCTGCGGCCTGACATATTGTGGTTGTCCAGTCAGGTGGTTGGTGATCCAAGACACCAATGGAGCATCCACCCGCATCTTCACGCAAGCCAGGTTGTGTTAAAAGCACTGGAGAAGTAAAAAAACATGACTCTCTCAATGCCTCCCGGCTTATCCAGGTGAGCATAG
The DNA here is from genome assembly GCF_028641065.1 of Leucoraja erinaceus. Classification (NCBI taxonomy): domain Eukaryota; kingdom Metazoa; phylum Chordata; class Chondrichthyes; order Rajiformes; family Rajidae; genus Leucoraja; species Leucoraja erinaceus. The sequence continues at coordinate 42,829,691 of NC_073377.1, forward strand.
GAACGATGGAGCAGGTGGATGATGGCATCCTCAACCCCCATCTTTGTTTGCAAAGCAGGGGGTTCAGGTAGGGTTTAACCAGGGGTTGTAGGCGAGTGAGCTCCAGCCTCTCCAGGGACTTCCTGTACCAAAGAGGAGCTGGGGCGCATCCTCTTTGGTACAGGAATTAGTCAGGATGTCTTCTACATCACAGGAACCCTCTCCAGGCTCAGGCTAGGGGTACAAAGAAATAGTTGTCTGAAAGTGGCAACACTGGTAGACAGCATGATGAAGAAGGCGGATCACCTGCTTGCATTCAAGAGTTGGGTCATGATGCCATAGTTGTATAAAACGTTGTTTGGACCATACTTGGAGTTCTGGTCGTCACGTTATAAGAAATATGAAATGCTCCAGTCTAGACCGTCATGATTCCATCTGAATTTCCCAGAATTTGGGAAAGCAGCCAACATAATCAAGAATTATTTACACCCAGCCATTCTCCAATAATTATAAAAAAATCATCAGTAATTTAACTTGAAGTCTCTTAAATATGCTGAAGGATTTTTGTATGTACTGGGTATCAATTTGACAAAATTCCAGTCTGAAAAATAAATCTGGTTCAAAGTGTCTTGTGGGATAATTTATCTTTGTTCAATAACAGCTCTGGCCCAATTAGCTCATGTCTCCAGTACAGTAAAGCTCATGTTAGGCAGATTTGTCAGCTTGAATGAATTGATAACACACACAGTTCTGAGACAGAAGGTCATGAGTTCAAACTGCATTTCAAGGGCTTTGATTTATCCATCTTGGCATTCTATTCCAATACTGAGGTGGAAATACAGTTTTATGATTTCCACAAATTGATCTTGTCTGTTAAGGTAATTCAAGTGGATAACAAATGACTCAATAAGAATGAAGAACTGAAGGTACTTATTGATTACAATGTCCAAGCAACAAAAGGAAGGCATTCGTTCTAACAAAAAGTGTCCTAACCTGAAACTTCACCTGTCCTTGTTCACCAGGGATGCTGCCTGATCTGCTGAGTTACTCCAGCACTTTATGTCTCTTTTTTTAAATGTAATTTCTATTGTTGCAGTTTTGTACAAAAATTTCAATTTCCTCTCTAGCAATGGTCATTTAACTTCAAATTAATTTACTTGTCACTTGCCAGTTTTTGACCCAAGCTTGTAAATGTAATAAATTCCAGATTGTTTGCAACCACTATTTTTAGACACGGGGTTAAATGACCCCGTGACTAAATACCTTGTGCTATTGTTCAAATTATAGATTTTTTTCATATACACCAGGGTGCAATGAAATACCGTTTCCATGTAGTATGGTACACACAACAGTAAATATAACAAGTGCAAAACAGTGTTTTTTGTCAACTAATTTTATTGTGAATTTCACTCATTGGTCCAGAATAATTGCAATCCTTGGAATAGACTTGGGGAGAAGTTATGCCAAGCGTCATTTAATTTAACTAAATTGACCTGCACATGTCATATTTTTAAGTTTTACAGTGCTCTGCTGTAATATTTAGTGTGTGTGTATGGAGCTGCTTTGTGCATACTTTACAAGGCCCCCCCATCACATTTTGAAAATTATCTCTTCCAAGTTACTCCATAGTTATATTAAGAAATGATTCTTCTGTGTCTTGATCCAAAAACTGAACAGTGCTAGAAATTGTTCAAGAAGGAACTGCAGATGCTGGAAAATCGAAGGTACACAAAAAAAGCTGGAGAAACTCAGCGGGTGCAGCAGCATCTATGGAGCGAAGGAAATAGGCAACGTTTCGGGCCGAAACGTTGCCTATTTCCTTCGCTCCATAGATGCTGCTGCACCCGCTGAGTTTCTCCAGCTGTTTTTGTGTACCAGTGCTAGAAATTGTTCTTTACATAGTGACTTGGATGAGAATATAAAGAAAAATGGAAAAAAAATATTCAGTGGAATGACAGTACCAAATGGTAAAATCTAACTTGAACTAACCATAGTATAACCACCATTTTAAAACTATTTCAAAAATGTCAGTGAGGGCTTATTCTGATTTGAAATATATTAATCATGGTGTGTAATTAAAAAAAAAAAACTATGCATGAAATGCCAAATATAAGAATGCAAATTATTCAATAGAAACAGCAAAGTTCAACTTCACTTTGTAAATAAATGCTATCTGAAAGACATTCTTCTTTGTTAATTCTTATATTCAACATTTCTGCAAACTAACAGAACCTTAGAACTAAGGTAGACAAAAACGCTGGAGAAACTCAGTGGGTGAGGCAGCATCTATGGAGCGAAGGAAATAGGCAATGTTTCGGGTCGAGACCCTTCTTCAGACTGATGTGAGGGTGTGTGGGGGGCGGAAGAAGAAAGGAAGAGGTGAAGTGGGTTGAGGGAAAGCTGGGAAGGGGAGGAGAAAGCCAGGACTACTTGAAATTAGAGAAGGCAATGTCCATACTGCTGGGATGTAAACTGCCCAAGCGGAATATGAGGTGCTGCTCCTCCAATTTACGGTGGGCCTCATTCTGGCCACCATGGAGGAGAATAACATTTTGAGTGTCACAGTTGCTCAAGTTATGATCTGACTTTTCAGTGTTGTGTGTCATAATGAGTGAATTTCCATCGATCAGTTTTTCTGAAGCTGTCAGCAGTTAGTGAATTTTTGTCATACCGAGTGGTGCTTCTCATGTAGTCACTGACTTTATCCATGCCAACCAGGTTTTATAGATGACCTATTCGCCTGCATTTAGGCCATATCCCTCTAAACATTTCCTGTTCATATACCTGTCTAAATGTCTTTTGAACGTTGTTGCTGTACGTGCCTCCATAGCTTCCTCTGGCAGCTCATTCTTTTGTGTGAAGAAATTTCCCCTCAATCTCCTTTCATTCTTTTCCTTCTCATCTTAAATGTATGCCCTCTAATTCTAGATATTTCTGCTGTGGGAAAGAGTCTACGGTGCTCAATTGTCATACGTACTGAAACAAAACAACGAGATTCTTAATTTACTTAGCAGCGTAACAGACCTGTAACCAGAACTCAATAGATACCATAATAAACAAAAGAAAGTTCAAGATATAAATAAAACAGTTTTTTTTAAACAAAAATTAGTACAAAAACAAAAAAGCCCAAAGTTCCTAATGCAACCAACACAGTTCATAGTTCTTTAAGGTTACACAAAAAAGCTGGAGAAACTCAGCGGGTGCAGCAGCATCTATGGAGCGAAGGAAATAGGCAACGTTTCGGGCCGAAACCCTTCTTCAGACTAATCGGGGGTGGGGTGGGCGGGGACAAGAAAGGAAAAAGGAGGAGGAGCCCGAAGGTTGGGGGATGGGAGGAGACAGCAGGGGGACTGAGGAAGGGGAGGAGACAGCAAGGATTAACAAAATTGGGAGAATTCGATGTTCATGCCTCCAGGATGCAGACTCCCCAAACGGAATATGAGGTGCTGTTCCTCCAATTTCCGGTGCTGCTCGCTGTGGCCATGGAGGAGACCCAGTTCATAGTTCGATGTTTAGTTGGTTTTGTAATGTTCAGTAGCCTGATGGTTGTTGCGAAGAAGCTGTTCCTGAACGTGGAGGTCATGGTTTTCAGACTCCTTTGTCTTCTTCCCGACTACAGGAATGAAATGAGCACCTGGCCCAGCTGGGGTGTGGGTCTTTTTTGAGCAACGTCTCCGATAGATCCCTTCAATGGTGGGGAGATCAGTACCGATGTTAGGCAATGTTCACCACTTTTTGAAATGTCCTTTGTTCCTGGGCATTCCAGTTGCTGAATCAGGCTGTGATGCAACCAGTCAATATGCTCTCTACCCTATATCTGTAGAAGTTCAAAAGAGTCTTCATCAACATACCGTATCTTCTAAGGAAGTAGAGGCATTGATGGGCTTTCTTTATGATTGCATCAGTATGCTGGGTTCAGGACAGATCTTCAGAGATATGCATGCCCATGAACTCTAAAGTTGATGTCCCACCTATTGTGTCTATTGATGAAAACACATTTATCGATCTTCAGCTTTTCTCTTCTAAAGTTAACAGTCAGCTCCTTGGTATTTCTGATGTTGAGAGCAAGGTTTTTGTTCTGGCACCATTCAAATTGGCATCATCCGTGAATTTAAAGCTGGTATTGGAATTGTGTCCGGCTGCACAGTCATGGGTAGTTAGTACAGTTGGGGATAGAGCGCACACTGAGGTGCTCCCGTGCTGATGGTTATCAAGGAGGAAGTGTTATTGCCAATTTGTACTGATTGTGTTCTTTTGCATAGGTATGAGCAAAGACCCAGTACCCTGCGCTTAGTAACAAGTTTGAGGGAGATGATGGTATTGAATGCCGAACAACAGCTTGATCGGTTGGTAGTCATTGAAGCATGTCACTTTACTTGGGCACCAGTATTATTCTTTCCCTTTCAACGCATGTGGGAACCTCAGTAATGAGAGGTTGAAAATGGCCGTAAACACTCCACCAAGTTGGTCCGCGCAGGTATTGAAAACGCGACCAGGTACACCATTGGGTCCAGACACTTTCCGAGGATTTACCCTTCTGAATGATAGTTCTTCTCACATTGACCTAAGACTTTTGCCTCCATCACAGTGAGGAGATGCTGGGTGGACTCACTGTGGTGGATGTTAATGTGTGTTTATTGTTGTTTTATTGTATTGTATTATATGTATGACTGCTGCAATTTCGTTCAGACTAAGTCTGAATGACAATAAAAGGCTATCTATCTATCTATCTATTGGCCTTGGTGACTGACAACACCATTGGGGGCTACAGGTGGCCGAGCAGGCGCATGTGTGTTCTTTCACCTTATCCATACCTCCTATGATTTTTTTGTAACTCTATGAAGTCACACCGCAGCCTCCTACCCTCCGGGGAAATAATATCCGGCAAATCTATCCTCTTAATCTCAAGCTTCCCAGTCCCAGTAACATCCTTGTAAATCTTTTATGCCTCCTCTTCAAATCGTTGACATCCTTCCTACTGAAGGGTGACAGGAATTGCACACAGTACTCCAAATTTGGTCTCATCTATGTCTTGTATAGATGTAGTATGATGTCCCAACTTTTTTAATCTGTACCTTTATCAATGAAGGCAAACACACCAGACTCCTCCTTCACCACCCTGTCTATCAGTTTCACCACTTTCAGGGAACTGTACCGCTAGGTCTCTCTGCTCTACAACACTCTTCAGGGCCCTACCATTTGCTGCGTAAGTCCTGGTCTGGTTTGATTAATTGACATGTATCACCTCACAGTGTCCAAGTTAAATTCCATCTGCTATTTATTGGCCAATTTCCCTTGTTCACCCTGATCCTGTTGTAAATTTAGACAGTACAATGCAATTAATTTTGGTGGTGCCTACAAATTTACTGACTATGCCAAATGATACTTCCATCCAATTAATTAATATAGATAACAGTTGACCCTATGGCAGATCGCTGTGGCATCTTTTTCCTCGTGTCCGACATCTTCCATATCACGTCTTTCCGGTCGGTCAGTGACGGTTGACGGTCGGTGGTTGCAGAATTGGCTACTTCAGTCAGTCACTGTGGCATTGCCCCGGATGCGCCACGTGGAGGCTTCTGCTTGCATCCCCCCTGTGGCATTATGAAGTGCTATATTAATGTCTTTAAAAAAAATAAAAAATAATTTAGTACAAATTAACATGATTTACTCGTCTTATTAAGAACTACACATTGTTAATGTCTGTAAAGCCATGTTGCAGTTATGGTACCTGGCACTGGGTATTATGGAAATTTTGATATGTGATAAAAACTTTATCTTGCATCAAATTTTCATTCGGTAAGCAATGTGGAAATGACAGGGTGAATAAACATGGTATTTCAAGAACTTGAGGGGGTGGGTGGGGGGGAAATTTAATAGGAACCTGATTTAAGAAGAGCTTTTTACGCAGAGCGTGACGGCATATGGAATGAGCTAGAGGAAGTAGTTGAGGCAGGTACAATGACAGCATTTAAAAGTCGCTTGGACAGATACATGGATAGGGAAAGTTTAGAGAGATACAAGACAAATAGGACAAGCTTGGATGGGGCATCTTGACCAGCATGGACAAATTGAGCCAGAAGCCCTTTTTCCACATTATGTAACTACGACTAAGTATTACTTTAATATTCAATTTTCAGAAGAGATAAACATTGTTATAGTTCACTGGCTCTAGAGCAACTATCTTTAAGAGAGTACTTTGCGTAATGGATATTGAATATAATATTTTGGAATGTCCTCTTTATTCATTTTCAAGGCACAATAGTATACATGGAACATAATCCAAGCATGCTTTGGATCTTTGTAAGATCAAAAAAATAAAATAATCTGAAGCCATTAAGCACATGCATTTGAGAAAAATATATATAATCTTCTCTAATTTACACCTTGTTTCATTGACATTCTTTACCATTTCAACACTCTTTCCAAAATAAAATTCATTTTAGCCTGACCTTGCACATTACTGAATAATGAATGATAGAATGATACATCACCGAAACAGGCCGTTTCATCCACTGAATCTGTGATAATCATCAAACATCCATTTACACTAATGCTGCAAATCAACTATACAGCAAGGCAATTTAGAGTGGGCAATTAACCTACATCTTTGAAATGTGGGAAGAACCTGGACCACCTTGGAGAAAAGTCATGCAAACATGCATTAACCTGTAAACCTCACACGATAGTACCAGAAGTTGGGATCAATTCTGACTTTGGAGTTGTGATGCAGTAGCTCCATCAGCTGACCCATTGGGCCACCCAAGTGTGTTCTATAATGAATTCTGATCCTTGTTCTTTATTTCCTCTCCTACTTGCATACGACATGAAAATTTCCATATTTGACGGCAATGAAATGTTTTGCTGAAATTAGATTTCTCTCTGTTCTCTGACAGCAAAGATACCAAAATATAGATACGGGTGCCAAATTTGTAACATAACAAAAAGAACTTTGAGTAATGCATTTCTGTAGAATTATTCTTATTATTCAGTAAAACTGCCTTTGGGAGGTAATAATATTTTTTGTGCATTGATAGGTGTTGTGCACAAGAAATTATGACGGTTTTGGCATCAATTTTATTTATTTTTACATTGAAATATTATTTAGAAATGCAATATAATACAGCTGTGAGTTAAAGATGTTTTCATTTTCTTTTCAATAGTGAGATCAGCCGGTTGGAACTTGGCTTGATTGTTGAAGTCTGGAACAAAGGGTTAATCTGGGATACAATGGTGGGAAATGTGTGGATACCACTGAAGAGCATTCGGCAATCTGAGGAGGTAGGAATTTAAATATTACTAGACCAAGTGCAGACGCGTTGGGTCTGTTCCTCCAACGCCCGGTTGCGGTGGGGGGGGGGGGGGGGCGGGGTATGCGGCGTCACACGCACTAACCACCCCCACACACATGCTAACTACCCCCCCTTGATACTATATTAATATTATTAAGAGAGGGAGGGGAGAGGGGTAGAGAGTGAGGGCAGAGAGAGAATGGGCAGAGAGAGAATGGGGAGAGACAGAGAGAGAGGGGCAGAGACAGACGGGCAAGAGACAGAGGGAGAGGGGCGTGGAGGGGAGGAGGAGAGGAAGGGTGGGGAGAGAGAGATGGGAGGAGAGAGGGGAGGAGGGGGGGGGAGAGGGGGAGGTAGGTGAGGGGTAGGGGAGGGAGGTGAGGGAGAGGGACGGGGGAACGAGGGAGGGGGGGAGAGAGGGGGGGGGGGAGAAGGGGGGGGGGAGGGGAGAGGAGGGGAGGGGGGGAGGGAGAGAGGGAGGGAGGAAAGCGAGGGGGTGAGACGGGAGCGGGGAGGAGAGAGAGGGGGAGAGCGGAGGGGGGGGAGGGAGAGGGGAGGGAGGGAGAGAGGGAGGGGAGAGGGAGGGAGGGAGAGACGGAGGGAGGAGAGGGAGAACATGAGAGAGAGTGGAGGGGGAGAGAGGGGGGGAGAGAGTGGAGGGGAGAGAGAGGGGGGGAGAGGGTAGAGAGGGGAGGCGGAGAAGGGGGGGGAGAAGGGGGGAGGGAAGGAGGAGGAGGGGGGTAGGGCTGCCCAGCAGTCGTCGGCCTCAGAGCGAGCCTCAGCTCCATGGCCTCGCATCCTCAGCGCATCCTCTCTGTACCCCCGGAGCCAGCTGGTTATCTCCGGGAATGGGCGGGCGGGGGGGGCGGGCGTGGTCACGAGTGAGCCTGCGGGCCGCCAGCGAGGCATGGAGCGATGTGCGGGCGGTGAAAAGCAGCGGGGGAACCAGCCGATCTTGGCTTCCGCCAGCGTGACAGAGCCGGGCCGGGGGAGGGGGGGGGGGGGGGGGAGAAGTGGAGGGGAGCTGGGTGGCAGCAGCCGTAATCGTCGCGCGGGGGGCACGCAATGAGAAGGTGGCTCTGGCGGCCATTACTCCCACTTGATCTTTGGTCCACGGCACAGCGGGAGTCAAAAAAATGACGGGGGGGGGGGGGGGAGGGTGGTGGATAGCGCGCCTGCGCATTGAGAGCGTCTGGTTTAATCAAGTGCGGGGGAGGAGGGGGGGGGGGTGCCGCGAGCAAGGGGATTGGGATGTCCGCAGCTGCCGCAGTGGTTTGATTTTTAAAAAACAGTCCGTTTTGTGAACAACTTTATTAAAAATCTGGGGAAATTGATCAAATTTAGAGAGGAGCCAATTTGTGAAATCATAGGTTAAATCGCTACCGAAATATGTGAAAATCTCAGTGTATTTATGTCTGGTTTTCGAGAAAATACGTTTCAAAGGCAAAATGACACGCACACACACACACACACGCACACGCGCACGCGCGCACGCACACACACAGAGTTTTTAACAGGTACAGACAAGTGCACACCACACACACCCACACACCACACACACACATCACACACATTACACCCACACACACACACGCTACACACAGAGTTGATAATAGGTAATAGACCAAGTGCACCCGTTGGGTCTGTTCCCCCAAAGGGTGGTCCACTGACGGGGGGGGGGGGGGCGGCATGCGGCGTCACGGGTGGGTGGCGGGAAGCACACACGCTAACTACCCCCCTTGATATTATATTAGGGCAATTTGGTCCTTTTACCCCAGAACCCCAGGGGGAGAGGGAAGGTGGGGGAGAGAGGGGGAGAGGGAGAGAGAGAGGGGGAGAGAGAGAGAGAGATGGGGGAGAGAGAGAGAGTGGGGGGAGAGAGAGAGAGACAGAGAGCAAAATGTAACCGTGCGTCACGCATTCAGAATGTTCTGGTAATGAAGCGTGCGCGTCTCATGCACGAAAGCTGTCGGCAGCTCTATGGAATTCAGGGGAGCAGCCTGTCGCTTTAGACACACACACACCTACCAACCCCCCCTCTAACCACCCCCCACCCCACCCCCCCCCCCCTACCCCCCCCCCCCCCTCTACCCACGCCCCCCCCCCCCCCTCCAGCTTTATGGGGCTTTGGTTAGGCCTCATTTGGAATATATTGTGTGCAGATCTGGTTGTCCTATTACAGGAAGGATATAGATGCTTTGGAAAGGTTGTCAAAGTGGACCAGAACGATGCTTTACTAAAATCTATGTAGCCAATGTTCACCACCCTACCCTCATCGATCACCTTTGTCACCCTCAAAAAAGCCGATCAAGTTAGTAAAACAAGACCTGCCATGTACAAAGCCATGCTGACTGTTCCTAATCAACCCATTCTCTTCCAAATGAAAGTAAATCCTATATCGAAGAAACCTCTCCAATAGCTTCCCTCCAAATTACACGAGGCTCACCAGTCTATAATTCCTGGGATTCTCTCTACTTCCCTTATTAAATAGAGGAACAGCGTTAGCTACTTTCAGTCCTCCCTTGCCGTGACTAGAGAAGAGATAAAGATCTTCGTCAAGGCTCTCTGCGTTTGGGGTTTTCTCCAGTGCAGAGCGGACACGCTGAGCAGCAAATGCAGTGCACCAAATTGGAAGATGTGCTGATGCATTGTTGCTTCATCTGGAAGGATTGTTTGAATCCATGGATGGAGGAAAGGTAAGAGTAAAATTGTAGGTGTTGCATTTATTATAGTTGCATGGGAAGGTGTTGTCAGAAGGGAAATTGTTGATGGAGATAAAAGAATTGATCATGGTGTTTTGAAAATAATTGTCCTTTTGGTGGTTTGAAAGGTGAAGGGAAGGAACGATTTGTGTGGTGGTGAAATTCTGTTGGAGGCATAGCAGAGAAAATTCAGTGGATTGATTCCTGGGATGGGGATGGAAACGATTTGGCCATCACCCCTTTCTGGCCCCCACTCATAAAGTTTAGAAAATAAGTGGAAGACCTTGTTGGAGCATGTAATATTCAGAGGGTGCTGCCTGTGATGTACCCCATGGGATGGTGATGGAATCTAAAATAATAAGGAAACACGCTGTCACACAGAGAGTGGTGAATCTCTGGAACTCTCTGCCACAGAGGGTAGTTGAGGCCAGTTCATTGGTTATATTTAAGAGGGAGCTAGATGTGGCCCTTGTGGCTAAAGGGATCAGGGGGTATGGAGAGAAGGCAGGTACAGGATACTGAGTTGGATGATCAGCCATGATCCTATTGAACGGCGGTGCAGGCTCGAAGGGCCGAATTACCTACTCCTGCACCTATTTTCTATGTTTCTATGTTTCTATGTTTCAGGGTTAATGGTTGTCCATTTAAAATTGAAATGAGAAAGAATTTCTGCTTTAAGAGGTGTGATCTGTAGAAATCTCAACCCCAAGGAGGCTGTGAATGTTAGACCATTGGGAATATTAAATAAATACATTTCTGAAAAATCAGGGAATTAGGAGTCCTGGAACTGGCACAGAGAGGGGGTATGGGGCAGATCAGCCATGATTTTATTGCTGAAGGGATGAATGATGTGCTCCTCCTCCTCCTACATGGAAGCGGCAGACAATCTGGAGATGAATGTGTGGCTGGTGAGGTGGAAATTGAAGACAATTGAGCAGGTGTGGAAAATAGAGCAGATGCAGTTGAGAGCCCTGACAATATACTACAGTTTTGCAAACATAAATAACTGTCAAAAGCACAGGTTTTGAAAATCTGAAACAGACAAAACAGAGCTTTATCTTCTACCTTCTGACCTCATTGGAAGGTTCTTGGGGACTATTGATGAACAGAGAGATCTTGGAGTACAAGTCCATAGATCATTGAAGATACCGACACAGGTAGATAACATCGTTAGGAAAGCATATGGGATACCGACCTTCATTAAATAAGTCATTAATTCCAGAAGTAAAGAGATCATGCTCCAACTTTATAAAACCTTTATCAGACCTCAGCTGGAGTAATGTTTGCCCTTATGGTCACCTGCTATAAACAGTGCTGTGACTCATCCTCCTCCTCCTCCTCAATATACTCATCTCAAGTTAAATAATGATTAGTAAGAAGTCATCATAGAACTTAGAACTTCTGATGTGATTTCACCAATGCCCCTAAAACAAACTAGGAAAGTTATGCTTTCTTTTGCAATTTTATTTGATTCCTTTTGCAATAAATAACTTTCCGGTAGTTTTCCTAATTACTTGCTCAACATGCAGCCATTTATGAATTGTGGCAATTGTAGTCTTAAGCTCGTCATAGATTCCAGGCCTTTGACTCAGCAGTGAAATATTTTGATGTTAGGATGACTGGCGAGAAGTTATAGGTGGCAATGTTCATTTGTGCAAGATGCAGATTAAAAAGATTTGCTGAAGTCAAGTCTATAATTATTACACATTGCATCCACTGCAAACCTGCACTGAAGAAATAGACCTATAAATTCATGCAGGGCTGCTGATAATTGTTCTGGTTTGTTCAGGTTAGTGTCAAAGTTCCTGAATGCTGTGGCAGTTGTACCCATTCAAGAAAGAGTAGAGTATTTTGCTTGTTTAATTATCTACCATTATTTACAATTGGACATCCTCCACCATCAACCTCCAGTGGGGTCACCACTAATCAGAAACTTAATGGGAACTGAATACTGTGGCTGTAAGAGGCAGGTCAGAGGATAGTTATTTTGCAGCAAATAACTTGTCTGTCAATCTGGCATCGACAGGACAATTCAGGCATGTGATGAATTGTTACTGTATATTGTCACTGTTGTAATGAATGGAAATATGTCTAATGGGTTTATCATTAACCTGTTCAGCTTATTTTAAGAAGTGTTACAATAACAGATTTTAAATTGTGCTGGATGTTTTGGACTGCCGTAAAGGATTAGCAGTAAAGCTTTTTTGCCATCAATGTTCATCAGCATATCTTCTTATAACCATATAACAATTACAGCACGGAAACAGGCCATCTCGGCCCTACAAGTCCGTGTCGAACAATTATTTTCCCTTAGTCCCACCTGCCTGCACTCATACCATAACCCTCCATTCCCTTCTCATCCATATGCCTATCCAATTTATTTTTAAATGATACCAACAAACCTGCCTCCACCACTTCCACTGGAAGCTCATTCCACACCGCTACCACTCTCTGAGTAAAGACGTTCCCCCTCATGTTACCCTTAAACTTCTGTCCCTTAATTCTGAGGTCATGTCGTCTTGTTTGAATCTTCCCTATTCTCAAAGGGAAAAGCTTGTCCACATCAATTCTGTCTACCCCTCTCATCATTTTAAAGACCTCTATCAAGTCCCCCCTTAACCTTCTGTGCTCCAGAGAATAAAGACCTAACTTATTCAACCTTTCTCTGTAACTTAATTGTTGAAACCCAGGCAACATTCTAGTAAATCTCCTCTGTACTCTCTCTATTTTGTTGACATCCTTCCTATAATTGGGCGACCAAAATTGTACACCATACTCCAGATTTGGTCTCACCAATGCCTTGTACAATTTTAACATTACTTCCCAGCTTCTATACTCAATGCTCTGATTTATAAAGGCTAGCATACCAAAAGCTTTCTTTACCACCCTATCTATATGAGATTCCACCTTCAAGGAACTATGCACGGTTATTCCCAGATCCCTCTGTTCAACTGCATTCTTCAATTCCCTACCATTTACCATGTACGTCCTATTTTGATTTGTCCTGCCAAGGTGTAGCACCTCACATTTATCAGCATTAAACTCCATCTGCCATCTTTCAGCCCATTCTTCCAAATGGCCTAAATCACTCTGTAGACTTTAGGAAATCCTCTTCATTATCCACAACACCCCCTATCTTGGTATCATCTGCATACTTACTAATCCAATTTACCACACCTTCATCAGGATAATTGATGTACATGACAAACAACAAAGGACCCAACACAGATCCCTGAGGCACCCCACTAATCACCTGCCTCCAACCCGACAAACAGCCATCCACCATTACCCTCTGGCATCTCCCATTCAGCCACTGTTGAATCCATCTTGCTACTCCTGCATTTATACCCAACAGTTGAACCTTCTTAACCAACCTTCCATGAGGAACCTTGTCAAGGGCCTTACTAAAGTCCATATAGACAACATCCACTGCTTTACCCTCGTCAATTTCCCTAGTAACCTCTTCAAAAAATTCAAGAAGATTAGTCAAACATGACCTTCCAGGCACAAATCCATGTTTACTGTTCCTAATCAGACCCTGTTTATCCAGATGCTTATATATATTATCTCTAAGTATCTTTTCCATTAATTTGCCCACCACTGAAGTCAAACTAACAGGTCTATAATTGCTAGGTTTACTCTTAGAACCCTTTTTAAACAATGGAACAACATGCGCAGTACGCCAATCCTCGGGGACTATTCCCGTTTCTAATGACATTTGAAATATTTCTGTCATAGCCCCGGCTATTTCTACACTAACTTCCCTCAATGTCCTAGGGAATATCCTGTCAGGACCTGGAGACTTATCCACATTTATATTTTTCAAAAGTGTCAATACTTCTTTTACTTTGAAACTCATAGTATCCATAGCTACTCTACTAGTTTCCCTTACCTCACATAATTTAATATCCTTCTCCTTGGTGAATACCGACGAAAATAAATTGTTCAATATCTCCCCCATCTCTTTTGGCTCTGCAGATAGCTGTCCACTCTGTCTCTGCAATGGCCCAATTTTATCCCTCGTTATCCTTTTGCTATTAATATAGCTGTAGAAACCCTTTGTATTTACTTTCACCTTACTTGCCAAAGCAACCTCATGTTTTCTTTTAGCTTTTCTAATTTCTTTCTTAAGATTCTTTTTACATTCCTTATACTCCTCAAGCACCTCATTTACTTCATGCTGCCTATAATTATTGTAGATCTCCCTCTTTTTCCGAACAAGATGTCCAATTTCCCTTGAAAACCAGGGCTCTTTCCTATTTTTACTGTTTCCTTTCAACCGAACAGGAACATAAAGATTCTGTACTCTTAAAATTTCCCCTTTAAATGTCCTCCATTTCTCTTCTATATCTTTCCCATAAAACAAAATGTCCCAGTTCACTCCTTTTAATTCATTTCGCATCTCATCAAAGTTAGCCTGTCTCCAATCAAAAATCTCAACCCTAGGTCCAGTTCTGACCCTCTCCATAATTATATTGAAACTAATGGTATTGTGATCACTGGACCCGAAGTGCTCCCCAACGCATACCTCCACCACCTGTCCCGTCTCATTTCCCAACAGGAGGTCCAGCACTGCCCCTCCTCTTCTTGACCTTTTTTTTGTTTATTCAAAATCTCTTCTATTGCTCCCTTATGATTACTTAATGTTTACCCGTGGCAAACTTTCTGCTTTCATTTATAATGAAGATGAATTATATCTACTAAATAGATTATGCCATGTTTTAGACCTTCTAAAAGTAAACTCTACCATCATTAACTATTTTTGACATGCTTCCAATATATACCTTTTGCTGTTACAACGCATTTATACTCCTTTTTCATATTTCTGTTTCGTCTTCCACTCTTCTTGCCTTTGGTCCCATTCCTCATCATCTTTATGGTTATTGCTTTAATTTTGTCATATGATTCATTTACCTCACAATATACAGAACCTTTACTATGTTTCACCCTTAACCCTCATGATATCATATTCAACTTTTGTTTTGTGCTCTTCAGTTGATAACTGCAGACCTACAGAATCCTGCCCATTTATTACATTGAGACTTTTTCATTACATCATTGTTTCTGCTTTTCTTATATTAAATCTACTTGTTGCCACTACTTTGTAGCTATTTTCAATTCACGTAATTATTTGCTCCACCATTTCCCAATGGAAATAAATAAATTAATTAATAGCCAATTACAAAGTTTAAAAGGCCTTCGGATAGGTATGAGGATAGGAGTGGTTTAGAGAGATAATACTGTATGACTATGAAATGTAATCATATGGTCACTATGTTGTTACTTGGGCATGAATGAAACAATCACAAACTGTCCTTAACTCTCAGAAAGCTAATTTTTAAATTAAATTATTTTATTCCTTTAGATGTTAGTTTTTCTTTTGTTCTATAATTTGCAGTAATTAATTCAAAGATGTAAGATTTGATTAATTGTAATAAACTTTTGCTTTTTTCTGTCATTTCTAATTGAACATATCACATTTAACGATTAATGCCCTAGATTTTTCAAATTCACATTTTCATGGTTTGTGATATTCTGTACACTTAAGAGGATCCATAAGGTTAATTTCTCCAATTACGTTTTGTGATCATGAGCTACTGAAGCCCATCACGAGACTGAGTTTGTACATTCTCCCCATGACATGCATGGGTTTTCTCCGAGATCTTCAGTTTCCTCCCACACTCCAAAGATGTACAGGTTTGTAGGTAAATGTAAATGTAAAAATTTACCTGGCTTGGTAAATGTAAATACTGTCCCTAGTGTGTGCCAGGTAGTGTTAAGTGTGTGGGGATCGCTGGTTGGTGCGGACCTGGTGGGGCCGAAGGGCTGGTTTCTGTGTTGTATCTCTAAACCAAAACACTAAAAACTAAACTAAACTAAAACAAGACATTCTTGTTACAGGATAGAAGGTAGACAAAAATGCTGGAGAAACTCAGCGGGTGAGGCAGCATCTATGGAGCGAAGGAATGTGATGTTTTGGGTTGAGACCCTTCTTCAGACTGTTACAGGATAGTGCTTGCAATGTAATGGCTATTTTTAGAACACATTTCATGGTATGATGCCCTTACTTGTTTAGCCTTTTAGTTTTTTTATATGGAATGCGTGCAAACTGATAAAATTATTGTCACAGAAAATGGGTATCTTGTACTCAAGTCTACTGACAACCAGTCACATTGATTGATTCTTTTAATGACCACACAGCCAGGCTGGTGGAATTTGTTATGCCAATGCAGCACATAGAAAAAAAAGAATACAAACATGACAATACTAAAGAATTTTACCATGAAAACATCCCCCCACAATGGTTCCCATTATGAGGGAAGGCACAAAGTCCAGTCCCCGACCCCAGTTCCCCCATAGTCGGGCCAATTGAGGCCTCCACAGTTGCCTCTACAGAGGCCCGATGTTCCAGGCCGTTCTTGCCGGGTGATGTTGTCGGGAGAGTCGGGAGAGTCCTCTCAGCGGCATGGGAACCCTGGAAACGGCCGCCTCCTTACTCGAGACCGTGGCTTCCGGAGCCGACAAGGCCGCGCCGAATGGAGCTCAACTGGCAATCTCATCGAGAGATTCCAGGCTCCCGATGGAAAGTTCAGCGCCGCCGCCCGCAGCCGCTCCACAGACCCGCAGCTCTGCAACGGACCCAGCTCACTGCAGTTCCAGCTCAGCGACCCAGGCAAGGCACCGCCCGCCCCGCAATGGCGCTCCAGCGCTGCACCGCTGTCCTCAGACCCGCAGCTCCGCCGATGCCGGTGCCGCCGATGCTGATGCCGCCGATGCTGATGCTGAGGTTCTGGGCGGTCTCTTCAGGAACGCCGCTCAAGGCCCGCTGTTAGGCCGCGAGGACGGGTCGAGAGTGCAGCCCAGAGAAAAGCTGCATCTCCGACCAGGTAGGGACCCTGAAAATTAGTTTCCCCCTTCCCCCCCCCTCCCCCACACATAAAAAAAGCTAGAACTCCTAAAACAAAACATTAACCTAACTAAAAATAAGGAAAAAAGATGAAAGGACAGGACAGCTGCTTGCTGGGCAACCGTACACGACAGCGCCCATTAATGGATTATGAAATTAACAACTTGAATTTCTGATGCAAAGTCTCAACCAAATGTCAGCATATACCTTGTGTGTCCACAGATGCTACTTAATCCATTGAGCTCCAACAGCATTCTGATTTCTCGTTCCAGATTACAGCATCTGCAATCTCTTTAGTCTTCTCTATTTGTGTCATAGATTGAGAGCTGGAATTCATAATAGTTCTGTCTTACACTTTGGCAGGATCCTGATCCTTATATTAAAAGAAAACTAATATCCTTCACACGCCTATTATAGCTCTGATGGAATAATGATAGCGGAGGGCTAGAGTGCCCTTTGGACATCTGAATTTTATTGATTAACAGCATGCCCCACTTGGTAGTAGAGGTGTGGAAGATTTCTATTGTTCATCGTCATTATTGATATTATAAACATTGTAGAACAAATTATTTCTAATGTGAATCATAGCATCCATGACCTTTCCCAACCTACATACTTGTCTGCAGATTTATGTCCAACCCAAGCCCTTGAAATCTACCTGTAGACCCTCATTCTTTGACTGCGTTGGAGATGGTATCAAGTGCAGGTTACATGGTAACACCTTTGAACCTGGCATCAGTGAGACAACATACATCTGGAATCATTTTGCTTATCATAAAACACCTGTGTGTTTTCCTAACTGTAGAATTCCATATACCTATTGCCGTCCTGACATTTCTCCTCGCTCTGTGTACAGTTGAGGTACTTAAGTCTTAGCTCTGGCTGTACTTCCCAGTGACATCCTCTGACCCCACCAGTTACAAAAATTAATGCTAGTTGCAGAGGCCCTCGGAGGTATGTTGAACTACCGACCTGTACTTTCTTTTATCTGTCATACATTTCCAATTTGCTGCACTCTCTTGAGCTGTGAGGGACTTCCTGACTTGTGTTTTTCATGTAAAACAGACTTACCATTAGACTATATGTTGTTTCTCAAACTGCAGGTGTAGGTACTGTCATCAGCTTGAGTACTTCCTGCACTTTTAGTTGTCCAGAACAAGGAAAACAACCTGGACTGCCTTTGTGGCACAAGATCCATGGTCCAGAGGTGTGAGATGCCTTCCACATTTCTCTGTATTTGTTTAACTCAGTAAGTGGAGATAAGTCTAGTTTAAAAACTCTGACTCATCTTCACTCACTGACCTTCTGCTCTTTGTAATTGCGCACTAATCTCCTGGAGCTCCTTTCTCCCATGCTGCTGTCATACTCGTGTGGCTTCTTGCTCTCGCACAGGTTTTAAGTGCATGGACTCTGTCTCACCCATGCTGGTTTCACTCTGAAGGAACCTCTTGTGCCATGCGGTTATGAGCTCTGATTTCTGATGAGCTGATTATTTCAGTTTAATTAACGTAGCTGGGGCATATTCTACACACTCTCATAAATCACAGAAAGTTTGGGACAACCTCCTAAACCTGTATTAGGCTGGACTGGATTCAGAAGTTAGGAACCCATTCATTTGAATGCAGACGAATGGCTGTACAGGAATAAGATAAGTTTAAGGCAATTTGCCTTGTTATTCCCAAGCAATCGTTCCAGGTGCGACAGAGGTTTACCTGCATCTCTTCCAACCTCATCTATTGCGTCCGCTGCTCTAGATGTCAGCAGATATATATCGGTGAGACCAAGCGGAGGTTGGGCGATCGTTTCGCCGAACACCTCCGCTCGGTCCGCAATAACCAAGCTGACCTCCCGGTGGCTCAGTACTTTAACTCCCCTTCTCACTCCGTCTCCGACCTCTCTGTCCTGGGTCTCCTCCATGGCCACAGCGAGCAGCACCAGAAATTGGAGGAACAGCACCTCATATTCCGTTTGGGGAGTCTGCATCCTGGGGACATGAACATCGAATTCTCCCAATTTTGTTAGTCCTTGCTGTCTCCTCCCCTTCCTCAGTCCCCCTGCTGTCTCCTCCCATCCCCCAGCCTTCGGGCTCCTCCTCCTTTTTCCTTTCTTGTCCCCGCCCACCCCCGCCCCCGATCAGTCTGAAGAAGGGTTTCGGCCCGAAACGTTGCCTATTTCCTTCGCTCCATAGATGCTGCTGCACCCGCTGAGTTTCTCCAGCTTTTTTGTGTACCTTTGCCTTGTTATTTTGTTTGCTTTACTGGAATAATCTTTCTTAGCTGCTGTTAGGAGTTCTGACCAGAGCAGCTTGCATCATACTTGTCATTGTGCTACGCAGCTACTACATTTGAGCTGTCATAAAAAAAGCCTCTTACACTTAGACTAACTCATCTGCCGAGAATTTAATATATATTTCAACCAGGTTTGCTATTTTTTTTTTAATATGATGAAATGTCTCCAACTGTGATCGTGGTTATAGTTGGGTGGACTGCAGATATCTTTGATGGATGATGCCCTGGAATGGCATCAAGAGTATGTTACTACAAGCAACTGTGTCTGGGATATGTATAAATGGTGCATGTATAGGGATATTGCTGGAGGGCCAGTGGTGGGAGAAAAAATGCTGACATCTTAAAAGAGGTCAGCAGTTTCCCAATCTACAGTATATTGCCAAGAAATGAAATTCGCGCTGGACAGACAACTCGCAACAAATCTGTTCTGACCTAGTTCACAAGGTTGCATTAGTGCCTCTAAGCCAATGCCAACATGGATGATCAACATCACCGTGGTAGCAATCTATTCTTTAATGGGAGCAATGTATTCTCAGTTGTCAACTGTCAACCCTTGTATGATTATTTGACATCTAGTAGTTTTCATCGGAGCATCCTGCAACTCCACTGAAAAGAAGACTTTGGATGACTTTTGTCTGTGCCTGCATAGAATCCGCTGCCTTTTGGAAAGTGAAAATATTCTAAGGGCATTGATGGGAAAATAGTGAGAATAAAGAAATTCTAACGTCGGTACATCTAGATTTAGCAATAAAAGAGGGAAGGATAAAGGTGATGTCAAGATACAGATTGTGCCAAAATTTTTGTTTGCAAAGTTGACTGGAAAAGTGGGTGAGTGTCTCCAAATATTTGCCTTGCATACGTGTATGCAGGGCCGGATTTACGCATAAGGCAAGGCAAGTTTATTTGTATAGCACCTTTCAACAACAAGGTAATTCAAAGTGCTTTACATAAAACATTATAAGCATTGGAAAGAAACACATATTAAATGACATTTAGATGTAAAACGATTATTAGATTATTCAGATAAAATAATTACAAAATTAAAAGCAACCAAATAAAATATTTAAAATAGAATAAAACCAGGAATAGAAGTTACAATGCAGTATAGGTAATTAATAAATTGTATTGTTTACTGAAAGGCAGTGGCAAACAGAAAAGTCTTCAGTCTAGATTTAAAAGAGCTGAGAGTTGCAGCAGACCTGCAGTTTTCTGGGAGTTTGTTCCAGATATGTGGTGCATAAAAACTAAATGCTGCCTCTCCATGTTTAGTTCTGACTCTGGGGACACAGAGCAGACCTGCCCCAGACGATCTGAGAGGTCTGGGTGGTTCGTAGCTAAGCAGAATATCAGAAATGTATTTTGGCCCTAAGCCATTCAGTGCTTTGTAAACCAACAGTAGTATTTTGAAATCAATTCTTTGAAAGACAGGAAACCAGTGTAAAGACCTCAGAACTGGAGTAATGTGATCTACTTTTTTGGTCTTAGTGAGGACTCGAGCAGCAGCGTTCTGAATTAACTGCAGCTGTCTGATCAACTTTTTAGGGAGACCTGTAAAGACACTGTTACAGTATTCGAGCCTGCTGAAGATAAATGCATGGACAAGCTTAAGCTTCGGGCCTCGAGATCTAGGGGGGCCTACTCACCTCGCTGCCTCACCTACATACAGTAGGATCTAAAAGTGTCACACTGTCACTGTCGGGTAGTCATGGTCCTCTAGTCGTGGGGGTGAGGTATTGGGAGGGAGGGGGCCTCACAAGTGAAATAGCTTAGGGCCTCTCTTCATTTAAATCCGGCCCTGCGTGTATGTACTGAAAAATTTATCACCGGTTTTATATCTCACTACATCTCTGTCGTAGTGATCCATGCAACAATATGAATTGCCCAAAGTCTCTGTCAGCGCAAGTTTGTGCTCAGCAGGGATCACTTAAGAGGTTGCCACGTTATTCTACAATATTAAAGCAAACCTGGCAAACAAATGATTTTCACTCAATTGTTTTGCTACACCAAAGAATCGCTCCTTATCATCCTCCTTGGTAAATATTTGCAATTATATTGTAATCCAAGGGGTATGTCCACTAATGTAGCTACATCTAGGGGCAACTGGTTTGTACAGAGGATTTGGAGACAAAGTCCTTTGGAAGCTGGTACACCGCACCCTGTATGCAGGGCGGGCCTTAGGAGGTGCGGTGCCCAATTGGGAAGATTTGTTCGTAAAAATATAAATAAATAATTATAAATGAGTCACGTGTCGCGAGTAACATGACAATTCAGGGGAGAGTTCCTTTCACACGTGTGGGGAGTCTAGCCAGGGATAAAGTTGCGGGAGCGTTGAGAAGGAGGGGGTCTGGTTCATGCCAGTAACACACACTCACCGCTGCCGCGGCGCTCCGGGTGCGGAGCTACTGCATTGTGGCCGGGGAAGGAAGCAGCTCGCGTGGCTACGAGCGGCATCCATCATCGGATAGCGGAACCGACTGCCATCTCAGCGCCTTCTGCCGGCCCGCTCACCTCTGGCAGTGCTCTCCCTCTGAACAGTGAGGGGACCAGCTCAAGAGCAAAGATCATAGAGCGTAGTGGGTCAGCGGGTAATTGATAACATCACAGCGGGCGATGGAGCTTAGTCATGTGTCATCGCGAACAAGGGATCAATTGAGGTGACTAGCCCTGACATATGGAGTAAGCTCCACCGTTCACTTACCCGCTCTTGAGCTGGATGATCCCCGGCCGACCCCCTCCATCTCAACCGTCCTGCCCTCCCCGCTACTTTACCCCTGGCCAGACTACCCACACACTCTGAAAGGAAGTCCCCCCCCCCCCCCCCCCCCAGCAGCACTGTCCTTTTACAGCCGCTTCCCACTTTACAGCCGCTTCCCATCAGCTGCTAGCAATGAGAGATAGACTTGGCTATATCTCAGTACAGCAACATCGTTCTTGATGTTTCTTTGCTAATAACCTAACCTTCGGCCTCCAATATGCAGGTACATTTTCTAGCAATGTTACAAAATTTTGAGATTTAAAAAATCGAGTCTGCAAAAGTGTTTGCTCGTCTCCGTCCTAAATGGCTTACTCCTTATTCTTAAACTGTGGCCCCTGGTTCTGGACTCACCCAACATCGGGAACACGTTTCCTGCCTCTAGCGTGTCCAAGCCCTTAACAATCTTATATGTTTCAATGATATCCCCTCTCATCGTTCTAAACTCCAGAGTGTACAAACCCAGCTGCTCCACTCTCTCAGCATATGACAGTCCCGCCATCCCGGAATTAACCTTGTAAACCTACGCTGCACTCCCTCAATAGCAAGAATGTCCTTCCACAAATTAGAGGACCAAAACTTGCCGTAGTAGGACCTGGTGTCCTATATCACTATTGTATGTTCATGATGGAAATAAGAATACTCTGTATATTCATTACCTTTGAATTGTTTTTTTATTTAATCCTCCCATAATTTCTGAGTTCCATTTCACAATATCTATCAGACATACAGAATGTTGCAAGGTAATATCTTACCCAAATTCCGTATCACAAAATATGCCATTGTTTCAGCAACATTATGACAAAATACAGAATGTGGGTTATTTGTTATCAGTCAGTCACCCCCATCCCAGAAACAACAGAACTTAAAGAAGAACATTTGTTTTACTAATTTACGAGCATGTACCATATCCAACATGCTATTGTGATAATTGCATAAAAGGTATTATTGTATAAGAAATTTGGTGTGGAATGATAATCCATCTCATTTAGGCAAGTCCCAAGCTATAGATACTTTCCCCCCACCCCCAATCCCCCTCGCCCGATCTTCATTTGACCGATCTTTTACTCAGCTGCTGTAATGTTTCCTTCCTATCAAAATCTCTGTGTAACATCTCTGTCCCTATCTTCCAATTCCCACTTTGAAATAAAATACAACTTACGACTTAAAATTTCGCAGCAGGATCGCTATATAAATGCAAATATATGGTATTTTATCCTAGCATCCCCCTCCCCTTACCACCACACAAGAAGCGTAACTTGAAACGTTTACATTTGGATAAGTTCGATACGGACCAGGAATGAAAATTAATAGCTATGAATCGATTAACAGCGAGCTACGAGGTTAGATTGAAACACCTGTCAGAGGGCTAAGAAACAATCCTGAGTTGACGGCGTATTGTTTTCAGTGAGCCTTTTGCAGCGACCTCACCATATTCTGGTTAAATATTCTTTCCAGGGAAATCTCCTGTTTCACTTTGAAATTATATTCATTTATAACAGTTTGTAACATCAGTAACCACCTTAATGTTTATGCGTTTAGTACCGGGTATGCTTGAAACTATTTATTGTAATGTACTGTAAATTCTTTTTAAAACTACATTAACCAGGTGTGAAAATTACACTGAATCGAACGATGATTGAAAATGCGTGGGAATCGACTAATCGCGATCCTGCTGCGAAATTTTAAAGTCGAAAATTGTATTTTATTTCAAAGTGAGAATTTGAAGATAGGGACAGAGATGTTACACAGAGATTTTAAACTCCGGAGAGCTCTTGGGTGAACTCGCACAGTGGGACAGGGCTTGAGGTAGCATCTATGGAGCGAAGGAAATAGCCAACGTTTCGGGCCAGGTCTGAAGAACGGTTACGGCCCGAAACGTTGCATATTTCCCTCGCTCCATAGAGGGGGGGGGGGGGGGGGGGGGCAGGGAGTCAGATAGATTGCGCAATGACAGGGGGGGGATCCCAGTGTGAGATTGAGTTACCTGTCAGAGGGCGTACAGCGTTCCCACATCCCTCTGCTCCACCAAGCAAGGCACACTCCTCTCTCCCCTCCGCCCTCTCTCCCCTTCCTTCCCCCATCATCCCCCCCTCTCTAAAGAAGGAGGGAGAGGGAGGTAGTGGGAGAGGGAGATCTAAAGGGTAACTGGTTTTGGTCTCCATTCATCTCACAAAGGGCAGCCAACAGTGATGAGGCAGAAGGGAGAACTCTCTCTCTCCCCTTTTCTCTCTATCTCTCTCCCCCTCTCTCTCTCTCTCTCTCCCTTCTCCTCCCCCACCTTCCTCTCTATCTCCTCTCCAATTTCCCCTCTCTCTCTCCCGTTCTCTCCCCCCTTCCTCTCTCTTCTCTCTCAAATTCTCTCCCTCTCCCTCTCCCTCTCCCCTCCCCCACTCCTCTACCCCCCAGCCACGTTTATATCTATAGTTCACTCCACGAGTGTGTGTGTGAGAGCCGAGCAGTTTCTCATTCTGACTCTGCTCCGTGAGCTGCTCGTATTGACAGTGTCCAACTCTTAACTGAAAACGTGTGGTTTGCATCTGAAAATCCCCCCTCTGTCTGTCCACGGCTCCCCCCCCACACACACACACACACACACAGAGACACACACGCAGATAGAGAGACACACACACAGCCACAGGGACACAGAAACACACACACAGAAACACAGAGACATACACAGACACAGAGTCAGACACACACACACACATACAGACAGACACACACACGGACAGACAGACAGACAGACAGAGTTAAATCCCACCCGTACCCCGGCCCAGACATTAACCCCGACACCAATGTTAACACAGACTCAAACCTCCAACCTGGTCTGCTGTTGTACTGGCACCGAACGAGTTAACACAACCCCCAGATCTGTTTATCCACAGATTGTCTCCCTCCCGCAATTATCCAGCCAGTTGTCTTTCGCTTCTGCTCCCGGCGTTTAACGTTGAAAACTCACGGCTGAGTTTGCTGCGGTTCTGGGGTTTGCTGCCCTGTGGACTCCCCCCCTCCCCTCTCCCCTCCTCGTCTCGGCCGCTCCTGCGGCAGCGAGTGACACAATTTACGCATTTACTGAGGAATGGGTATCGATATGCATTGATGACCCATTGTTGTTAACTAATGGCTGTTAACTGCTAGCAGTTAACACATCGTTTATTATACACAGCAGTTGTTATCCATGTTCATTTTGTAAAAAAATCCGTATGGCAAATATTATTGTTTTAATCTTTATTTAACAAAGCAAATTTGTATTTCTATATGAAATACGGAAAATTAACGCGGGGCCCAATTTGGAAAAATCGGTCCAATCGACCTAGGACCGACCCTGCCTGTATGCTTGAACTTCAAAGCACCATACTCTTGTGAAATTAGTACCACAGCCAAATTTAATAAATTAACAACTGTTGCAATCAATACTTTTAAATAACAATGTTGGGTATTTGGATGGAAGGAAGCGACCTGGTGCTGAACATATATTCAATTGTGCAAAGGTATTAAGCTGATATGTGGATTTCCACCTTTGCAGCGCTGACATCAAATCAACATTGTACACTGGTATCATGACATTTTACTGTATGTTCTGATGACCTATTGCCTGAAGCAGCAGTGTTCATGGCATGGCACAAATATGGCTTATGGTCAGCAGCAAACTGATTGGAACTAATATATACAGTGCATTCAGAAAGTATTCTGACCCCTTCACTTTTTTCATATGTTGTTACGTTACAGCCTTATTCATTAAATTCATTATATTTTATCATCAATCTACACACAATACCTAATAATAAAAAAGTGAAAACAGGTGTTTAGAAATGTTTGCAACGTAATTGAAAATAAATAACTGAAATATCAAATTTACATAAGTATTCAGACCCTTTGCTATGACACTCAAAATTAAGCTTCGGTGCATCTTATTTCCATTGATCATCCTTGAGATATTTCTACACCTTTATTGCCGTCCACAAATGGTAAATTAAATTGATTGTACATGATTTGGAAAGGCACACACCTGTCTATATAAGATACACAAAAAAAAAGCTGGAGAAACTCTGTCTATATAAGGTCCTGCAGTTGACAGTGCAAGTCAGAGCAAAAACCAAGCCATGAAGATGAAGGGATTATCTATAGACCTCCAAGACAGGATTGTGTCGAGACCCAGATATGGGGAAGGGTATAAAACAATTTCTGCAGCATTGCAGGTTCCCGAAGACTACAGTGGCCTCCGTCATTCTTAAATGAAGAACTTTGAAACCACCAGGACTCTTCATAGAGCTGGCCGCCAGCCAAACTGAGCAATTGGGGGAGAAAGGCTTTGATCAGGGAGGTGACCAAGAACACGAAGGTCACTCTGACAGAGCTCCAGAGTTCCTCTGTGGAGATGGGGGAACCTTCCAGAAGGACAACTATATCTGCAGCACACCATCAATCAGCCCTTTATTGGTAGAGTGGCCAGACAGAAGCCACTCCTCAGTAAAAGGTACATGACAGCCCGCTTAGAGTTTGCCAAAAGGCACCTAAAGTACTCTCAGACCATGAGAAACAAGTGTATTTTTTCTGATGAAACCAAGATTGAACTATTTGGCCTGAATGCCAAGCGTCACGTCTGGAGGAAACTAGGCAACGCTCATCACCTGGCAAATACTATACCTATGGTGAAGCATGGTGGTGGCAGCATCATGCTGTGGGGATGTTTTTCAGCGGCAGGAACTGGGAGACTAGTCAGGATCGAGGAAAAGATGAACGGAGCAAAGTACAGAGAGATCCTTGATGAAAACCTGCTCCAGAGCATTCAGGACCTCAGACTGGGGCGGAGGTTCACCTTCCAACAAGACAACGACCCTAAGCACACAGCCAAGACAACACAGGAGTGGCTTTGTGACAAGTCTGTGAATGTCCTTGAGTGGCCCAGCCAGAGCCCGGACTTGAACCTGATCGAACATCTCTGGAGTGACCTGAAAATCGGTGTGCATCGACGCACCCCATCTGACCTGACAGAGCTTGAGAGGATCTGAAGAGAAGAATGGGAGAAATTACCTAAACACAGGTGTGCCAAGCTTGTAGCGTCGTACCCAAGAAAACTTGAGGCTGTAATCTCTGCCAACGGTGCCTCAACAAAGTGCTGAGTAAAGGGTCTGAATACTTATGGAAATGTGATTTTTAATTACTTTGCAAACATTTCTAAACACCTGTTTTTGCTTTTTTATTATGGGGTATTGTGTACAGATTGATGATTTAAATTTTTTTTTTTTTCGAATAAGGCTGTAACGTAACAAAATGTAGAAAAAGCGAAGAGGTCTGAATACTTTCCAAATGCACTGTAGCTGTATCTTTGGATGTTTGAATTTTTCCAATTTCAGAACATTGAAACCTGTTTAAAAAAAACATTCTAATTTGTTTTTCTTCAAAATGAGAGAGAGAGAGAACTGAGTTTACATTCCCGGTTGTCTTTGTACATTATGAACTGGTGCAAAGATATAATTTTATTAATGTGGCCCAGAGGAGAAAAAATTACTGAAATTTACATTGATTTTCTCTGAAGAAAACATTTAATATGAGGCAAAGCCCAAGAGTGCACGTAATCAATATCACGTTTGTTGCTTTTGTTGTTGTTTTATTTCCTCGTGGTGTATTGGCGTATTGTTAAGCAGTTGAACAATCACTGCTGATTGTTTTTGAGGCAGATCAATAATTTCCATACATAACGCTTATTAACTGTGGTTTAAAATCAATGATGTGCAACTATTACATCTTTACAGTAGAGAGCATAAAACCTTTCATTTCTGTTTTTGTGACATTGTTTATTGGAAATGTAATATTTTAAGAAACATCTTTTGATTGCATTTATTGATTTTTAAATATGAAAGCATGACCTTAGGTAAAGTTTTAATTTTGAAATAAAACTACAAAAAAGCCACATTGATGAAGTTCAGTTTATTGTCACGTGTACCAAAGTACAGGTTAGCTTTTGTTGCGTGCTAACCAGTCAGCGGAAAGACAATACGTGATTACAATCGATTCATTTACAGTGTATACAGCAGATACATAATAAGGGAATAACGTTTAGTGCAAGGTAAAGACAGTAAAGTCCAATCAAAGATAGCCCGATGGTCACCAATGAGGTAGACAGTAGTTCAGGACTGCTCCCTAGTTGTGATAGGACGATTCAGTTGCCTGATAACAGCTGGGAAGAAACTGTCCTTAAATCTGGAGGTGTGTTTTTTCACACTTTTATACCTTTTGCCCAGTGGGAAAAGGGAAAAGAGTATGGCCAGGATGCTACTTGTCCTTGATTATGCTGCTGGCCTTGTTGAGGCAGCATGAGGTATAAATGGAGTCAATGGAAGGGAGGCTGTTTTGTGCGATGGTCTGGGCTGCGTCCACAATTAGCTAATTTCTTGAGGTCTTGGATGGAGCTGTTCCCAAACCAAGCTGCGATGCTACCCAACAAAATGCTTCCTATTTTGCGCATCTGTCGCAGTTGGTGATAGTTGTTGGAGACATGCCAAACTTCCTAAGCCTTCTATGGAAGTCGAGGTATTGGTGTGCTTTCTTTGTCGTTGCTTCAATATGGGTGGCCAGGAGAAGTTGTTGGTGATATTGACTCCTCGGAATTTAAAGTTTTCAACCATCTCATTAAAAAAACATTTAAAAAATCCAGAACATGGGGCAGGAATGTGCTTAATCTTTCACCTTCTCCAGGTTTGTCCCCTCTGCTGAGCCAGATGCTGCACAGATCCCAATTACCTTAAGGCTTTGGTTTTACAACTGACTCACAGCAACAGCAGGCTGGGAATGGCAATCAGGACTCCATACATTGCATGTTATGGCCCCATCCGAGCACCATCTAATGGTTGACAGGTTATGCTGTTGAAGGCCCATCGCATTGTTTATAAAATATCTGCAGTAATCATTTGAAATTGAGAGATTAAAGAGATATGCTGGTAACTGATTTCCAGTGGATTCTGTATTAAGTTGCCACACTATGTGGTCTAGTGTGTGTGTTCCGGAGTGTGTTGATGTGCATTCTGCACCTAATTAGATTTCTATGAAATTGCTCGCTGGTCAGTGAAATCAAGCTAAATTGCTCAAGAACATTTCCTCCATTGTAAGGCTGTTTTATGAAATTTAGGAATTCATGGGCTTTTAATGCATGCTATACACAACATTATTATGTTATAACCAGGCAGTAAGAATTGTTTCCATTTTCCACTCATTCTTACATTAATGTAATAGGGAATGGCTTTCTGAGCTGGGGAATGTTGAGGCTGAGAATTATGCTCATTGTTTTGGAAAAGGACAAACTGATTTATTGAATACTGTCAATGTTGAGGCTTGGAATCACAGCACATATGGACTTTATCTTGCACTAAACATTATTACCTTTTAGAAATATAGAGACATAGAAAAATAGGTGCAGGAGTAGGCCATTCAGCCCTTCAAGCCAGCACCGCCATTCAATATGATCATGGCTGATCATCCAAAATCAGTACCCCATTCCTGCTTTTTCCCCATATCCCTTGATTCCTTTAGTCCTAAGAGCTAAATCTAACTCTGTCTTGAAAACATCTAGTGAATTGGCCTCCACTGCCTTCTGTGGTAGAGAATTCCACAGATTCACAACTCTCTGGGTGAAAATGTTTTTCCTCATCTCAGTCCTAAATGACCTACCCCTTATTCTTAAACTGTGACCCGTTGGTTCTGGACTCCCCCAACATCGGGAACATTTTTCCTGCATCATCTAGCCTGTCCAATCCCTTAAGAATTGTATATGTTTCTATAAGATTCCCTCTCATCCTTCTAAATTCCAGTGAATGCAAGACCAGTCGACCCATTCTTTTATCATATGTCAGTCCCACCATTCCGGGAATTAACCTGGTGAACCTACGCTGTGCTCCCTCAATAGCAATAATGTCCTTCCTCAAATTAGGAGACCAAATTGCACACAAGTATCCAGGTGTGATCTCACCAGGGCTCTGTACAACTGCAGTAGGACCTCTTTGCTCCTAAACTCAAATCCTCTCACAATGAAGGTCAACATGTCATTAACTTTCTTCACTGCCGGCTGTACCTGCATGCTTACTTTCAGTGATTGATGCACAAGCAGACCCAGGTCTCATTGCATCCCCCCTTCTCCTAATCTGACACCATTCAGATAATAATCTGCCTTCCTGTTCTTGCCACCAAAGTGGATAACCTCACATTTATCCACATTTTACTGCACCTGCCATGCACCTGCCCACTTACCCAACCTATCCAAGTCACTCAACAGACTCATAGCATCCTCATCTCAGCTTACACTGCCACCCAGCTTTGTGTCATCCGCAAACTTGGAGATGTTACATTTAACCATATATAACAATTACAGCACGGAAACAGGCCATCTCGACCCTTCTAGTCCGTGCCGAACACGTATTCTCCCCTAGTCCCATATACCTGCGCTCAGACCATAACCCTCCATTCCTTTCCCGTCCATATAACTATCCAATTTATTTTTAAATGATAAAAACGAACCTGCCTTCACCACCTTCACTGGAAGCTCATTCCACACAGCCACAGCCACGATTTAATTCTCTCGTCTAAATCGTTAATATATATTGTAAATAACGGGTCCCAGCAGAGCGTAGCAACACCCAACTAGTCACTGCCTGCCATTCTGAAAAGGAACTTTAGAAATACAGAAACATAGAAAAATAGGTGCAGGAGTAGGCCATTCGGCCCTTCGATGATCATGGCTGATCATCTAAAATCAGAACCCCATTCCTGCTTTTTCCCCATATCCCTTGATTCCTTTAGCTAATTCCCACTCTTTGCTTCCTGCCACCCAGGTCTCTATCCATGTCAATACCCTACCCCCAATAACATGTCCCATAATTTTGCACACTAATCTCTTGTGTGGGACCTTGTCAAAGGCTTTTTGAAAGTCCAGATATATCACATCCACTGGTTCTCCCTTATCCATTCTACTTGTTACATACTCAAAAAATTCCAGAAGTTTAGTCAAGCTTGATTTCCCCGTCATAAATCCATACTGACTTTGACCGATCCTGTCACTGCTTTCCAAATGTGTTGTTATTACATCTTTAGGTAGACCAAAAAGCTAGAGAAACTCAGCGGGTGAGGCAGCATCTATGTGAAGGAAATAGACAACGTTTTGGGTCGAGACCCTTCTTCAGACTCGGCGACGTTTCGGGTCGAGACCCTTTTTCTAATCGACTCAAGCATCTACCGATGTAAGCGCATTTGGTAGAGAGGAAGGACTAGTCTATAATTCCCTGTTTTCTCTCTCCCTCTTTTCTTAAAAAGTGGAGTTTCATTAGCTAATGTCCAGCCCAAAGGAACAGATCCAGAGTCTATAGAGCATTGGAAAATGATCACCAATGATTTATCCCGTATCTGTACATTGTGGATTACTTGATCACTTTTTGCTGGACCTCGGAACACATGACAGTGGTAATAATAATAAAATATAAATTAGTGTTAATGCATGTGTCAGACTGTAGCAGTGCTGTCAACAATAACCATCAAATGTCCAAGTAGGACATTTTAACAAGTCTGCATAGATTAGAAATCTTAAATTTTTACATTACAAAGTAATGGAATGATTCTAGTAGTGTCATTCAGCATTGTTTCTGCTCTAAGTAGCTTTTTATAGGACACTAGACCAAGTGCAGACCTGTTGGGTCTGTTCCCCCAACGTACATAAAAAGAAGAAATGTTTTGAGGAGTGCAAAATCGGATGTAAAATGAATGAGCTAGCGACCTGGTAAAAATGACGGAGTTCAATGATGGAGTGCTGGTGTAGCATGGAATCAAAGGCCGATTGTGGCACCCACAAGACAGCTAGGCAGAAACACACGCACGCAGCCACAGAGTTTTAAATATAGATAGATGACTAGACTAAGTGGGACCCCTTGGGTCCCTTTGTCACACGGGAGGCCTGGTACCCCAACGCAATATTCCACTTCTAAGCCATAGCCCACAACTGCGCATGATCAGCTCACGGTCCCGCACTAAAGGCAGAAGTTAAGTTAAAGTTAATAACTTTGCATTTAATATTTCCGTTACCTCGCCATCCCTCTTCCTACTCCTACTCTTCCCCATCCCCTTCATCCCCCAGCATTCCGTTCCCTTCCTCTTGACCCACCACTTCTTTCCCCTGTCCTCCTCCCCTCCCCCACTCTCTCCGTCACCTCTTCCTTCCTCTCCTTGGTAGGGGTGGGAGAGTGGGAGAGTGAGGGGTGTATCAGTTGTACAGTGAATAGGGAGAGGGGGAGGGAAAGAGAGTGGAGGGATAGAGGAAGGGGTAGAGAGGGAGGGAGGGTTGGGAGAGAGGGAGGGTGAGGGGTGTATCAGTGTATAATGCGAGTCTGTGACTCCTTTCTCCCTCGCCACGCCACTCTCTCACTGTGTCTCTATACCCTCACCCTTCCCCTCTTCCACTTTGATCCCCTCCCCTCCTCCACTCCTAGCGGTGCATCAGTTCGATATAGAGTCATTTAGACACTCATTAGGAGTGTGTGAACACAAATGGGGCGTTTGGACGGTGTAAACTGTTTGTGACCCTCTAAGTCCATGCAAGGGGCGTTTAGACTCTCGAACCCCATCCCAGCTAGAGATGGGATTCTCGACCCATCCCTGAGTTATGTTAAAAACCTCTAAACTCATTAAGAATATCTCAACGTTTCTTGATGGTCGGAACACAGTCTAATGAACTCTGTTGATCCACGGGCGTTCAGACACTCCCAGAGAGGTTTGGCCCGTCCCACCTCAAGTCAGCAGAAGTTTGCGCCCTCTAAACGTTATCCATCTAAATGCAAACCCAATGGGCTTGTGAACCTCTAAATGCACCCAACAGGCGTTTGTACCCTCTAAATGGGAACCAGTGTTGGATTTGACCCTCAACATGAATCCCATGGGCGGTTGGCGTCTTTATCCTCTAAACGCACTCAGTGGGCCTTAACCCTCTAAACATAAATCAGCTGTCTACTATATACACGGGTGTGGGTGGGGGGAGAGAGCTCTGAGAAAAGACGGGGGATGAGCCATGTGGGAGAGGGGGGTATCACGGGGGAGGGGGCAGGAGGCTGCGAGGGGGACCAGAGGTGAAGGGGCTGGAGCTGCGTGGCGTTGCGATGGCGGTGCTTTTGGGACTCACAGCGGGCACTGGACACTCCCCTCAGCCGGGATCAGATTCACCGCTTTCCGTTTGTTGACATCATCACGCCGCTACTGGTCCCTCTGGAAATTGTGACCGGTTGGAGACTTCTGCTGGCCACCTACAGCGTCCCTCAGCTCCAGTAAAGATACGATTGCGCAAGAAGGGGTGGACCTTCCAGGGAGTGACAGGAGAAGAGACTAATCCTCGTGGCACTGACTAGCAGGAGAGGAAAGCGATCTGCACGTTTTTAACGATTTTTTTAAACCTCGCTAACTTTTACAATAAACCGCCGATTGGAACGAAACTTGTTGCACTCGCGGCACATGAGAACGGTGAGTGAGCTGGCAAAAAATTGTAGCGTTATCGTACCATTTTTGCGCAAATAGAAAATCCGCGCAAACCGGAGCACAAGATCAGAGCTTTACTTATGTATAGATATAGATAGATAGATAGATAGATAGATAGATAGATAGATAGATAGATAGATAGATAGATAGATAGATAGATAGATAGATATTCAAGTTCAGCTCTGGTAGATTAAATGCCTACCTGCTCAAGACCTTCCTTTCCATCTAATCAATTGGTTATTAAATCATGCCTGATGAGCAGCAGATAATCTGCTGTTTATTTTTCATCTCTGTCAGTGTTAAAGAGATAAATCTTATATCTAGATCTTTGTCATTATTTGAATATTGTCTAACATGTGCATTACTCTGCTGGTTTGTTAGTAATGCTACAGGTTCCAATGTTTTAACAGGAAGGACCAGGGGATTGGTCGACATTGGATGCAGAAGTTTTAATGAACGAAGATGAGATATGTGGAACCGGAAGTCCAACACCACATAAAATCCTGTTAGATGCTCGATTTGAGTTGCCTTTTGGTAAGTATCTTTGAACTGTTGCATTTTGGATCCTTTGCATATTTTAAAACTGAGTCCCAAAGACAGTTTAAACTACCAGCATTTGAATTGAAACAGAGAAATTGTTGAAAAATTATGGTTTGTATTTTTTTCCAGAGCATTAATTTCTTAAGAGCACCATCCTTTGGTTCACTTTTCCTGACAAACATATACATTTGAATTCTTGTTTCAATCCAATGACCTCTACCTGATCATTTCTATGAAGAAGTTGCATGTGCTTTTATTTCTCTTTTAGACACTGATCCTCTCCACATTGAATAGCTTTGAATTGGATTAGATTGCATAAAATTGTAAAGATAAAAAACTAAATTGGTGTTGCCGCTACTTGGGAAAAAGATTTTCAGGTTACAATTGATTTCAATTGAGTGAAGAGTCCAGATTCAGGGCAACAGTCGTATAAATTTTGACCATAAATTCATCACAGTTAACTGTATAAATATCATACAGCTACATCAGTGCATTCTCCTTGCCATTGATAATCAATCCATTGGCCACGATAGAAATGAAAGTGCAATGGTCTGGTTAATTTTCTGAACATCGCTGATTTGAAATTTTATTGAGACAAAGGAATAGCAAATAGAGTTTCTTTAATTTTGAAAATTGGAAGAAAGAGAAAAACTGAGAAGAAACTAAAATTACCTGGGCAGTGATACTAAGCAAATTGCTGAAACTGCAGGGTGACATCTTCAAGTCCTGA